>NC_052623.1:55870569-56173600 GCF_016161935.1 Mauremys reevesii | reverse complement strand
AGCAGCTGGCACGTTCCTATGGCCCCTGGGAGAGGCAGGGGGGTTTCCGCACACTGCCCCCACCCCGAGCACTGACTCCGTAGCTCCCATTGGTGAGGAACTGCGGCCATTGGTGGCAGTGTCTATGGGCAGGGGCAGCGCCCGGAGACTCCCTGGCCCTCCCACCCAAGAGCCACTGCCAGAGAGATGTGGCAGTCGCTTTTGGGAGCCACCCGAGGTAAGCGCCACCTGGCCGGAGTCTGCACCCCTCACCCTCTCCCGTACCCCAATACCCTGCCCCAGCCCAGAGCCCACAACCCGCACCCAAACTCCCTCCCAGAGCCTGCAACCCTCACCCTCTCCTGCACCCAAACTCCCTCCCACAGCCCGAACTTCTCACCCCCTCCTGCACCCCAAACCCCTGCCTCAGCCTGGTGAAAGTGAGTGAGGGTAGGAGAGAGTGAGCAATGGATGGAGGGGGGATGGAGTGAGTGGGGGAAGGGAAAAGGTGGGGAGGGGGTGGATTGGGGGCAGGGCCTGGGGCTGAGCAGGAGGGTGTGTGGATCCCCAAAAGTTTTAAAATCAAAATGGGGATCCTCAGGTTTCTAAAGTTTGAGAACCGCTGGACTAGATGATCACAATGGTCCCTTTTGGCCTTGGAATCTATGAGTCTTGAAGATGTAAAATAAAGTCATAATAAAGACTACAAAAGTACATTAGCCATGTATTTTGTATTATTTCACATATCATGAATGAAAAATATAAAAAAACATAAGTTTCAGTTACTGGATGAAATCCTAACCTCACTGGATATGTCTACACTACAGTGTGAGACCGTGCTTGACCCCGCCCCCTTGTGTCTACACTGCAATTGCACAAACCAAGAGCGTAGACCCAAGGTTCCAGGACCCTGCAGGGCTATCAGGTCCAAGCTGAAGTCAAGCTGGGACCCAGGGTCTGAGCCTTATTGCTTTGCAGTGTAGCCACAGCCCCATTTGACTCAGGTCCCCAGAGTCATCTGGAAGTATCCCACAATTGGACAACTTCCTTAGTCCTCTCTATCCCAACAATCTGCAATCTATTCTATTGAAAACAGAAACACCTCTCCCCCTGGGAAACGGCAGCAGCTCAGGTCAGCGTTAACCCATTCTGTTCTGATTGCTGATCTGCAAACATACTATCAGAGAGCTTCCCCTGGGTTTGTAATGGAGAGCAAACTGATCAAGCCTTTTCCAGAGTGAGCTGCTTCCTGGTAATGTGCAGAGCAGGCAGTAAAGTTTTCCCACAGTGCACCACGTTTCTAGAGCTAGAGCAGGTCTCATTTCAGAGGGCAGGGGGCAAGCTAGGGGTTCTGGGATATGGTTACTGTGACTTGGGTCTGCACACTGACTGCAGTGTGGACACCAGAGCCTTACATTCCAGCACAGGTCATGAAATTCTTAATTTAGGTTTAAAATACAATGTAGATGCTCAAGCCCAGGGGTTCCTGGACACAGGTCAGCTGACTCGAGTCCCACTAATCCTGGGTTTACGTTGCAGTGTAGACGCACCCACAGAAGTAAATTGCAAAACTCCCATTGACTTCCGGGGGCCAGTATTTCACCTAGTATCTTTTTCAAGTTCCCTTGTCTGTAAATGGACACTTTCTTGGTTACACAAATGTGGGGTGCCAGGCTCCAAAAGGAGGTGAAAAAGGCAATTTCTAATTCTAGTGGTATGAATTAAATTTTGGAAATAAATATAACAACTTTGTGTTTCTTTTGAGGTAATGAATGGAAAACCAGGTATGAGACACAAGTAGAATTGAACAGACAACTAGAAAGGCAAACTGGTCTTCTTCAAGAAAAGATGGAACATATTCGTGGAAATCCAACAGGTAGAAATGTGCCTTCATAGATACATTAATATATAATTTTATGAATATGAGAGAAAAATATCAAGGTATCACATATTTTGCTTATTTACAGATAGATTGTCTTCTGTTACAGATAGATTATCTTCTATTCGCTCCTTTGATCAAATGCCTGTGGTGAGTAGATTGGCGTTTAATTGCGTAAGCATCTAACAATTCATTGTAGCTAAGGAAATTATTAAATAATTTCAGCCATTTGCAGCCCAGAAAAAAATCAGTGGCCCTATCTGGAAGCCACAAAAATCAACCCATTTATTTTTTCATTGTTTCACCTCTGCAATTGTTTATAAACTTGTAAGACCTATAGTAAAACAAGTAAATAGGGGATACATAAGACATGAATCCTGAGATATATAATCTTACATATTACAGTGGGAGTTTTTACTGAGTAAAGACTGCATGATTGGGTGCTAAATCATGAGTCAAACCTGGACAGTTTCAATTCATAATTTATATATAATGTATATTCTCGATGCATTTAGTACTATTACAAATACATTGTACACAACATATATATGGGGAAATCCTCACTGTAGAATAAATGTTACATTTGTACAATACAAAATGGCTTAAGCATTTTAATTTCTTTAACTTCACTTCCTCCAAAGTCATGCAGACTTCACATTCACCCAAAGCCCGAAAAATTGACCAGTATGAATGAGCCTGGTTAGGGAATGGCACTCGGGAAGCACAGAGATCTTCACCCATAATGTGTGTGCACAAGGGGGCAGAGTGAAAACAAAGTAGAATTCTGGATTTTTCTTTTGTTTTTTAACCTCTCAAGATCCAGATACTCTTACTTTAAGGCCCTTTGCTCCTCCCATTCTGTTGTCTGTCAGGGAACAAAGAAATAGAGAATCCATGTAATATAGGCAGAAGTAGTATACGGTAGGGCAATGTGATTCTGTGAAATGTTCCTTCCAGCTTGGGAGCTCACAGAAAAACTCTGAGTTGTTCAGGCTCTCCAGATTGGATGGAAGGAGGTTGAGCCAGGATGTAGCTGCATTGTATATTAAGCTCTCTTCCCAATCCAGTGCGTTTCCAAATGGAAGTGTGTGTTTTGGAATTAATACTGCTCCAAGCTCAATTAAATTATCTCTATAGCTCTGACCCCCCTCAGATGGAAGTTTGGGCACATCTGTGATGAAGGAAACCAATAACAGCACAATTTCTAAGGGATCTGTTCTGCCAGAAGGCAGAGGAGGAATCAAAAAAGGAGCATAGAGGGGCCTGCACTTTTTCATTGGTATCTAGGAAACGTCTGGGTTCCCAGGGCATGCCCCTGCCCTGTCCAGGAGGCCTCCCTCACTCTTATTCCTCAGGAACTGCAGGTGTTCAGGACTGCAGATTTATCCAAAACTTTTTTTGCTCCTGTAAGTTTGTCTGTGAGAAAATGGAAATATTTAGCCCTTTGAGGATTAGAATGAGAAACTGACATTTCTTGATGGACAGGAGCAGGGAGATCAGCAGCTAGCCATCACCCTACTTATGTTCAGTATTTGTAATGTTATTTATTAAAACTTCAAAGTCCCAAACTTGCCATTACATATGAGATCCTATGAAGACATCCATATAATGTTTTTTTTCTAAAGGATATGCTCTAGTTCAAACCGAAATTAATTCAGGGAAGTCTTATGGCCTGTGTTAATACAAGGTCAGAGTAGATGATCACAGTGGTCTCTTCTGGCCTTGTGAGCTAAATAACGCTTCCAGTAGATATCATGTCATTTCTACATTGTCCCAGTACTGGATAATGGATTCCTTTCTGGAACGTTGTAGAAAGATAAAGTCTATTGGTTCTTGTCATCTTTATGTTATTTTTAAAACACCTTCAGGAGTTTAAGAATTTATGGGATTGAAAGACTGTGGTAAATCTAAAAAGTTAGGTACTTGTATGAGAACTCTTTTGACTAGAGAAGATGGAACGAATACAAACAAATTACCTTTGTTTCATATTATTTTTTATTTATTTGTATGAAGTAGCACTTACGAACTGCATTGAGCTAGTCCTGTACAAACACAGACCAAGAAGACCCAAAGAGCAAATTGATGCCAGTAATTATAAGCAAATATCGTGTATATGTTTGCCAGACATCCACAACACATTGTCTGGCAAAAGTCTACTTTCTCCACATTCCACTCTCTGCTTTTAAAAGCGACAGGTCTTGTTTTTGAGCACCAACAGGGTAATGACAAAAATAGGCACTCAGGTACCACGGCAATGAGCAAGTTATAAGAATCTAAATACAATGGAATAGTTTACACCCAGGCAAACTCTTGGATGGTGGATAAGGAAGCACACTGGATTTCCCATACCGAGAAATTGAAATAATTGCTTTCAAAGGTCAATACCATTGGCTGGAATATTGGCTGGAATATTGCTGAGGAATTTTTCCTTGCTTTGGAAAATGTGTAGTTCATTCATGTTTAAACACACAGGTATTATTTTGATTATCTCATTTTGACTTGAAATTTCCTGTTTGTTTGTTCATTTGTTTCCAAAAGTGATGATGATGTCATCCCCTTCAAATAGCACAATATGGAACCAATAATACAAACCGTTACTTCTTTATAAGTGGAGATTAGAAAATCATTTCTGCATGTTGAGGTTGGATATTGAAAATCTCTGAAATAGAACTTCTACAGTGAAGACTGTTAGTCATAACTTCCTTTGTGCCCCAGTGAATAATACACAGGCTGTACTGTAATTCAGTAATAATTATGAAGAAATTGAAAAGCAGTTCCTTTGAAACCTAGCCCAATGTGAATTTTACTTCCTCGTTAGATAAACCAGTTAGCATTTGTTCACTTCCTTTTCGTTAAGCAATATTATGTGAAAGATACATAGGCTGTCTCCTAAATATCATTTCCCATGCTAGGAGACAAAAATCTTCATATTTTTTTCCTCTCCTTATAGTTATTGCAAGAAAGCCTCCCTAGACAGAGGCTTTATTATGCAAATAGAGGAAGGCATACTGCAGAATCAATTCAGAAGAACACACTTCAGATAGCATTGCCTTAGCAACGCTCTAGTTATGATTAGCTGCTGAACCAGGGTTTCTATTATAAATCACTGTGTTCAGCGTTGTCCAGCATCATGACTGAGGAAATTCAGAAATTATTGTTCAGGCATTTGCTTTGCAAAACTGCATTGTAGTGAAAACGCTGGATTCATATTAGCCACACACAGGCCATCCCTGTGCCATACTGGGGTTCTGCAATTGATGTTACACCACTAGCAAAGTGTGTGCAATGGTGTCACATTGGAGAAAGAGCTGAAAACACAACACAGACTGGGTATCTGGATCCTAAGAAGACGTATGTGGGAATTGTTCTATGAGCCTTTGTATGGGGGACATCAGCACTGTGCCAAGGTGGAGGAAATTTTGACAGTTCCCTTAGCGGGTCACCTTTCACTGAACTTCACTGACCTTGTTTGCTTAAGTCTCAAATAGGGATGTGTGAGAAGTGTGTCTGAGTTTCCTTTTCTTTGCAAACTTCAATACCAGCTTGGAAAAGGGTCTGCACCAATCCCTGAGATGTCCCTGATATAGTTTAGAAAGGCAGCAAGCTGGTCCCTGGTATCAAAAACATTGAGAAATACTGCTCTAGACCTCTACAACACACCTTATGTGTCCAGGAGACCCCTGTTGACATGGCTTCTCCTGCCTCATTGCCATCCTGGTATGGGATGTTCTTCCTTTGATATCTTCGGTCACACCAGGTGTCCTTGTCTTTATATGGTCTTCAGGGGCAGGAAACACCTGCTTTTTCTCAGCAAGGCAATAGGAGCAGAGGAAAATCCTGCTACCAGCCCTTCTTATAGCTATACAACTGAGGATTATAGGTCTTCTGTTCCCTAGCTTGTGGCTGGTCAGAAACCCTGGTGGTTCCCTAGCACCTTCTGGGTTGGCTTGGGAAAGAGGGTGCTCCTTGGAACTTGATGTTCATGTAGAACCTGAACCAATCTCTGCCCACCCCTGAGCCAAACAAACTGACCCCGGCAGAGTTCATGCAGCCTGTCATAATCTTCATATTATTTTTTAATATAGCTTTAATGTGAATTATTATATTAGCCACAAGGGGGCACTTGGTATTTAAATATGCATAGCCCTCCTGGGTTCAGCTGTACTGAAGCCTTTAGTGTTCAGTGCACAAAATCTCACGTGTACAGTATACGCAGAAACATGCTTTGCTAAAGAACTTTAATATTTCATTTTGTCACAGTAATTATTACAGTAGGAAATTAGTGACAGTTTATCAATAGAGCTAAAAATGGAGTTCAATTTCAGTACCATGAAAGATGCAGCATTACTTTTTGCACTAGGTTTTAGATTTAATTACTTCAGCTGATAGACATACCTCCTGGTGTTGGAAGGAAAAGAGTTTATTTTCCGAGTGAAACTACATGTGATTTCAAATGTCAAGTAAAATAGATTGTAAAGGCTTCATTGTTTTCTTTACATGCCAAACAAATGTATTGCTTATGTGGCTACCTGGTAGAGGAAAATCGAAGAGGATTAGGGCTGGAGTGAATTGCCGCTAGACCATTAGACAGCTCAAGTCAGTCTCTGGTGAAAGTAAGTTTTCTACATTGACGATGTGACCTGTTTGTCTCTGTGGATATGGAGGAGTTATTGATGGAAATTGTCATCTGCATTCCTAGTGGTAGCAATACACTGAAAAATCCACTGTGAAAACAGCTTATGTGGGTGGTTTTGAAATCCAACTGTAATATAAATCTGCATAATTTCATTGCTGGCAGGTGTTAAATCAACAGCATACTTCGGAGGGAATAAAAAAAGAAAAAGCGTGGGGATAAATGCAGAAAAGATTAATTGGGGGTGGGGGGGTTCCCTTTACTGTGAAGCTTTGGATATTGGTCACTGCTAGAAACTAGACTTGATGGATCATTGGGCTAATAACATATTTGCTACTGAAGAATTCAGTTATGTAAAGAAGTCTCTCAAGGTATTATTTTAAAATTGCAGCATGTCTTTTAGCCCATCAGAGTGACTTGACAGGCAGTTTAATGAAAACTAAGAATTTTCAATCCGTTAGTCAGCTTATGTCTCCTTTCCAGAAATACATTGTCCAGCTATTCAGGGTTTAGCAGAAGCTGTTAATAAACCTTAACTTACAAGAATGACAATATTTAATTAAACCAATTTCAGCGATAAAGTTATCCTGACTTTTTCAGGGTTTAGATCAGAATTTATCCCACCCACTCAATCTTGAGGCTCCGTGGCAGCATATTCTCACAGGTCAGTGCTGGATAAAGGAGGGAGGGAGGGAGATAATGGTGTGGAGATCAGTCTGGTGCACCCGCTGCAGTCAGTCACGACACCACAGGTGAGTCCCTGCCTCAGTTTCCTTTTTTGAGCTATCAATTAGTTCAGTAAGGCCCACATATAGTAAACATTGCCCTTTCAGGAGTCCAGTTTATTTAACCAAAGTCTGAACATAGTGTGCAAATTAACATAGGAATAGCCACACTGGGCTGGACCAATGGTTCATCTAGCCGAGTATCCTATCTTCTGACAGTGGTCTATGCCAGATGCTTCAGAGGGAATAAACAGAACAGTGCAATTATCAAGTGATCCACCCCCTGTTGTCCAGTCCCAGCTTCTGACAGTCCGAGGCTTAGGTATACCTACAGCATGGGATTGCTTACTACCATCTTGGCTAATGGCCAGTGATGGACCTATCCTCCATGAACTTATCTAATTCTTTTTTGAACCCAGTTATAGTTTTGGCCTTCACAGCATCCCCGGCAATGAGTGCCACAGGTTGACTGTACATTGTGTGAAGAAGTCCTTTGTTTTGTTTTAAACCTGCTGCCTATTAATTTAATTGGGTGACAGATGGTTCCTGTGTTATGTGAAGGGGTAAATAACACTTCCTTATTCACTTTCTCCACACCATCATTATTGTATAGCTCTCTCTCGTATCCCTCCCCTTAGTCATGTCTTTTCTAAACTGAACAGTCCCAGTCTTTTCAGTCTCTCCTCATATGGAAGCTGTTCTGTATCCTTAATCATGGTTTTTCCCTTCTCTGTACCTCTTCCATTTAAAATATATCTTTTTTTTTGAGATGGGGCAACCAGAAATACACGGAGTATTCAAGATGTGGGCATACCATGGATTTATATAGTAGCATAATGATATTTTTCTGTCTTATTATCTATACCTTTCCTAATGGTTCCTAACATTGTTAGTTTTTTTTTAATGTTACTGCAAATTGAGCGGATGTTTTCAGAGAACTATCCACAAAGACCCCAAGACCTGTTTCTTGAGTGGTAACAGCTAATTGGACCCCATCATTTTGTATATATAGTTGGGATTATGTTTTCCAATGTGCTGTACTTTGCATTCATCAATATTGAACTTCATCTGCCATTTTGTCATCCAGTCACCCAGTTTTGTGAGATCCCTTTGTAACTCTTCGCAGTCTGCTGTAGATTTAACTATCTTGAGTAGTTTTGTATCATCTGCAAATTTTGCCACCTCACTATTTACCCCTTTTTCCAGTCATTTCTGAATATGTTGAATGGCACTGCTCCCAGCAGGGCTGGTCTTAGACCAAATAGCACCCCAGGCAAGCAGTGTATTCGTTACCCCACCCTCACTCACTTTCACTGGGATGGGGCAGGGGGTTAGGGTGTGGGAGGGGGTGAGGGCTCTGGCTGGGGGCACTGGGGTGGGGCCAGAAATGAGGGGTTCAGGGTGCAAGAGCGGGCTCCAGACTGGGGCAGGGGGTTGGGGTGCGGGAGAGGGTATGGGGTGCAAGCTCCGGGAGGGAGTTTGGGTGCAGGATGGGGCTTAGGGCTGGGGCTGGGAATTGGGGTGTGGGAGGGGATTCAGGGTGCGGGCTCCAGCCGGGCAGTGCTTACCTAAAGTAGCTCCCAGAAATGGCCAGCATATCCAGCTCCTAGGCACAGGGGCAGCCAGGCTGTTCTGCGCGCTGCCCGCGCCTGCAGGCACTGCCCCTACAACTCCAATTGGCCATGGTTCCCAGCCAATGATAGGTGGCGCTTGAGCCCGGAGCAGCGTGTGGAGCCTCCCTGGCCGCCCCTGCACCTAGGGGCCACAGGGACATGCTGTCCACTTGTGGGAGCCGCATGGAGCCAGGGCAGGCAGGGATCCTGCCTTAGCTCTGCGGCGCCACCAACTGGACTTTTAGCAACCTGGTCAGTGGTGCTGACCGGAGTCACCAGGATCCCTTGTCGACTGTTCCAGTCGAAAACCAGACACAGGGCAACCCTAACTGGATCACCCTTCTCCATATGTTTTTGACCCCCTCAAAGAATTCTAACAGATTGGTGAGGCATGATTTCCCTTTACAATAGCCATGCTGACTCTTCCCCACCTATGTGTCTGAAAATTTTATGCTTTACTATATTTTCAACCAGTTTGCCTGATACTGAAGTTAGGCTTACGTTCGTTATTGCCAGGATCGCCTCTGAAGCCTTTTTAAAAAACTTGTCACATTAGCTATCCTCCAGCCATCTGATACAGAAGATGATTTAAGTGATAGGTTACATACCACAGATAGTAGTTCTGAAGGAACTAAAATATGAAACTGCAGAACTCTTGGGTAAATACCTTCAGGTCCTGGTAGCTTAATACTAGGGCTGTCGATTAATCTCAGTTAACTCACGCAATTAACTAAAAAAAATTAATCATGATTAAAAAGTTAATCACAATTAATCACAGTTTTAATCACACTGTTTAACAATTGAAATGTATTAAATATTTTGGATGTTTTTCTACATTTTCATATATATTGTATTCTGTTTTGTAATTGAAATCAAAGTGTATATTATTTTTATTACAAATATTTGCACTGTAAAAATTATAAAAAAATAAATTGTATTTCTCAATTTATCTCTTACAAGTACTGTAGTGAAATCTCTTTATTGTGAAAGTGAAACTTACAAATGTAGTTTTTTTTGTTACATAACTGCACTCAAAAACAAAACAATGTAAAACTTCAGAGTCTACAAGTCCACTCAGTCCTACTTCTTGTTCAGCCAATGGCTAAGACAAAGAAGTTTGTTTACATTTACAGGAGATAATGCTGCCCTCTTCTTATTTACAATGTCACCAGAACATGAGAAGAGGCATTTGCATGGCACTTTTATAGCAGCATTGCAAGGTATTTACGTGCCAGATATGCTAAACATTCGTATGCCCCTTCATGCTTCAGCCACTATTCCAGAGGACATGCTTCCATGCAGATGATGCTTGTTAAAAAAATAATGCATTAATTAAATTTGTGACTGAACTCCTTGGGGGAGAATTGTATGTCCCCGCTCTGCTCTGTTTTATCCACATTCTGTCATATATTTCATGTTATAGCAGTTTTGGATGATGACCCAGCACATGTTCATTTTTAGAACACTTTCACTTCAGATTTGACAATATACAAAGAAGATACCAATGTGAGATTTCTAAAGATAGCTACAGCATTTGACCCAAGGTTTAAGAATCTGAAGTGCTTTCCAAAATCTGACAAGGACAAGGTGTAGAGCATGCTTTCAGAAGTCATAAAAGAGCAACACTCCAGGGCGGAAACTACAGAACCCGAACCACCAAAGAAGAAAATCAACCTTCTACTGGTGGCATCTGACTCAGATAATGAAATGAACATGCGTCCATCCGCACTGGTTTGGATTGTTATCAAGCAGAACCTGTCATCAGCATGGACGCATGTCCCCTGGAATGGTGGTTGAAGCATGAAGGGACATATGAATCTTTAGCACATCTGGCACGTAAATATCTTGCAACACTGGCTACAACAGTGCTATGCAAATGCCTGTTCACTTTCAGGTGACACTGTAAATAAGAAGAGGGCAGAATCATGTCCTGTAAATGCAAACAAACTTGTTTGTCTGAGTGATGGCTGAACAAGAAGTAGGAGTGAGTAGACTTGCAGGCTCTAAAATTTTACATTGTTTTATTTTTAATGCGTTTTTTTAACATAATTCTGCATTTGTAAGTTCAACTTTCATGATAAAGATATTGCACTACAGTACTTATATTAGGTGAGTTGAAAAATACTATTTTTTTTTATAGTGCAAATACTAGTAATCAAAAATAAATATAAAGTAAGCACTGAACACTTTGTATTCTGTGTTGTAATTGAAATCAATATATATGAAAATGTAGAAAACATCTGAAAATACTTAAATAAATGGTATTCTATTATTGTTTAACAGTGCGATTAATTTTTTTAATCGCTTGACAGCCTTACTTAATACTATTTAATTTATCTGTTTGTTCCAAAACCTCCTGTACTGACACCTCAATCTGGGGCAGTTCCTCAGATTTGGACCTAAAAAGAATGACTCGGGTGTGGGATCCTTTGCAGTGAAGACTAATACAAAGAATTCATTTAGCTTCTCTACAATGCCCCTTGTCTTCCTTAAGTGCTCCTTTGATTTAGCACCTTGATCGTCCAGTGACCCCACTGATTGTTTGCAGACTTCCTGCTTCTGATGTATTTAAATTATTTCTATTAGTTTGAATCTTTTGCTAGTTGCTCATCAAATTCTTTTTTGGTCTGCCTAATTATACTTTTACACTTGACAGTTTATGCTCCTTTCTATTTTCCTCAGTAGGATTTGACTTCCAGTTTTTAAAAGATGCTTTTTTACCTCTAACCGCTTCTTTTATTCTGTTTAGCCATGATGGCTTTTTTTTTTTTTTTGGTTCTCTTACTATTATTTTAATCTGGGGTATACATTTAATTTGAACCAGTATTATGGTGTTTTTTAAAATTTCCATGCAGCTTGCGGGCATTTCACTTTTGTGACTTCATTTTAATTTGAGGCTAACTAGCTTCTTCATTTTTCATGTAGTTCCCTTATCTGAAGTAAAATACTACTGTGGTGGTATTTTCCACCTCCCCTGTACAAGGATGTTAAATTGAATTACATTATAGTCGCTATTACCAAGCAGTTCAGTCATATTCACCTCTTGGACTAGATCCTGTGCTCCATTTAAGACTAAATCAAGAAATGCCTCTCCCCTTGTGGGTTCCAGGCCTACCTACTCCAAGAAGCAGTCATTAATGGTCAAATTAGCCTTCACTGCAGTGTTCTAGCAAGCTAATCTTAGTCGGCCCTCCATCCAGCCTCTTCACCAGTAAGGCCCTCTTAGGCCAGGAACTTCTTCAGGACTCAGCCCTCTAGGCATCACCTGCTGAAGGGTTCTTTCTCTGGACTTCCAGCCCCTGCATAGGTTCATAGAATATCAGGGTTGGAAGGGACCTCAGGAGGTCATCTAGTCCAACCCCTTCCTCAAAGCAGGACTAATCCTCAGACAGATTTCTACCCCATTTCCCTAAATGGCCCCTTCAAGGCTTGAACTCACAACCGTGAGTTTAGCAGGCTAATGCTCAAACCGCTGAGCTAGCCCTCTCCAGCTCATGACTGGACCACTGGACTTAGCCCTTTGACCGCTGTCTGGTAAGATCCTTTTGCTGGAATCAAGCCTCTCTATGGGTTTGCTCCTTGGGGAACCTTATTCCTCCAGAAACACCTTTCCTAGTTCTTGTCTGGCAAGTTCTCTAATCAGCTCCCCTGAGAAATACTCCTACTCTGGGGCCTAGTAACTGAGTCCTCATAAGTCTTTATTTAGGCCCAGGTGCTCCTTACCTAATTAGCTGCCACCCAGCTACTTAGGCAATTTACTATCCACAGGTGGATCTGGGTTATTTTATTCTCCTTAGTGGAGTCTGTCACAGGTAGACTGGGTTTCTGTTCCCTTCAGAGGGTTAGTTCTCCTGTGGGCTCTTGCTAGTCCTTGGTTTTTTTGCTGAGACTTGTCTGTGCTGTGTCTGTGTTCTTTGAGCTGTTTGCTGTGAGCTTCTTCTTTTGTGCTGTTTCACTTCTTTGTACAGAAAGCTGCTCACATTGCTATAAGCCTCTTGAGTTGCATCTGTTTCAATGAGTTTTTATCCCCTCCTTTCTCAGAGAGTTAATTGAAGGTGAACACACCCCTTAGGAGTTTGGCTGGATTCTTGCTTTGTGCAGCTACACTTGTGGCTAGATGCACCATAGATAAGGTCTCAGTTGCTTCTTCAGTTACTCCTTATGTGATAGGAGTTGAAGGTAACTTATGATCTTCCCTAGCAGAGTTAGCGCTTAGAATATCTTTGAAGTTTTACTGGTTTAAATTTTCTTCAGTCCATTTTCTGAAACATTGTTTCATCTCTTCCAGTGTTTGAATATCTAGAGAGGTTTTTCACATAAGTAAACACATGTGTAGTCTATATTGGTTCCCTGCCTCATCTAATACCCAAAGTATGTGCTCAAGAAGGAAGAGCTCTGCAGCAGAGCTTGCCTCATTCAGTGTTCATTGTGTGCAGTACATAAGTGTTTTGTCTAGCAAATAGTTCCTTATTATGGAAGAAGGATGATCCCGTTGTTAGAGCATTAGCTTAGGACTTGGGTTCAAGTCTCTGCTCTTCCACAGGCTCCATGTGTGACCTTGGGCAAGTCATTTAGCCTCTCTGGTTCATTTCTCCATCTGCAAAATGGGGCTAATAGTACTTCTCTACCTCACTGAAGAATTGTGAAGATAAATACGTCAACGGTTGTGAGATGCTGAGATACTACAATGATGAGGGCCACATAAATATGTTAGATATATTATAGAATTTTTTTCTAGACTTTTTTCGGGTAGAAAACATAGGAATTAGGGTACTACCAGAAGTATGAGCTAGAGTTATACTAGGAAACTGAACCATTTTGGAAAATTATTTTCAGCAAATTACTTTGAGCTGGTGTTGAAAATTATTTAAGACCCTGCAGATGAGTCAGATCCCTTCAGAAAGCATGTTACACGAATGCAGAGTGGAGTGCCCAAAAGTAAGGAAATGCTAAAATAAAATTTGCTTGTGAAACCTTAACTCTGCCTTGTTTACACTCGGGAACTGAAGTGTTGCAACTTAACAGTGCAGTGCATCAACACTAACCCTTCTGGTTTGGGTGCAGTTCTCCCCTGCACTAAATGCACTGCTGTCTATGAGCTACCTATTCCTCAGGCCCTGGAAGTGATACTTTGTGGGAAACTGTGCAAGGCGTTCGGATTGTCTAAAGGAGTTATGGGAGATGGGGTCAAATCCTATAACTCACTGACAACTGCAGTCTGTTTTGGCATCTTATCCCAAAACAGAGAGTGCCCTGGAGGTTCAGAGCATTTTCTGTTTGTTCAGAGAGCCAGATTTGTTCTTGAAGAGCCGAAAATGCAGAGCTAGCTGTCTGCAGAAGTTTGAAGGTGGTGATGGTTCATATTTCAGTAGAGCACCACGGTCAGAATCCATGGACTTTATTTTGCCGCTCCTGGGGAGATGCTCCAGCAGAATCTACCTCCTGTGATGGTAACTGACTCTGGGTGGGCCCCTGTCCTGAGCTTGAGGGATCGGATTACTGCTGGTGGGGGCTTGGCAGAGGGCAGGCCATTTGATTTTTTTTTTTTTGGTCTGTCACATCAGGGGATGTGAGGAAGGGTCCTGCAGTGTCTGTTCAAGTGACTGAGTTGAAGTAAGAGAGGGACTTCTGCCCTCACTTGTGACTGTCTGCTTGTTCTTTAATAGCAGTGGCAGTGTTCATGTAGGTCTAGCCCTTGGCCATGTAGAAAAGTACAAATAATACATAGCATAATATGTACCTTGGAGGAGCCATCTACACATCTCCCAACAGTCCAGCAAATGCCTCTGATACCTCCTGTGACATAGGTGCCCTCTCCTTCCTCTTTGGGCTTTACTGTTGTCAAGGATCATTTCAGTCTCCGTAGACACCCAGGAACTAGCATCTGTTCAAACACATGTGAAGATGCAGCTACCAGCCTTGTTTTGATGCACCTTCGAGCCTTTAGTTTTCTCTTTGCACTGCTGGGCCAGATATGCATTCACCTGTCAAAAGCAATGGGGTGCTGAATAGTCTGGGTTACCTGGGATTGGATCTAACCATTGTTCAGTGCGTGTCCTGGCATCTGCCTTGGGTCAGCTGCTAGCACAACTGTAGGATAACTTCTGAGAAGAAATTATCCCAGATCCAAAAGCAAACTGAGTACTGGAACACAGTGATCTTTAAGAAGATTCTGGCTTGGGACTTAGAAGTGCCTGCTATGGGACTAGAAGTATGTACATGTCATTGTATTCAGTGAGGGGCTTCTAGAAGACTTGATTCCTAGGGTCAAGTGGCCACAGAGTTCAGAAATTTGACCAGAAGAGACACTCAGTTGCTCTTCTGCAGCTATAGCTGCAACACCAGCACTTCCTGTCCCCACCAGCACTATAGAATGATCCAGTGCAGGGGTATGTGGTGATGCTTGGACTTGCTCAGAACAATTAAAACAGTAGCATGAACTCCCATCTACTGTTGGGAGGAGTTTTGTGTGGGACACAAACAAAGTGTGTTACAAGTATGTCAGGTGGTTACACTCCCCAAAATGCTGTCAGGTAGAGATGGCTATTAAAACTTTCTTCCAACCAAAATTCAGTCTCCTAGAGTCGACAGAGTTAAGGCTTGTTCTTTCTCTTCCTTCTTTGATTCTGTGGGGACACAGATGTAATAATGAAGTAGAATATGGCACTAGTTGGATTTAGCCAAATTTCCTCCTCATTCTGTCCTTTTCTTTTTCTCTTCAAATGGGCTGAATGTAAACACTCTGTAGGCTCCTAGATCCTATAATGGGGAGAGGTTTGTAATATGCAATAGAGTTTCAGCTGCAACTAGGGTGTTTTGACTTCCAATTTTAATTTTAAAACAATGGTTTTTCATGTCTTCTCCAATGTATCTGTCATAATAGAAAACTAAAGTTAATAGCAGCTCAGCCATGGGTGAAGCATTCTTGAAAGCCATGGCTCTGCTGTCAATTTCTGTTTTTTTAAATCAGCAGGAGGGGTTATTTCAGCATGCTGGCAGATTTTAACAGCACTTCACCTTCGGCCAAACCATTATAAATTCTTGACTTTAATGAAAATCATTCACAGGGAAAGTTTAATAGCATCCAGGAACGTTTTTGTGGAAAAGAAGGGACGCAGCTTTATTAACATTACTGTACCCAATAGAGGGTCCTTGTCAATCTAAACTTGTTTGCCTGTTGTGACACCATAACTCAAGGATAGGACAGACCAAATTATGGGGGAATTACTTCCATACGTTGTCTATAACACTGCATCCTAGGGTATGTCTACACTACCAGATTAGTTCGATATAAGTTAATTCAAATTTGTAGAATCAACCTTACAAAGTCGAATTTGTGTGTCCACACTAAGGACACTAATTCGACTTTGTGAGTCCACACTAACGGGGCAAGCGTCGAAATTGGAAGCGGTGCACTGTGGGAAGCTATCCCACAGTTCCCGCACTCCCCGCTGCCCATTGGAATTCTGGGATTTCCCCCCAATGCATGCTGGGGGAAAACTGTGTCGAGGGTGGTCTTGGGTAACTGTCAGCATTCAACCGTCACTCCCGCCGGCGGGAAATCAGTTCGCGCACTTTTCCTGTTAGTGACAGCGCGGACGCCACAGCACTCCACTCCACTGCGATCATGGAGCCCGCTGCGATCATCGCTGCACTTATGGCCGTTGTCAACTCCTTGCACCTTATCGTACACCTCTTCAACAGTCAGATGCTGAGAAATCGGGCGAGGAGGCTCCGGCAGCGCGGTGAGGACATGAAATCTCAGAGTGGCACAGACCTCTCAGAAAACATGGTACGCCGCGCCGTGGAGATCATGGTGGCAATGGGTCATGTTCATGCTATGGGACGGTGATTCTGGGCCCGGGAAACAAGCACGGACTGGTGGGACCGCATAGTGCTGCAGGTCTGGGATGAATCACAGTGGCTGCAAAACTTCAGAATGCGTAAGGGCACTTTCCTTGAACTCTGTGACTTGCTGTCCCCTCCCTGAAGCGCCAGGACACCCGCATGCGAGCAGCCCTGACTGTGCAGAAGCAAGTGGCCATAGCCCTCTGGAAACTTGCCACGCCAGACAGCTACCGGTCAGTAGCGAACCACTTTGGCGTGGGCAAATCTACCGTGGGGGTTGCTGTGATGCAAGTAGCCCACGCAATCGTTAAGCTCCTGCTCTCGAAGGTAGTGGCCCTGGGAAACGTCCAGGTCGTCACAGATGGCTTTGCCGCGATGGGATTCCCAAACTGCGGTGGGGCTATAGATGGGACTCACATCCCTATCCTGGGACCAGCCCACCAGGCCAGCCAGTATATTAACCGAAAGGGCTACTTTTCAATGGTGCTGCAAGCACTGGTGGACCATAGGGGACGCTTTACCAACATCTACGTCGGGTGGCCGGGCAAGGTTCATGACGCGCGTGTGTTCAGGAACTCTGGTCTGTTTAGACGCCTCCAGGCAGGTAGTTTCTTCCCGGACCACAAAATAACGGTTGGGGATGTGCAGATGCCTACAGTGATCCTCGGGGACCCAGCCTACCCGCTAATACCCTGGCTCATGAAGCCCTATACAGGCGCCTTGAACAGCAACAAGGAACTCTTCAACTACCGGCTGAGCAAGTGCAGAATGGTGGTGGAGTGTGCTTTCGGACGTCTCAAGGGGAGATGGCGAAGCTTACTGACTCGCTCGGATCTCAGCGAAACCAATATCCCCATTGTTATTGCTGCTTGCTGTGTGCTCCACAATCTCTGTGAGAGCAAGGGGGAGACCTTTATGGCGGGATGGGAGGTTGAGGCAAATCGCCTGGCTGCTGATTACGCTCAGCCAGACAGCCATGCAATTAGAAGAGCCCAGCGGGAAGCGCTGTGCATCCGGGAGGCTTTGAAAGATAGGTTCCTCAGGTTGCAGGGTAACCTGTGACTGTTCAGGTTCTTTACAGAGAAGCTGAACCTGCCCCTCTTTCAGTTTGTGTTGACTTTCTTTTGCGGTTACATAGCCCGTTCACCACATTTCCCCCCTTCCAACACACGTTTAAAAATAAAGTTAATGGAATATTGTTAATTAACAACGTTTTCTTTACTAATGAATTCGCGTTAAAGGGTTGAAACAGGGACGCAGACTGTAGTGGGTAGGGTGTGCAGTGATGTACAGACCGCTTCTACACTCGAGGAATGACAGGCTCCTGCTCCTAGAGCGGTCTGCACTGCCGGACTGGTTGTTTCAACTAAGCCTGCCATCCCTCCGTTTCGGGACTCTGTGTGCGGGGGCTATGTGGCCTTGTGGCAGGGGAGGACTGGGGGGAGGACGTTTACAGGTGGGTGTGAAGGAAGGGGTGAGGGGTGCAGGCTCTGGGCTGGGGGTGGGAGCGTAGGAAGGGGTGAGGGGTGTGTGGGAAGGGGAAGAAGGTGTAGGGGGATGAGGGCTCTGGCTGGGGCTGAGGGTTTGGGGCATTGGAGAGGCTCGGGGCTATGGTGGAAGGGCAGGGTAAGGGCAGCCTGCCTTGCCATTTGTGTATGGCAGGTGCTAGGACCCTGGGGCACCAGACAGCATTTCTGCGGGGAGCCGCTCTACTGTCAGGCAGATACGCAGCGCAGCGGGGCGGGGGGAGACCCGTGGGGGCCAGGGCCCGATCCAGGCAGGGCCGGGGGAGAGACCCAGCTCCAAATATAGCTGGAGCAGAGCACCTGCCGCCTATGCACAGAACATGAAAAACATCTCCCAGACTGACCAGGGTGCCTAGTGACCGCACTGTGTGTGTGACCTGCTGTAGATCCTGCCCCCGTGTCTGTACCCAGGTAATGGTGACCGTCCTATGCAATTACCAAACCCCTCCCCCCACTTCACACAAAGTCTTCTGTAAAGAAACATGACGGAAACAGTAATGAACAGCAAACTATTTTTAATAATCAACTACACAGTGAGGGGATGAAACTGGGATTTGGGCTTGGGTGATCCAGGAAGGGAAGGACTTCTCAAAATTTAGCGAATGAGAGCTTTTTGGTACTTGAGCACTCTGCTGGGGTGGAGTGACAGTTTTCACGGCCCCTGGCGCACCTCCTTCTTGTTATTTTGGGTGAGGGGGGTATTGGACTTTGTGGCGGGGGAGGGTGGTTGCAGATACAGTGCAGGGGGGCTCTGTCCTCCTGCCTGCGGTCCTGCAGAACATCCACAAGGCGCCTGAGCGTGTCCGTTTGCTCCCTCATTAGTCCAAGCAGCGTTTGAGTCACCTGCTGGTCCTCCAGACGCCATCTGTCCTCCCGTTTGCTGTGTGAGCGCTGCTGCTGAGAGAGGTTCTCCCTCCACTGGCTCTGCTGGGCCGCCTCGGCTCGGGAGCAGCCCATAAATTCAGCGAACATCTCGTCCCGTGTCTTTTTCTTGCGCTGCCTAATCTGCGCCAGCCTCTGTGAGGGGCATGCTGGAGCAGGTCGGGATACAGTTGCAGCTGTGTGATGGGAAAAAGGGATTGACTTCCTTATAAAGATACATTTTTGCAAAGAAGAAACATAGTCTAGTCAGTCTCTGTGAACAAGACCATGCACAGCACTCACTCAGGGAAAGTTCGAATTTTCGGAATTCGCTTTCATTGCCTGGGGGATTGCACTGCAGATCAGACAAGCGGGGCAGGACAGCAGAATCCGTGGAGCAGCCAGGCATGGTAAGCCAAAAACTTTTGGCTGCTTAAAAGTGAATGTATACCACTGTCCTCTTGCTACAGGCAATCCTGAAAGCATAAACTCTGCCCCTGTTGCACCCCCTCGCGTCTGTTCCCTGGGAAAGATCCCTGTATGCTGCCACTCTGCAGCCTCCACCACGTGGCTGTAAAGTGACGCTCATTGTTATGCAAAGGAACAGTGAAGCACTCCCAATACTAATAGTACACAAATTACTGTAATTAAATGCAGGAGTCTCCGAGCGACATCACCCTGAGGAGGGTCACTGAGGCAGATAGAGAGCGCATGCTGCTTGAAAGCCAGCACAAACCAGGGGCCTATGCTGCCATGCTCGTGGAGGCAATGCTCCCGGAGTATCTGATGATAGCCTGGCGCGGAAAAGTGTGCTACCACGGAGCACCCAATAAGGCAGCTCTCCCCAGGAACCTCATGCGGAGGCTTTTCGATTACCTGCAGGAGAGCTTCTCGGAAATCTCCCAAGAGGATTTCTGTTCTATCCCCATATATATTGACCTTCTTTTCAGCTAGTAACTATTCCTGCTCCATTAAAAATAAATGTTAACATGTTTAAAGCACTTACAGACTGATCCTTCCCCTGATTCAGGGTCCGGGGTAACGGCTGGGGAGGGTTGGTAGGGGATCTCAGTGAGGGTGATGAAGAGATCCTGGCTTTCTGGAAAATCAGCATTGTAAGTGCAGTCGACTGCCCCCCCGTCCTCATCTCCTTCCTCATCTTCCCCGTCCGCGAACATCACCGAGGAACTGGCCGTCGACACTTCTCGTAGGTCTTTGCATTCCGTTTGTTGGAGCGCAGCTCCGAAAGCACAGACTCATCGCCCCACACAGCAATGAGATCCAAGACTTCCTGGTCAGTCCATGCTGGGGCCCTCTTTCTAGTCTGAGATTCCCTGGACTCCTCTGCTGGAGAGCTCTGCATCGTTGCCGGTGCTGCTGAGCTCGCCACGACGTCCACACAGGAAATGAGATTCAAACTGGCCAGACAGGAAAAGGAATTCAGATTTTCCCGGGGCTTTTCCTGTGTGCCTGATCAGAACATCCAAGCTCGGACTGCTGTCCAGAGCGTCAACAGAGTGGTGCACTGTGGGATAGCTCCCGGAGCTACTAAGGTCGATTTGTATCCACACCTAGCCTAATTCGACATAGCCATGTCGAATTTAGCGCTACTCCCCTCGTCGGGGAGGAGTACAGAATTCGAACTAAAGAGCCCTCTAGGTTGAACTAATTAGCTTCCTGGTGTGGATGGGTGCACGGTTAAGTCGAATTAACGCTGCTAAATTCGAATTAAAGTCCTAGTGTGGACCAGGCCCCATCCATGGACTCTCTACTGTCACATACTGGGAGCCAGCTTTCTGCTAATCGGTCAACCAAACTCCCTTGTAGCTCGGTCTTATGTGAAACTGAGCCATTATCACATCGATTGGAAGTAGTGGGGCTTTACCTTACAGACGCTACCCCTTTCTATTCCCCACACTACATGCGCGTCTGAGTATCAGGTAGTCACCAAACCTAATGATCCTCTGAAACCCTCAGAGCTAACTGCTGCAAAGAGTGCATGCTATCACAATGGCAGAGAAGATTTGCAGCATATGCTGTGCAGCATGAGAAAAATGATTAGTATTATGGTAGTGAGTAGAGGCCCCAATGGAGATTGAGGTCCCACAGGCTAGGCAGGAGACAGTCCCTGCCCCGAAGTGCTTACAGATTAAATAGGCCAGACAGTCAAAGGATGCAAGGGGAAACAGAGGCATGGAGCAGTGAGATAAAGTAACTTGCCCAAGGTTTCACAGCAGGTGGGTGGTAAAGCTGGGAATAGGACCCAAGTCTTCTGACTCCTAATCCAGAGCACTGCCCACTAGACCATAAAATTGTATCAGAATCATACCAGGTGAGTACAGCATAGAGTGAAAAGATAACATGTGAATACCAGATAATCCAAGTAATTCTCCCCCTGAGCCCTTGCCCCTGAACTTGATACTAGATACAAGTACACAAAAGATACAGACCTTCTCTACGGTTATCGCTTTAGAGCTAGATTGTTGTGAGTTATCTCAAATCAGAACATGTAGTTCCCCAAGCAAAGCCAATTGCTGCCTTGGCAAGTAGTTTCCGAGTGTAGGTTCACTTGTGACCTGGAACCTCCAACCCGATGAACTGCAGCCCAGGGGCCAATCCTTGGTTACAGGTAAGGGGAACTCTGTGTGGCCCCGTGCAGTTGAGCAGAGTGGAACTGCTGAGAGTAGCAAAGACAAAACTAAATGTGTCTCATTTAAAGATGGTGAAATTGATAGCAGCATGTGATCTGTAATGTCTGTCTCTGCATAAATCAGCAGGAGCCATATAAACAACAAGAGAGTCATGAGCATAATTAAGGCTAAGATTTTTGTCATAGATATTTTTTGTAAAAGTCAGGGACAGGTCACAGGCAATAAAGAAAAATTCACAGAAGCCTGTGACCTGTCCCTGACTTTTACTAAATATATCCATGATAAATTGGGAAGGGACTGGGCAGCTGCGGGGTGGCTGGGATTTCTGGGCCCCCCACCACCTGTGGGCGCTCAGAGCTCCAGAGTCCCCCTGCCCCCAGCAGCGGAGGGGAGCTGCAGGGTCCCTCTGCCCCCTCCCCAGCAGCAGGGAACGCTGTGGGAATCCCCCTGCCACCGCCGCAGTGGGGAGATGTGGGGGTCTCCCTAGCCCCCATGGTGGCCAGGGACTGCAGGGGTCCCGCTGCACCACCCCCCACCTGCGGCGGCCAGGGAGCTGCCAGGGTTCCCCTGCCACCACAGGTGGTGGGGAGCTCTGTGGGTTCCCACATCCCCCACAGCAGCGGGGAGCTGCCCATGGTGGCTGAGAGCTTGGGGGCCCACTGCCTCCGGCAGTGGGGGTACCTTACAGCTCCCTGCTGCTGCAGGAGGCAACAGGACCTTGCAGCTCCCAGCCACCAGGGCTGAAGTCACGGAGGTCTTCGGAAGTCATGGATTCCATGATTTCCACCATCTCCGTGACAAAACCATAGCCTTAAGCATAAGCACACAGACCTTGAGGATTGCAACTCAGAATCTAGATTGTGATAACAACCTCTATCATTGTTCAGAACAGGAATATTTGTAACCTATTGATTTTATTTTGTATGCAATTGCAGGGTTCCTTAAACCAGCTTCTTAAACAACTAGAAGAGGAAAAGAGAAGTCTCCAGAACCAACTAAAGGATTATGAGCTTAGACTGGAACAAGAAGCAAAGGTCTGTTAACTTCCATATCGCTCTAACCAGCCCTTTCTAGAAGCTGTTATGCTGTCTGAAATGTCTAAAGCATTGGTGTAGAGAATGTAATGACCCCATGAAACATAAAATGAAAAAGTCCTGGGGTGGTACATATGTTTGTTCCTTCCCTTTTGATTAACCATGCTAATTGTTTTGTTTGATTGTAACCATTTACCCATTATTTTAAAATGTAGGCTTACCATAAGGCTAATGATGAACGGCGCATGTACCTAGCAGAGATCTCACAGGTAAGTAACAAAAACTTTGCAACCTAATCATCTTTTTCGTCCCAAGCTGGTACCTGAAGGATCATTACTGTTTAACTCTTTATTTTTCTTTATTTTTTCTCCTTCATACAAATCTGAGTTTTATTCCAGCCAAGGAAAGCCAGGCATAGTTCCCGTCAGAGCCAGGCCTCAGTTAGCTGGGGCGATTGCTAGAAAGTGATGGAAGTCTGTCTGTCATCTCTCTCTCTGCCATTGTTTACACCAGACTTCTTGACTTAAAATTTCCCACCCATTATATTGCTGGTGAGAGCACTAAAGTAGACAAGGCATGATGGCTGCTGGAGCTTTCACCATTGTACCATCTAGCCCTGCTCTGAGCAGAGTTGGATGGCACAGAGGTTAAAATGCCAGTGGACAGTCTATACCTGCACATCCACTGGGTGGAATTGAGCTGATGGCAACAGGGGTGGAAAGAATAAAAGTCCAGTGTATATATCCTGTCAAAGGGCTGACTACACTGCCCCTATACAGCATCTAGTCCCTGCTGGCACAGGTGTAAAGAACTATGCTCAGGTCTTATATACTCAGATTCCTGTATTGTAGCATGTTGTGCAGTTCTTAAGATGGTTCTCAGTCTGACTTCAACTTTGTTTTTAAAATGTAACAGTACATGTTCAGCCAAAGCATTGTTTTGGCTAAATATAAGAACAGCCATCCTGGGTCAGACCAAAGGTCCATGTAGCCCAGTAACCTGTCTTCTGACAGTGGCCCATGCCAGGTGCCCCAGAGGGAATGAACAGAGCAGGTAATCATCAAGTGATCCATCCCTTCGCCCATTCCCAGCTTCTGGCTAACAGAGGCTAGGGAAACAATCCTGACAAGGGTGACAATGATAAGGGTCACCACGTATGGCAGGGGTTGGCAACCTATGGCACGTATGCCAATTTTTAATGGCATGCTGTGCCCACCGCTGGCCCCGCTCAGCCCGCTGCTGAACCCCGGCAGTGGGCTGAGCGGGGCCAACAGCCTGGACCCTGGCAGGCAGCAGCGTGCCATTAAAAATCCTGCTCGGCCCAGCCCACTCTTCTCCGCCCCCTACCTACTGCTCTCTCTGGCGGGGGCAAAGGGCAGAAGCAAGCCTGGTCCTGCCAGCTGCTGCTGTAAGGCAACTCCGCCTGCAGCCAAGCTTCCCCCTCCCCCGCCTCTTCCCCCAGCATGCTGCGTCATGCCCCCGCCTCCTCTCACTCCCTGCCGCCGATGGCCCTTGTGAGGAAGGGGAGAAGAGGAGCCCCAGCGCCCTCGCTGCTCAGACCGAGAAGGAGGCAGAGAAGAGGCAGGAGCGGGGTCTTGGGGAAGAGGGTGGAATCGGGGCATATCCCTCCAGCCCCCTGCTGTGAGCCACTCAGGGCAGGGGGCTGGGAGCACCCCCCCCCCCGATCCCAGCCCTCCGCCCTGACCCCTGCACCTGTCTCAGACCCCAGCCTCCTGCACCCCCCCCCCACAAAACCCAGCCCTGACTCTGGCACCTCCCGCACAGTCCAAGCCCCCCCACCCCATGCCCTGACTCCTGCACCCTCCACACATACTCAGCCCCCCACATCCCATGCCCTGACTCCTGCACCCTTCTCACACACACCCTGCCCTGACTCCTGCACTCCCCACACATACCTATCCCCCCAAACCCCATGCCCTGACTCTTGCACCCCCCTCACATGCCCCTCAGTCCTTTTCCCTGACTCCTATACCCTCCACACATACCTAGCCCCCCACACACACCCCATGCCCTGACTCTTGCGCCCCCCCACATTCCCACCTGCACCCCTTGCACCAAATGGAAGCTGCCCAGGTAAGCGCTCCACACCCAAACCTCCTGCCCAAACCCTGAGCCTCCACCCTCATTCTAGCTCCTGGCCAGACTCTGCATCCCAACCCCCAGCCTGCTTCTTCACCTCCAGCCCTGTGCTCAGTGCACCCCCACCCTCAGCTCAGTGCAGAGAGAGAGGAAGAGAATGGGCCAGAACCAGGGAGAAGGTAGGTACCCACTCTATGTGAGCAGGACCGGGATCCCAGACCGGCAGCAGCTGAGCAGAGCTGGCAGCCAGGACCCTGGCTGGCAGGAGCCAGTGGACGGAACCCCAGACCAACAGCGGCTGAGCTGCTCAGCCCGCTGCCGGTCTGGAGTCCCAGCCCCCGGCTCCCCTCAGCCCGCTGCCAGTCTGGGGTTCTGACTGCCAGACCCTTGCCAGCTGGGGTCCCAGACGCCGGCCCCACTCAGCCCGCAGCCAGCCTGGGGTTCTGGCTGCCGGCCCCTTGCCAGCCGGGGTTGCTGCTGGCCTAGGTGAACTGAACCCCAGGCCGGCAGCGGGCTGAGCAGGCAGGCAGCGAAAGATCAACATTTAAATTTAATTTTAAATGAAGCTTCTTAAACATTTTGAAAACCTTGTTTACTTTACAGACAACAGTAGTTTAGTTATATAATATATAGACTTATAGAGAGAGAGACCTTCTAAAAAAATGTTAAAATGTATTACCAGCATGCAAAACCTTAAATTAGAGTGAATAAATGAAGACTCGGCGCACCGCTTCTGAAAGGCTGCCGACCCCTGATGTATGGTATAAGAAATCACCATTACCAGGTGACCCGTCTTGAAACCACATGAAAGTTTCCCTAAATGTTCTGAATACAGGTTCTTCCAACCTTTATTAAAGACAAACTCTGCTGAGCCACTCGTTGATAATGTCATATTATCTGGTCATAGTCCACACTAGGGGACCACTTGTGCCATCTAATTCTAATTCGGACCATTGGATTGGTTTGTCTAGGGTTCACCATGAACACAGCCACCGAACACTTACACACCACTGTCTTTATCTACACTAGGGATCACCTTGCAAAGGCAAAATAACTTCCCAAATGCACAGAGTCTGTGACAGCTGGATGTGCTGATCTGTTGATTTACATAAAAGCATATTAGATCACTGTTAAGGTTTTGCATTAGTATGCAAGTTTGAAGTTGGAGTACATATTACTTCCATCTCCATTAGATACCCAAAAGCAAGAGCCTTATTACTCCTGGGGGAATTCTGCGTGCCTGCAGAAAATGCCCCCCTCCTGCAGAATTCCTGTGCTTCCCTGCAGAAAACGGCAGGGAGGCCATACGGGTGGGGGGCATGGGGAAGACCATGGGCACAAGTTTTGGCGGGGGGGGGGTTCCCCTGCAAACAGAGGCAAGGCATAGGAGGGTGCACAGGTTTACATGCCACTTTCCCCCTCCCCCCATTTCTGCAAGCGAATGCATAGCTGCCAAGCTGAAGGAGGCTGTGTCTCAGCTCCACTGACTCTGCAGCTGAATCATAGAATCATAGATTATTAGGGTTGGAAGGGACCTCAGGAGATCATCTAGTCCAAACCCCTGCTCAAAGCAGGACCAATCCCCAACTAAATCCCCAAATGGCCCCCTCAAGGATTGGCCCCCGCCCCCCGACAAGCCTCCTACACCCAGACTTTTTTTTTAAAACCCAGTTCCCTAAATGGTCCCCTCAAGGATTGAACTCACAACCCTCGGTTGAGCAGGCCAATGTAAGGTTTGGGTGAATAGGGAGACAGTTAAATATAGTACTTAATTTGATGATGTTATCTAATCTTCAGTTTTTTGTTTTCTACTGATTTTATGCCTTGGTAGATGTATGCAGTGTAGTAGCCGTGTCAGTCCCAGGATATTCGAGAGACAAGGTGGTGAGGTAATATCTTTTATTGGACCAACTTCTATTGGTGATAAAGATACTCCCTCATCCACCTTGTCTCTTGGTAGATGTAACAAGTTGTAAAATTTGTCATGGGAAGGTTATGACAGCAAGGTAGTGAAAAGTTGAGACATTTGATACCTGAAAAGTGATAGAAGATGGTTTGGGGTATTGGCACCTTATGGGGGATAGTTGAAGCACTGAACACCAAGGAAAAAGTGAAACACTGCATTTCTTCACCACTCCCTCATGCCAAGGACAGTGCTGACTTGACATTTTGAGGGGACAGGAGAAGCTTGAACTACTAGGTCAAGATTTTAAAACCTGGATGTCTAAATTTAGGCTTCTCAAGCCATATTTAAACACCTCAATGAAAATGTCCTGATTCTGATTTTCGGAAGTACTGAGCACCCAGAAATACGATTAAAGTTAATGGGAACTGCAGATGCTCAGCACTTCTATAGTGAGGCCACTTTTACTTTGTTGACTAATTATACATTTAAGAGCTTAACTTTGGGCAACAGGTATGGCTTACTCACCCTAGATCTGACTCCAACAACCCTTGATAGAAACCAGAATTCACGCTATTAGAGCTAGGCAGGAATTTTTCAATTCAATCCTGTTTTTGTTGAAAAATGCTGATTAATCAAAACAGAAACTGTTTGCAAAACCAGGTCAGGTTTGACAAATTTCCCAACTCAAACAAAGTAGAAGAACAACATTTCAAAATTGTTGAAATGTTTAGTTTTAACTTTTTTTTTTTTAAATGAAAAATTCTGGTTCTGGTTTGAAATGATTTTTTGTAATTAAATGTAAGTCATTAGACTGAAAAAAAGGTTAAGAAAAAAGGTTGAAATTGAAACCAAAGGTTTTGATTGATTTTGGGGGGAGGGGTTGATATGTGAATATTTTCAAGATTTCTGCTCTTCATCTTGATTTAAGATGGGGAAAATATTTCAGATTCTTTAAAAATCTTTGTGGGACAGGAAGACAGTTTCCTACCCAGGTCTACCCATTATCCCTGCTCTCATATTCATTATTGCATCCAATGTGGATGAGATCACCATGTTGTTGCAGTTGGTTTCTGCTGAAATGAACAGAGAAAATAGTGAACAGTATCGACCATAGGCTTCAGCAATAACTTCCCTTTGAGATGAACTGGCCATTTCACACCTTTCAGAGTTACGGTTGCCATCTGTCTGCAAGCTCAGGATGACAATACAGTTCACATTTCAAAGAGGTTCACAGTAGTAAGGGCTAGGTCTTATTGTTTTATAAAATGAAAGATTAGACTTTATAGCATAGTTGGATTTATTCTGCCACAAATTATGTTGCTGTGGAATACACAGGAGCCTATAAAGAGATCTTATTTCTTAGTGTAAAAGTAGTAGGTTAACATGATACTCCAGAACTCTGCACAATGAAGTGACTGTCATTGAATTGCCAGTATAGCTAACTGGGGTGAGAGGTTGTAATTAGCAATGTTTCCATGTGTTTGCACAGCAGGCAGGTGGTTCACTGTGTGTCGTCATTGCTGCCTTAGGGAATGGAGGAAAATTGCTGAAAACAAATTTGCAGTGTTAGACCAGTAAATGCTGATGAATCTGGAGCTGGTAACATGAAGACACTCTGGGAGGAAGACAGTCATAAGTTAGGAAATAGTGTTGTTATGTCTAAACATAGCTGAGTGTGGAGTGTTCTTTTGTACTTAAATAATTTAGGCCACTGTTCAGCAAGACACTTAAACACATGCCTAACTTTAAGCACATGGTAATTCCATTGCTTTAAGTTAAGCATGTGCTTAAATACTTTGCTGAATCGAGACGCTGGAAATAGATTCTGCCACCCGTGCTGTGCTTACTTCTTGAGTAATTCCACTGATGTCAAAATCAGTCATGGGTGGAAGAATCTGGCACATGTGTGTGTTGTTGTTTTTTCCCAATTTTATTAAACAACCCACTGTCTTAGATCTGTCTTATGGAGTTGGCAGAGGCTAAGGTGAAGGGGGAATTACCACTCATGGATGACTAAACAATATTTCCATATGTATTGAGGCAAATGTAGCAGCAGGAGAACCATTGTTCTCTGACCACAATCTATTCCATAGATATTCTCTCTTAACTATATAGCTAGAGATTATTCCATTTTGTTATTTTTCCTATCATGTTATCCTTCTCCTGTATGCTTAGTAAATCAAATGCAATAGAACCTTTTTTTTCTTCTTATTAATAGTTATTTAAAATATCAGCATAATGAATGGATTTCCTGAGAATTTTTTTATACCTTGTTTGAGATCACCCCTGTAGCTTTTAGTGGGAGTGGAGGGGGGAAGGAAAGGCTGTTGTTCAGAAAAATAGTTTCTTTTAAATACACCTCTACCTTGATATAATGCTGTCCTCGGGAGCCAAAAAAATCTTACTGCGTTATAGGTGAAACTGCGTTATATCGAACTTGATTTGATTCGCCGGAGCACACAGGCCCTCCCCTCCTCCCCGCCCCCGAACAGTGCTTTACCGTGTTATATCCAAATTCGTGTTATATCGGGTGGCGTTATATCGGGGTAGAGATGTATCTTTTTATTGTTACCTTCTGTTTTTTTCAAAGTATATTCATCTTCTAAGTGTGTTTATGTTGTCCGTTCCATAAGGTGATAATCTTTTTTTAAGCGATACAGTTAAAATAAATGTAAAGGTTTCACAAGATTTGGTATTCATCCAAAAGGCATTACTTTTTTTTTTTTTCCATCGTAAAAGACTGGTTCTCAGACCACACACTATGGAACATTGATGGTCAGTGGAACTTTCCTTGTGGCTTGCAGAATGCAATATTTTGAGAACCAAGCAGTGGGGAAATGCGATAGGTCTTTAAGAGAACTTTTTTCTTAAAGCGGTACACAGAATTAAAAAAAAAAACTTCAAAAATTATTTCTCATAAGTCAATGTTTTTAGTAGAACTCCCTGAAAGCAGACAATTTAACAGTGCTTTCCATAAATGAAATCCAGCCAGCTCTTACTCTGTCTTTACTCGTATATTCTTTGAAAGTGTCTTCGTTTGAATTATAGTAGGCTTTGCTAGTACAGTGTTAGTGAGAGTAGTTATCTAATGCAGTACATACATGGAAGCACATTAGAAACCAGTGTATTTGTTATAATCAGTCACAGATGTGGTTCCTTGCTGTGCTAGGTCCTTTCCCCTCTCATGAAGAATGCATTCACATACATTTTAAAGTATAACATTAAGATTTAAAAATAATCCAAACCATGTGCTTTGTTTAAATGGCATCAAAGAGATCCATGGCTCTGTGCTTTTAGAAAAAAGTCATCTATGGCTCCCTAGTGTGGCCAGCTGTCTTGCTTTGCCTTATGCTCCCACAAAGCCCCTCTATGGGGGCTCTGTGGGTCTGGGAAGTTGGCAGGATTGTGTCAGTTTTCAACAAGCACACCCCATCCCACCAGCCACAGAAGCACTAAGTTACTGCAAAGTAAGCCTGAAGCATTTTTCGTTGCTTCCCCCTCCATTCTATGGAAATTCCTACAAGAGGATGTTTCTGGGGTGACAGTTGGACATGAGCCTGAAGGAGCTCGGCATCAAGGGGATCTGTGAGCCAAGGGACAAGAGAGACAGTTTAAGTTCTCCCCACATTTTTGCTTTTTATTATCAAAGTTTTATAACTGCTTCTTGGATTTTATATATCCCAGTATTGTAGTAATGCTCTCTAGAGGCAGCAGGGATGATGTAAATGCTGCACTCTTCTCACTTAATAATTTCATAATTCCAACAGCACAACAAAATCACTAAAACATTCATTATTCTATCTTTCCCATACAGGACAATACATAGGGGAAAATTGCTTGCAGATGGAAAATACGGGATTCCTGTCCTAATTAGTAATGCATGGATTCAAGTAATATAGTTTTTGATTCAGCGGAGAACTTAAACATGTGATTGTCTTGTTGATTTCAGTGGGACATAACCTTAAGCATGTGCTGTGCTTAAGCATGGGCTTAAATTCTTTGCTGAATCAGGGTCATAGTGCTTGTCTTTTCTAAATCAACGTGAGGAGAATTTTTGCTTTCCTAACAACATATATACTTGGAGGATAACTTGCTTTATAAAAATTTGATCATTGCAGACATCAGCTACACTTAAAATTGCTGAGAGGCAGAAAACAGATGCAGTACAGATCAAGAAGGAAAACCAGATACTAAGGTAAATCTTTCATATTCCCTCCATTTTCTGATTTAATACATTTATCTAAATACTCTCCCTTGACTATCATAGCCCTCTATCCAAGATAAAGATTGCTGCAGATAATCTTACTGACAAAATATTGATGTCCATATCACTCTTGGTACTGATTTTAAATCAGTTTATTACCTAACAGACTATTACAGAATGATAGTACAGTACTCATACAATGTAAGTGGCCTTTGTGGAACCTAACAGAAGTTTTGGCATCCTTACATATAAATCTCAGTCAAAAATAGGCCTTTTTGCTAAGTCTGCTCTTACATTCTCCAGTCCATTAACAGTAATGTAATTAAATGCTCAGCCTGGTTCTTCTCAGTCAATAGAGATTGTACAGCTGTCTAGTGGATGAGAAGGTGAGTAATTGTAGATGACCTCATCTTAACACCTAATTGCTTAATAAATCAAAGCCAGTTTTTAGTTACACAGGTGCAAAAGAGTTTTCCCAAAGTTTTTAAATGTGAAGAGCACCAACCTGTTTGGGAGAATTTAGAACATAAAAATGTGTGTCTGGGCTGAGCTCTGATAAACCAAGTTTCAAATTGAAGCTGATTCTTTACTGGAAATGGAAACACTAACAAATCCTTAACTATATCATTGCAATTGAGCCATGATACAAATTGAGAACAGCTGTCCCATCATTATATTATAAAAGCTAATTGATATGAAATAGTTTTCCCACCTGTTTTCTATTTTAACCTCTCACTCAGGACATGAATAAGATACATTCTGCAGTGTTAACTATATTCACCGATTCCCTCTCTTTGGTCTCATGGAGAGAGTTCAGTAGATTACTGTTATTAGAGTAAGGTTTAATGTCTGCTACTAAGGATTCTTAAGATCAGACAAGTATTGTGTGGCTCTTAAATACTTAATACGCAGCCCGTAGGCAGTTTCTGGCTCTGGCTGTGTTTTTATATAGCTCCTGTGGAGGAGGCCAGAGAGGGCAGAGCCAGCATGTTTCTCCCTTACTCCCTCTGGAGGGACTAAGGAAGCCAGACATTGAATACCGGCTGAATAGTAGCACTGTTCTGTGGGTTTTAGACCAGTATTTATTTGAGAGTATTATGATAGTTGCTGTCTTTAATTCTTTTTATATTAGACAAAAATAATTTCCTATAGTTGTTCTGGAAAGATACATGTTGTGACAGATTACTGCTGCATCACCTCCTCTTCTCAAAGATGATGGTTTTGTAACCTCAGTCAGCACTTTTCAAATTACTTTATGCACATGATGGGATTTCTTCACCTTTTGCTTAGAATAGTAGAATACCAGGGTTGGAAGGGACCTCAGGAGGTAATCTAGTCCAACCCCCTGCTCAAAGCAGGACCAGTCCCCAGACAGATTTTTGCCCCAGATCCCTAAATGCTTTGAAGATTGAAAGATTGAACTCACAACCCTGGGTTTAGTAGGCCAATGCTCAAACCACTGAACTATCCCTGCCCCTGAAAGGAACTGACGGTTAGAGCCATGAGGGAGCTCTTAGGTTGCACTGCATTGGCTTCTGTGGCCAACTGCTTAGAACTTTGAGCCTGGTGAGTTCCCCACCTTGGTCTCACCTGGCAGCTTTTACCAAAGAGTGGTGTTATGTCACAGTGTGTATCATCAGGAAGTAGCAAGCACAGGTGAGGAACCCCTTCAATGTATGGAGAATTTAACAGAGAGCCATTGTCATCATTCCTCCATAAATACTACTCTAATGACTTTAAAGACTGGGGGCCTGAATCTGCTCTCACTCACACTGATGCAAATTAGAAGTAATTCCATTTAAATTCCAGAGTAAAACTATGCAATAAATCCAGGCCTTGAGAATAACCTCATAATTTCCTCCAGCAGCTTCTCGTCTAATTTCAACTGATATTTCAAAGCTTTGTCTTCACTGGGTTTCAAATCAGGTTAATAAGCAATATTAAACTTTGTTTAATCATGGTTGCTGGTACATTCTGGCTGAATTAGAAGCCAGTTTAAATAGAGGTTCTTACCATGGTTCCTGGGTCGGGTCAGATGGGGCTTTAGACACTTGCACGACAGTAGAAAAACATGGGAACTGGAGGGTGGGGAGAGGTTGATCTGTCTGTCTACTCAGTTCTGCAACAGCTCCTCATTGATTACTGAGTCAGATTCAAGACTGTGGCCCTGATCTTCAAAGCTTTAAATGGAAGCAGGCCCCATATACTGCTCATGACAGTTAGAACAATGGAACTTGGCAACCTCAAAAGTGAAACTAGAGAGCACTGGAGATGGTGCTTTCTTGGCAGCTTGCCCAGAAACCTGCAACTCATTCCCAGAACATATGAAATGACCGCAACTTTCACCATCGAACAATATGCAGAATAGTTCTCCAATCATCAGTGCACACACACATGTGTATGCAATTGATATATATTCCCTTCCTCCTTTCTCAACTGGGTGAGAGAGAAACTGAAACCTTGTATGTTAGACTATATAAAATGCTCAGATACTGCAGGGATGAATAGAGAGATACTTAGCTGTTTTGCATAATAGTAGAGAGATGCTGTCTACATCCTCCTGAGAATGGCTTTGTGGATTTACTTAGTCACTTTTCTTCCCTTGGAAATTCTGTTCTGTAGTCCTATAAATTAAACTTTATGATCCAAAAGTAAATAAAGAACACTTTATAAAGCTTAGGGGAGTTATTCCCATGAAGTGAATGTAAACTTGTCAGCTACCAAAGTTTTATAGGTAAGGGCATGGGACTTAAGAGCAGGCTCTCTAGAGGATACTGCCTGCAGAGAGCTCTAATTACAGGTGCAGACAGTAATTTCCGTGTCTTGATCAGGAGCATATAATTGGTGAAAATGTCTCCCCAGCCTGCTGCCTTCCTGTTTATACAAATGTTTAATATTCTTTTCATGTTCCTTTAAAATTTCATCATCTAAATAATATAAAGTTATTCAGGAATGATGAGATGAGGATTGGGATTTGTACACAGAATAATTAAATGCTCTGTTAACCTCACACCCAGAAAGAAACTGTTTATTAATTAACCATAATAATCAGTTATTTTAATATAAAAAGCATGCCAATTTCCAACAGTTCAAGTTTCCAGAGCATCATCGTGTAAGTGACATGTAATGATTAACCTTTCTGACTTTATTTCAGAAGAAGACATAATGTTCCTGAAAATCAAAGGATTCTGGATCCAAAAAAAGGACCAATTAAAAAGACTGCAGGAGTGAAACAACTTCCAAAATTAAAGCACTGACTTAATATTCTTAACGAGAACTTCCAATCACTTTTATTCTTGTTTCTATATATTTAACTAAATGTTTCTGAAGAAAAATGTATGTACCACATTGATTTAGGATACATTCCAATAACAATAGCTACTAATGAAGATCTGTGTGCCTCCTGGCAGCTTCAGAGGCTCCCTATTCTGAGGGAAAAGTAGCCCTCTGTAATCCTGTGGAATAGTTCATTGGGCAGTTCCTGGGTGCCCTCTTAATGCTGGTGAAGTCTGACTCTTCCCAGCCTGATTGCCAGATGTAAAAACTGAATCAAGGAATCATAGGAATCGAGTTGGATCACTGAGGGAATCACTTAAATGCCTTATGCTAGGCAGATTCTTCCCCACTTTGACTCCACAGCCAGTCACTGAAAAAAATTTAAAGGGTCTGTGTTTAGAGCTCAGTGAAGGAGGAGAAGAGAGGAGTGATGTGACCTGAAGAGTAACCCTACTACCTATACCAGAAGGAAAGAGGAATACCCCATTAGGAATAGCAACTTAGCACACAAGCTACTGGGGAAGCTCCCTTGATTACTAGAGGATGGGAAAACAGATGGTTCTTTCTAGGAAGACAACCGCAATTTTCAGATTCCAAGGCTAAAAGGGACCACTGTGATCGTCTAGTTTGACCTGTATACCACAGGCCAGAGAACTTCCCCAGAATAATTCCTACAGCAAAGGATCCAATCTTGATTTAAAAATTGCTGGTGAGGGAGAATCCTCGATAACTCTTGGTAACTTGTTCCAATGGCTAATTACTCTGTTAAAAATGTATGCCTTATTTCCTGTCTGAGATACTGCCTCCCCTTTGGCTGATTGTTTGCAAGCTGAGAGCCAATCAGGTTCTGGTCAGGTTCCCAGCAGTAGGCTAGGGACAGGGCACACCTATGGCATTCAGGAGGCAGAACTGGGTGGCGTAACAGTGCAGTCTCTTCCCTGCTGGCATGACAGAGAGGCAGCCAAGCATGACTGATTCCGTGACCTGGCACATGGGATTGCAAGACCACTCAAATTTGGCCTGCCCACTCCTTTGTCACACCAACAGGGAAGGGGCTCTACTGTTATGCCACCTATCTCTGGTCAAGGGCTAAGCCAGGGGGCCTGGGCCCCCCTTTGTTGCACCCCTGGTTTCTTAACTCTCAGGGATCCCTTTAAAAAAAGCTCTGCCTGCTAGAGGCCAAGCTTGGAGTCAGTCTCATCCTCCCAGGACTATGCAGCACAGTTCCTCTACCCTTAGGGCTGTGCTATGTTCCATGAACTGCCTGGCTTTGGCAGGGAAGACAGAGGAATTCTAGGACTGGCCTGTAAATGGCCATGCTAAAAGGGATGGCTTCTGCACAGCTGGTATCCACAGCCTTCAGTAGTTTGCATGGCTTGGAATTCCACCGCTGTTTTCAGCTGGGTAGGGCCCTTACTGTGTAAACCAAAGTTTGAATGTTTTGTGAATGTCCTCAAACAAATATTGTTATGTAAAGATTCTTCAGAGTGTACCTGTTGTGAATGAAGGGTTCTATCTTAAAATCCTATGTATATTTCTTGTTTGCTGGTGTATGTATTTTAGTATATGAAATCTAAACGTACAAACTGATGTTTCCATCAAAGGCCCCGATCCTGCAAAGACTTCCAGTGTGCTTCAATGGGACTGCTCCCATGGATCATTGCAGATTTGGGGCCTAAGTAGTACCATCCTTTTAAATTCTGTCCTGTAAATCACCGCTGAGGGATTATTTGAAGTATTTTGAATTATATCTTCAATCTTAAGCATGCAATTGTTGTTGCAGTTTCTTTGCCAACAATATTTCAGTAATTGAACTTTGGCAGGCCCTTTTTCTTTCTTTCTTTCTTTAACTGCAGAACAGTGAAGAGAATGTTTTGGTATTTAAAAGTCAACCTTCTAGGTTAGATTTAAAAAGCACTCTTCAGAATAAATCTGATTGATGGACTCTTTTTATTTTAAGAGCTTCTGTAGCTCTTCACGGTATTCATTAAAGCTTTTTGTCTCTTTAAGAGCAGTGCTAATAGCATAGTTTCTTATCACTGGCAGCATTAAAGTGAGGCTGCAATTAAACTCATACAGAAAGAACATGATGTCATTACAGTTCTTGTTTTCTTGCATTTGAGCAATGATATACAGCATATTCATTATGGAAACACCATTTCCTCATCTAGATGGAGATTTATAAGATATTTATGCTGTTTCTATGATACAGCTGGTGTGGTTCTTTAACAAGCAGACTGCTCTGTCTGACCCTTTTAGCCCCAATAACAGTTGAAAGCCTAGCACTGATGATTAGGTTAACATCATTCTGTTCCAGTTTTTCCATATGGAAATTTTTCAGATTCTGATTGTTCTGGCATTTGTCATTAGTGAGAGGTTGGGCGGGAGGAGGGGGAGAGTAACATAATGCTCCCATTAGCATAAAAGTTAAAGAACATCTGCTAATCGTGAAGGTGATCCCATTTTTGGATACACTCAACAGAGGGGCATACTCTTTTGTCTGTATCAGGTGGCTGTCAGCATAGTCAATTGTGATCATTTTAATAGGCTTGAAGGAACTAGAACCTTGCACACTGATACAGGTGGAACATCTGTTAGTGATGACCCTTATATAAATCCATGGTACGCCCACATCTCGAATACTGTGTACAGATGTGGTCTCCTCACCTCAAAAAAGATATTCTAGCACTAGAAAAGGTTCAGAAAAGAGCAACTAAAATGATTAGGGGGGTTTAGAGGGTCCCATATGAGGAAAGATTAAAGAGGCTAGGACTCTTCAGCTTGGAAAAGAGGAGACTAAGGGGACATGATAGAGGTATATAAAATCATGAGAGATGTTGAGAAAAAGTGGATAGAAAAGTTATTTACTTATTCCCATAATACAAGAACTAGGGGTCACCAAATGAAATTAATAGGCAGCAGGTTTAAAACAAATAAAAGGAAGTTCTTCTTCACGCAGCGCACAGTCAACTTGTGGAACTCCTTACCTGAGGAGGTTGTGAAGGCTAGGACTATAACAATGTTTAAAAGGGACTGGATAAATTCATGGTGGCTAAGTCCATAAATGGCTATTAGCCAGGATGGGTAAGAATGGTGTCCCTAGCCTCTGTTCGTCAGAGGATGGAGATGGATGGCAGGAGAGAGATCACTTGATCATTGCCTGTTAGGTTCACTCCCTCAGGGGCACCTGGCATTGGCCACTGTCGGTAGACAGATACTGGGCTAGATGGACCTTTGGTCTGACCCGGTACGGCCTTTCTTATGTTCTTATGTTCTTATTATGTTCTTATGACTCAGACTTTCATAGCACAGAATTTTTTCACATGTACCACGTGACTGTTCCTCACTGAGGACATACATTTGACGTTTTAAAGGTCAATCATTTATTTAGTTTTCTGCTTGTTCTGATGATGTGGAAGAGTAGCAGAGTAGAACACTGTGTCAACCAGCCGGGGAGGCGGAGGCTAAAAACAGAAATAAAATCTAACATTTTAAATCTAACATAGCAGTTTTCAAGTATAAAAGGTTGTTATAAGGAGGAGGGAGAAAAATTGTTCTCCTTAACCTCTGAGAATAGGACAGGAAGCAATGGGCTTAAATTGCAACAAGGACAGTTTAGGTTGGACATTAGGAAAAACTTCGTAACTGTCAGGGTGGTTAAGCACTGGAATAAATTGCCTAGGAAGGCGGTGGAATCTCCATCATTTGAGATTTTTAAGAGCAGGTTAGACAAACATCTGTCAGGAATGGTCTAGATCAGTGGTCTCCAAACTTTTTTGATCGTGCACCCCATCAGTAAAACTTTTTTGAGCATGCACCCACAATATATGTATATTTATGTATAAATTATATCCATGTGCTATTATACTAATATATTATGTACATTATAAAACATACACAAAAAGTAGAAATTAAAAAAGGATGAGATAAAGATGAAATAAACAATATTTTTAAATTATTTTATTTATTAAAGGTACAAAACCTTTTTGCTCTCACAAAAAATATTAATATTTTTAGTGAGAACAATGTAATTGAATATGCTTCATTATTTCTGAAAATCTTGGTTTAACACTCTGTGATACAGCAATTTGAAGGTCTGGATTAGGGTGCGGGCGGGGGCTCAGGGTGGGGTGCGGGGTCTGGGAGGGAGTTAGGGTGCAGGAAGGTGCTCAGGGTGAAGGTGTGGGAGGAGGCTCAGGGCTGAGACAAGCAGGAGGTGCAGGGCACTTATCTGGGGCAGCTCCTGTTTGGTGCAGGGGGCTCTGCATGGCGCAGCACCACTCCCATGGCTGCGGTTCTGGGAGCTGCCCCCCACTGTCCCCGGCAGGCAGGACCACCCGGAACGCAGGGGCTTTAGGGGCTGCAGGGCCCTGGGCTAAGGGTCCTCAGGGGCCCTGGCCTGCAACTCTAAAGCCCCTTTCGGAATGCGGCCCTGTGAGCACGGGCTGGAGGACTCAGGAGGAGCAGGGGCAGCCGCACAGCCAGCAGCTGGAGAAAAGCAGCGCTTTCCCCTTCAAAGTGCCGCTTCTCTCCAGCCGGCTTTGAAGGGGAAAGCGCCGCTTCTCTCCGGCCGCTGGCTGCATGGCTGCCCCTGCTCCTCCACGAGCCAGAAAGGGGCTTTAGAGCTGCAGACCAGGGCCCTGGGGCCCCCTTAGCCCAGGGCCCTGCAGCCCCTAAAGCCCCTGCATTCTGGGTGGCCCTGCCTGCGGGGGGACAGCTTCCCTTCTCCCTCCCTCCTCTGGCCACCCCCCCCTTTTTCCTCTCCAGCAGCGCTCCTCCTGCCGCGCCCCCCAATGGATCATCTTGCGCACCCCCTGTGGTGCATACACCCCACTTTGGAGACCACTGGTCTAGATGATACTTAGTTCTTCCATGAGTGCAGGGGAGTGGACTAGATGACCTCTTGAGGTCCCTTCCAATCCTATGATTCTATGATTAAGCTGCTTATTTAAGCCTTAAAACATTGGGCTTTTTGCAGATTCTTTTTTTATCTATAAACTGTGGTTTGAGAAATTGATACATATAAACACACACTTTACTCTCAGCAGAGATGCGTTTTGAGTTTCCGTTTCTTCTCCGAGCCCTTTCAGACCTAAGAGCAATGTGAGGGACTAGAAAAGAAAATATTGTTTCTGTGTAAAAAGAGGAGTCCTTTTATTTCTGGCTGCAAGTGTGTTGGGTTTTTTCTTTTTACTTGAATTTAACTCTTTGTACTGTTATATTTTTTTTAACAGCTTTCCTGTGCCATGGTGTTTTGTTTGTTGGCCGGGGGGAGGTGGGGCATTATTTGGGGTTTTTAATTGTCTTGGTTTATTTTGTATGATTTATTCTTCCCATACCGTCCAACTCTTCTGTGTGGCTTTCCTTTCTAATATTGTTCTCTGGATTAAAATGGTTTTGCTCACATTTGCATTAATGAGTAGTATTTGTACTTGTATTGCATCTTTCATATGAGGATTTCAAGGCATTTAAACATTAATTCTTGCAATATACCCCATACTTCTCTGTTATCCCCATTTTACACATGGAAAACTGAAGCAGTGATTCAGGGCCTGTTTACATAAGGATAAAACAAAAATGCAGTCTGGTTTACAATACTGTTGTGCACTGACCCAATTATGTTTCTTTTTTGTGGTGTAACAAGCCTAAGGAAGGTTCCATCACTGTGGAATTTAAGCTTAGAGGTTAGCTAAAGCTTTGGACACTCCAAAGATGCAGAAGAGGCCACTGGATTCTGAATCTGATGCTATAATGAGAGAACGAGTTGAGCTGAGGGTACAGAGAAAGTCAGGATCAGAGTCCAAGCCTTGAATGTAGTTAAAGTTTTGTCTGCACTACACAGTGGAATTGGGTCCCCAAACATGATTATTCTGATCCACTAACAGAAGGTAACCCAGGTAATACCAAGCATCAAGTACCGAGTTAGATTTCCTGACTCCCTTAGCCCAGTATTACATAGACGTAACTCCACTGGCTTCAGTGGAATTACTGTGATTAGCACCAGTGTACTGAGCACAGTCTCAGGCCCCCGGTCTTCGTCTCTTTAGCTTTATAAAGCTGTCATTGTCACTTCAGATTTCTGGAGGGGGTAGACAAAGGGTTTTTTTGGTAACACCTGCCCCAGTTTTTTAATTTGGGGGTTTTCTTAAAGCTGCAGCTCTTGGAATCAGAACCATAGGGTTAGAAGGGACTGCAAGGATCATCTAGTCTAACCCTGTGCCAAGATTCAGGATTTGTTGTGCCTAAATGATCCAAGACAGATGGCTATCCAGCCTCCTTTTGAAAACCTCTAGTGATGGAGATTCCATGACTTCCCTAGGCAGTCTGTTCCTTTGTCCTGCTGTTTTTACAGTTTGGAAGTTTTTCCTGAGATTTCATCTAAATCTGCTCTGCTGTAGCTTAAACCTGTTGCCTCTTGCCCTGCCCTCTGTGGCAAGAGAGAAGACTTTTTTTTCACTACAAAAGTCTTTTTTTTTTCTCCTACTGATAATAGCTCATCTTAATTAATTAGCCTCTTAAAGTTGGTATGGCAACTACCACCTTTTCATGTTCTCTGTATGTATATATATCTTCTTACTGTATGTTCCATTCTATACATCTAATGAACTGGGCTGTAGCCCACGAAAACTTATGCTCATATAAAATTGTTAGTCTCTAAGGTGCCACAAGTACTCCTGTTCTTTTTGTGGATACAGACTATCACGCTGCTACTCTGAAACTTTTTCTCCATCTTTCTTATGGCAGCCTTTCAAGTATTTGAAGACCATTATCATGTCCCCCCTTAATTGCCTCTTTTCCAAATTAAACATACCCGATTCCTTCAGCCTTTGCTCGTAGGGCTTGCATTCCAACCCTTTGATCATTTTTGTCACTCTCCTCTGGATCCTTTCCAGTTTCTCTACATCCTTTCTGTATAGCGGTGATGAAAATTGGAGTCGTGATTGTGAGAATCAAAGCTTTTAAAGTAGATAGCCTCGTGGTTGCAGAGAAAAGCTTTACAACATGAACAAAAGGCTCAAACACCAGAAGGCATATAAACCAAGTTTATTAATTTTCAAATTATGATTGTATGGGGCCTGACTGATTTTTAGTGCTTTCTTGGCAACACTGTATTCGTCTTCTATAACATAAAAAATATGACCATCATGGTACATGAAAAGGGTTAGCTAGTGACTGGGGAAATGATTATGTAATCAATTAACATTGCCACAGAATACGGAATCCAGAGACCCTCATTATAAGTATGTGCATACTGAGGCTATTCTTAACAACAGGCAAGATATTTAATTGTTGGTGGACTTAGTTTGAAGATGGGATCACTGTACAAATCAGTAAAGAGGTGCATGTGTCATTCCCCTCCTACTTCCCCAATTTCTCCGAGGTCGTATCTACATGAGGAAAAATGAGATGTATAATTCATCCTGATGCAGCTCCATTGGCAGCAGCAATAGTGGAAGGTGCCATATAGGCATGACAACAGTGATGACAAGGCAGTAAAAATAAATAAATAAATCTATGCCTTGCCTACACTATAACTTCTATCAACATTGCCCCGAGCAGAGAGCTATAGCTAAGGTTATGTGCACACTGAAGTTTTCTGAAAGTCTCCCCGTGTTGCAGTCTCATCAGTGCAGTTCTGCTATAGCAAGAAACAATGGGAATGCCAGAGTTTACTGGTATCTTTACCAATGCTGTCTAAACATGCTCAGAATGGGCCTGGATAATATGGTGGTAAAAATGCTGGTGGCTAGCCTCTGATAGCACTAGTGTTGTGATAGTGGTGGAAGATTTTCAGAAAGACCTTGGTGTAGACAAGACCTCACTGTGCAGCATGTGTCATCTGGGACAGTCTCTGTTCCGTGTCAACTTTGACAGTGGACAGTCAAGCCTGAGGCCTGCTCTTCACTAGGGACTCACCCAGTTTCAGCCATCATTGATCAACTGACTAGCCAAGGGCACCAGAACCTCTGCAGAAATTGGGGGACCGAGGCCAAAGTGCCCTCTCTTTCTCCACGCTGCCTGCTCCAGCAGTGAACCAGCTGCCCTCTCTTTCTTCTGGTGCCATAGCAGACCATGGTTGGCAAAAAGTGTAATTGCAGCACCACCCTGGCAAACTATTGTTCTGCTGGGGGAAAAACATCTGCAGGGGACATGAAATCTGCACTTACGTTCCTTTTGTTGAAAGCGGGAGCGGAGCGGGAGGACATGGTTCCATGGTTCCGGCACCAGTGCCACCAGCATAATTACAGGGGTGCAATTTGCAGCTCTCTAGGGCAAGGCACAAATCTGCCATTTGAACTGGTACAAAACTTCTCCAATTGGTAAACTACACTGGAGCAAATGGTCCAGTGCCTTGGTCCACTAGGGCTTTGCATTGAAGGCTGAATTCTCCAGCACAGACCAGGCCGGAGAATCAAGTTACCCGAGGGTGGAAGGCACTAGGTGAAAGGAGACCACTCAGTCCCCTCTCCCAGTGGGACAAAAATCTGAGCTAAGTCTCCTGCTCCCCTGCTCTGTCTCACAGTCTGAGCCCAGACAGCGGTTGCTCAAGAAACATGAACACCCCAAGTTGTTATTTCTCCCAGGCCCCTCCACCAGGACAGCCCTCAATGTGAAGAGACCCAGCGAGCCCCATCCTGGCCTCAGTGCAGGAACACCGAGTCCCTAAAGGCAGGGAGCTGGACTGAGCCCTGGCCCGCCCTCAGTGCGGGGAGACTTGAGGTGAGCCAGCGAGACCCATCCTGCCCTCAGTGCAGGGACACCGAGTCTCTCAGCACGTGGAGATCCAGCACACCCTGCCCTGCCTTCCGTGACGTATATGGTGCTTGGAAAGATGAGGTCCCCACACTGAAAAGCTTATGCTCTGTTAGATAGATAGAAACTAATAAGCTTCAGATGGGAGAAAACAACAGTACGGAAACTGGAAGCCTAAATTGGAACATCTAAGCAGAAGTAAATTCTAAGCACGGATTAGATCTTCCAGCACAAGATCACCCGTACAGTATATTTCTAAAGCTGTGTCCAATCTTCCTTTGTTTTTAAATGTCCCACACAACGTGGCATCCTTGGTTATACTGAGGATTAGTTTTGCAGGTTCTTGCAGGAAGCTTATCCTTTCAGCCTAAATGTTTGTGTCTGGTTTGGTGGTGGTGGTTTGTTTTTACTCCTACTTCTCCAGTTATAACTCCCATACCACAATGCATTCCTCTGTATCCATGTGTTCATAATCTTTCAAATAATTTGATTGGGATCTTGTGTGGAACTTCTAAACCTGTTGCCACAGTAACAAAATTGTGTATGTGGGAAGGGTTAATGTTTCTACAACCATCCCTGCCCTTAACATCTGCATTTGGAGATGTGTAAAATGCACTACAGCTTTCTCTGACACTAAATGTCTAACTTTTATGGGATTTGGCAAACCAGAGTCCAAAAATTGCTCTGAAACAGAGGTCGTCAGCTGTCACCAATCCTGTCAGATCTGTTCTGCGTGGATAACACTGACATGAATAACAACTCACTAAAATGCAGAAGTGATTTACTTTAAGCACTTTAGCATCTGCTGTTACTAATTACGGGATTACCAGGCTCCAGCTTGTAGCATGGGGAGTACTGTCTACACGCTACCTTTCAGAGGTGGGTTTCTTAGCTATTCTCTCTTCTTTCTGACCTGTCAATCCCTTAATTTTTAAGATTTTACTTTTGAGTTGAAGCTACTAACTTTGCTTATGGGATAGGAAATTGAATAATTAGTAGAAAGGCAGAAATTATAGCAATCTACATTTTTAACATCCACATTGACTGCAGATTTAGATTTCAAATAGTTAATGCAATCGATAAAAGCCTTTTTTCTGACACTGATTTATTTTATTATGCAGAGTCATAATTAGCACTGTGATGGGTTCCCCCTGGGGTGCCACCTGGAACTGGGGTACCACTGAGCCCTCCTGACCCACCAGCCTGAGCTCCCTTTTCATTGTACTGCTGTGACAAGCTGCCCAGCCCTCTCCAGGCTGTAGCCTGTACTTTTGCCAGCACACATACAGGTAGGGACACACTCAGCTGCAGTTACATGCGGACACTGTGACCAGCCCCTGCATGGGAAGGCTAGGGAACTTCCCAGGTACTCAGGCACCCACCCCGTCTGGAGTGTAACCCAAGATGATACTGTCTTGTGCTGCACAAGGAACTGTACAGTGTAAGCTCATGAAATTCGCCCCCTCCCTCAATGTGGAGAGGAATACACAACAGCTTTCTGCCCAAAGTTATGACTCCCACACATGGGGGTTTAGACAAAGCAAAAACAAGTTTATTAACTACAAAAGATAGATTTTAAGTGATTATAAGGGATAGCAAACAGATCAAAGCAGATTACCTAGCAAATAAACCAAAATGCAAATTAAGCTTAATATACTAAAGAGATTGGATATGAATAGCAGATCCTCACCCTAAATGATGATACAAGCAGGTACCAGATTCTTAAGGGGAAAGGTGCACCTGTTTACAGCCTAGAATCCCCAGGTTTTGCATTCACACGCTAAAAATTCCTTTAGCCTGGGTCCAGCACTTCCCCCAGTTCAGTCCTTGTTCCTCCGGTGTTTCTAGGAGTCTCTTTGGGTGGAAAGAACAGGAGTACTTGTGGCACCTTAAAGACTAACACATTTATTTTAGCATGAGCTTTCGTGAGCTACAGCTCACTTCTTCGGATGCATAGAATGGAACACACAGACGGGATATTTATACATACAGAGAACATGAAAAGGTGGAAGTATGCATTACAACAGGAAAAGTCTAATCAATTGAGATGAGCTATCATCAGCAGGAGGAAAAAAAACTTTTTGAAGTGATCATTAAGATGGCCCATAGAAGGTGTGAGGAGAACTTAACATAGGGAAATAGATTCAATTAGTGTAATGACCCAACCATTCCCAGTCTCTGTTTAGGCCAGAGTTAATTGTATCTAATTTGCATATTAATTCAAGTTCAGCAGTTTCTCTTTGGAGTTTGTTTTTGAAGTTTTTTTGTTGCAAAATTGCCACCTTCAAGTCTGTCACTGAGTGGTTAGAGAGGTTGAAGTGTTCTCCCACTGGTTTTTGAATGTTATGATTCCTGATGTCAGATTTGTGTCCATTTATTCTTTTTCGTAGAGACTGTCCGGTTTGGCCAATGTACATGGCAGAGGGGCATTGCTGGCACATGATGGCATATATCACGTTGGTAGATGTGCAGGTGTACGAGCCCCTGATGGCATGTCTGATGTGATTAGGTCCTATGATGGTGTCACTTGAATGGATATGTGGACAGAGCTGGCATCGGGCTTTGTTGCAAGGATAGGTTCCTGGGTTAGTGTTTATGTTGTATGGTGTGCGGTTGCTGGTGAGTATTTGCTTCAGGTTGGGAGGCTGTCTATAAGCGAGGACTGGCCTGTCTCCCAAGATCTGTGAGAGTGAGGAATCATCTTTAAGGATAGGTTGTAGATCTTTGATGATGCGCTGGAGAGGTTTTAGTTGGGGGCTGTAGGTGATGGCTAGTGGCGTTCTGTTATTTTCTTTTTTAGGCCTGTCCTGTAGTAGGTGGCTTCTGGGTACTCTTCTGGCTCTGTCAATCTGTTTTTTCACTTCAGCAGGTGGGTATTGTAGTTTTAAGAATGCTTGATAGAGATCTTGTAGGTGTTTATCTCTGTCTGAGGGATTGGAGCAAATACGGTTGTATCTTAGAGTTTGGCTGTAGACAATGGGTCATGTGGTGTGTCCGGGATGGAAGCTGGAGGCATGTAAGTAAGTATAGCGGTCAGTGGGTTTCCGGTATAGGGTGGTATTTATGTGACCATCGCTTATTAGCACAGTAGTGTCTAGGAAATGGACCGCTTGTGTGGATTGGTCTAGGCTGAGGTTGATGGTGGGATGGTGGGATGCCATCTCTAATGGCTCATTAACTTGAATGGGCACTTCCCAGACAGCCATCTAGACTGAGAGCCTTTTGCCTAGTGGACGTTGCCAAGGAATAGCTACATGTGAAATAGATACATAGCCAATATTCATAACTTCAGATACAAAAATGATACAAGCATACAAATAGGATAAGCATGTTCAGCAAATCATAACCTTTCCAATGACATCTCACATGACTTATCTTGCATAAAATACATAATAACTGTCATAATCATATCATAATATCACTTTGAAGATTATGGGGTGCCGTATAACAAGTATGTCCTGAAAAAGTTGTAAAAGAAGGTAGAGATGGAAAAGATGTTATGTCCTTTAGCGCCTGGCCTTGCTAATGAAGATTTTTTTCCTGTATTCCATTCCACAATGCTTCGATTGCAAAAATGGGAGTCCACCACTTCTCTTAGGAGGCTCTTCCACATCTTGCTATAAAATTGGTTTTGTGCTGATCAAGACAATCTTTTTTCCCCCTAGTTTCATTCCATTACTGCTATACCCCTTTGTGCCCTAACCAATTTCCATCTCTCCTTAATATTTTACAGTTTTATGGTACTTAAACCATTTTATTTAAACTCTTTTTGCTTCTTATGTTACTTAAAAGTCTGAGCCTTAGGAAGATTTAATGGCATGTCTCTGAGTTTGAGCACTGACCTTGTGACTCCTCAGCACCTCCTGGCCAAATATGTACAGGAGCCTGTAGCACCTCTTTTTTTCCCCCCAAGAGCTCTGTGCTCATCCAAACATTGTTTATGATGATGCCCACTGTGTCCTAAGTGCTTATTAGATAGGAAAGAAGGAAAGGCAGCTGCCCCAAAGAGCTTGCTTTGGAATTGCTGCAGAGGAAAGAAAGCTGGGAAATGGAAAGGAAAACCTCCTAAGTAGTAAAAGGACAGAAAGAACCTCAATTTCTTTCCAGCCAAGGTTGTTTGACAGAAAATCCTTCTGTGGAAAGTGGAAACAAAAGTTGAAAATAGATTTATTTGTTTTTTAGACCATGTCTATATTAAAGCTATAAATGGTTTACTCCAACCCAATTACAACATGGTCAAAATGTGGCCGGGGACGCGGGCTGAAAAAAATGTCCCACCCACTCTAAACTCTTTGATCATGTTATAACAAAGTCACTCAATTATTCCTGTTCAAACCTGTTTAAGATAATGGGTTTGTACATATGTATTTGGGGGCAAGATCTGGCCTGCAGAATCTTTGCCTTGAAGTTTTGGAGGAAGAGTAATACATTTTACAGGAACACTTTTGTTCGTCCTGGAGAAATTGAGACAGATTCCAATAAGTTATCCTATAGAACAGTATCTGCAAAGGTTTCCTTAAGCAATACATTTTTCAGGACTATTTTAAGTCAAAAACTGTTGGAGGCAAAGAATAAATTTCTGCTTTTGACTTGTTTAGGGAGAATTTATTGTGACGGGATCCCCAGGGTACAACCTGTACTGGGGTACCACTGTTCCCTCTTAACTCTCCAGCCTAGGCTGTCTCTCACAATGCTTTGCTAGTGACAAGCAGCAAACCCCTCCGGGCGCTGTTATCACTCAGCACAACAGCATGTGGAGCGCCACACCCAGCTAGTTTGCATGAATGCTCCCAGAGTCACTCATGAATCACACAGAGGCACAGTCAATTCTCCCAAGCCCCCAGCCTTGCATCTGCCTGACCAGTTAAGTTTATTACCAAGTCCACCCCTCCCTCAATGTGGAGAGGACATACACAAGTCTTTGTAACCTGAGCTGAGATTTCCCAAGCATTTCAACCAAACCGCAGTTTTAGGTAAAATCTAAAAGAGATTTATTAACTCCAGAAAGCTAGATTTTCAGTTATGATAAGCGGGAGGCACAAAAAGGTCAGAGATAGTTACCAAAGAAAATAAAAGGTAAGTGCAATCTTAAACCTTATTACACTAGGCCAGGGGTGGGCAAACTTTTTGAGCCGAGGGCCTCATCTGGGTGGGGAAATTGTATGCAGGGCCGGGGCAGGGGGTTGGGGTGCGGGAGGGAGTGTGGGGTGTGGGAGGGGGTGCGGTGTGCAGGAAGGGGCTCAGGGCAAGGGATTGAGGCAGAGGAGGGGTGCAGGGTGTATGAGGGGGCTCAGGGCAGGGGGTTGGGGTGCACAGGGATACAGGGTGCAGCAGGGAGCTCAGGGCAGGTGAGCTGGGTGTGGCAGGAGGTTCAGGGCAGGGGATTGGGCACAGAAGGGGTGTGGGGTGTACGAGGGGGCTCAGGGCAGGGAGTTGGAGTGCAGGAGGCTCAGGGCAGGGGGTTGGAGTGCACAGTGGTGCAAGGTGAACAAAGGGGCTCAGGGCAGGGAGTTGGGGTGCAGGAGGTGTACAAGGTGCAGGCAGGGGGCTCAGGGAAGGGAGTTGGGGGGTGGGGTACAGGAGGGGTTTGGGCTTCGGCCTGGCGCCGCTTACCTCAAGCAGCTCCAGGGTGGCAGTGGCAATGCCTGCCCTGTCCCCAGCCCTGCGCCGCTCCAGGAAGCGCTGCAGCTCCTGGGGGAGTGGGGATAGAGGGCTCCATGTGCACTGCCCTTGCCGCGCCTCAGGTACTTCCCCCGAAGCTCCCATTGGCCACGGTTCCCTGTTCCCAGCCAATGGGAGCTGCAGGGGGCGGTGCCTGGAACCAAGGGCAACGCATGGAGCCCTCTGTGCCCCTGCCCAGGGGCCACAAGGATGTGGTGCTGTCAGCGCCATGGGCCGGATCCAAAGCCCTGAGGGGCTGGATCTGGCCCGCGGGCCGTAGTTTGCCCACCCCAGCACTAGGCAGCATATGGATCAAGCCGTTTTCTCACCCCACTCTCACCCTATCTGTGTCTGAGAAGAAAATCACAGTTTCCATTTGGAGATGTTTGTTGTGTGCTTTTGTGGTTTTATAGCCATGTGACATTCAGACTGAACTACTGCCCAATCAGCAAAAGGGAAGTTCCATAATCCTCTGCTACCCTGGAGTATTTCAATGATCTATAGCCTTTCTTGCTGTCTGAAGCCTTGTAAATACGGAGCTCTATGAAGTAGAAATGAACCATTAGTGTTATGGAGACATAGTGCAGTGACATTACTGGTTTGTTTCTGTTTAATTGTTTTGGTGTTTGACAATAGAAGAATCTTGTCATAACACTTGTATAAAATAGATTTCCCCTGATATCTCTTTATATTAACATTGAAATAGAAAAACATTGAAGGAGAGAGAAAGCATTCAGAAAGCATTCAGAATTAAGTGAGATCCAAAAGCCTTTTCACTGAGAAATGCCAGGTATAGAAGAAGGGGCCTGAATAACCTATTAGCTATTTGCAATTTGGAGAAAATAACTATTCCAATATGTATGCCTCCATGAATAGTCCTGTTTGCATGTTATTTCTGCCTTTCTATTTATTATTATGTGTATAGAGAACTGAAAGTATTCAGCGCACTTTAGGAACATGTAAAGGAGTATAAAGACAAAATGTACAAAGTGCTTTGATTCTGGCTATGTCTGTAGAGTGTGTGTGTGTGTGTGTGTGTGTTCGTGTTCATGCCCAGCAGAAAATTCACTTTTTTCCTTTTAAATTATAAAATTATGTAAACTGGTCTTAAATAGACTAGGTCTGTAACCTCTAATGCAAAAAAAAATTAAAGGACCTCAGGCTGCCATTTACTCAATGGTGATCAATGGAAACATTCTGCACTAGAGTCAATTAGAAAAGCCGGCAACTCTTGAAGGTTTTATGCAGCAAGACTCAATGTGTACAGAAATAATGCTTCTTTTTTCCTAAGTTTGGTATTGTTTTAATGTGAGCCATTTCTTTTTCTACAGATGCTTTTTCTACAGTGCAGTGGTCTGATGCTAAAGCTACTGCAGGTGTATGGTTCTTAATCAGGTGGCAGAAACGCATTAATAGAAAGCACAGAGGTCATCCCTTGAAAGCTGACTGCTTTACTTATTTACCTGTTTTCTACGTTCAGAGCAAAATTAGAGGAAACTTGCAATAAAAAAAAATTCAGCTTCTATGGTGTAAAGTCAGAGCTGGTGGCTAGAGTATTGGAAATGCAACAGATATCTGGCACAAAATGATTGCTATTTGGGGATTATAAATAAATATTTAAAAAAGAGAATAATAGTCAGGTTTTGTTAACTCTTAGAATCTGTGCAAAAGACTTTCTAACTAAATCTTTTGATACAAAGTCTTTTAATGACTATAACTTTTAGTGGTCATTACCATAACAGTTTCCCTGTTTAGCTTTTTATTGTTTTGTTTTTCAGGTGAAAATAGCCATCTTATTAGTTGGAGGAGATGCTGCTGTTGAGAGTACAGTAGAGATTATAGAGGAATTATTTCTGTTGCCATCATGTTGCCATCATGATTAGCAGTGTTGATAATGCAGCAGTTTTCTTGGATGAGTACACGTTCAATGCGGTCTTTCTAAAGATGAAATCATTACCAACTGCAAAGGTATAGGAAGCTGTCGGGCTAATTAAGTAAAAACAAAACCCTCTAAAATTCTTGTAACTTTATTCTAAAGGTGTAATGGCTGTAACTAACTGAAAGCTTTTATATAGGCTATTATTTTCTTCTGGCCTTAGTTATTCAGGCTGCTACCTACAGAATTGTACCAACTTTCTTTTGCTTTATGTGCGTCTTGCACTCTCCCTGCACTATATTCTTTTGAACAGGGATATTGGAAAAACTTTTTTTTTTAAAGGTGTTAGGTAGAGTGATTCAGCTGAAAAATTGTCTCTTTAAAATACACTCAATTAGTCATATTAAGTCCTTAGATTGCTAAGTAGTTTTACTTGAGCTCGCCATCCTGTGTGACTGATAGTATTGCATGAGTGTACCCAGCATGCTGTGATGATTACAGCAATGTCTGGTCAGCTGGGATGGGGCAAAAAGTTCCCAGTAGAGGAAATGGTCATGATCTACTTTCTTATGAGTTGAGCCACTTTATCAAGTTACTGTTGACACAGCCTGTCCTAATCTACACTGATTGCTGAGTTGGTGTCAGCATTTTGGATCATCCTGTAACTCAGATATCATAATGGTTCAGACATGGTAAATATTTGTGTGGACAAGGCCTACAGATAGATACTAATGGTCATACTTATCTCTTCTCTAAAATAAATTTTAATTACTATGTTGACTCTGAATAGATGGTTTTGATGCTAGGACACTGAATTGGGACTTCGGAAGATGAGATTGTCATGATCAGTTTCTTATCTGTCAAACAAGTAAAATACCTCTAAAACATTAAAGAAATGAAATCCTCGCAATGCCCATATGAAGTATGAGGTTATGGGAATTCCGAGGCTTATATTTTTTTAATGTTTTAGAGGGTTTGGGTCCTTCACTGATGAGCACCATAGGTTCTACCATGAGCCAGTGCCCCAAAAGGATGGAGCAGACAGTGAAATGGATGGCACAAATGGCATTTGCTTGTATTCAGTACATGCCTTCAGATCACATTAATTGAATGAATGAATGAATTTGGTGGTTGGATTAGCAGAATACAGGAGTTGAAATATTAACAATGTTGCTTTAGAGTTAAGTGATTGTGAGCTTTTCAGGGCAGAGACCATACATGTCTCCAGGGCCCCATTGCACTGATCTTGACTCGGGCCTCATGATGCTCTCTTATTGCTAATAATACTTTCAGTTTCATAAAGACAAAGTAATGTTGACAGGCTAATCAATGTTGTCCACTCTTCCTGCTTGGAGGCAGGACACAATGCTGTCCTCTCTGGACAACCCTTCCTTTGGGTTAAGTGAACCTAATTATTTGAGACCCCAAGAGCAATGGGGTGGGGGAATTCTCCTTCACTGGATCACCACAAAGTGTCCATTTTCATAAATGGCTTCAAACCAGTCACCTTCCAGCTTGGAATTTGGATGAGAAGAGGGAGCCATTCTCACTCCACTTTTCCTTAGACCCTATCCTATGCCACGGTCCAAAGCAACCCAAATATCTCTGGCTATGAAAATAGGAGAAAAACAACATAAAAAAGGCAATGTGTGTGGATGAGGTGCTCTTGTTTCGCATAAAGTTTGCCTCATTAGTACTTGCTCTTTTTGAAGTGTCATAGCTGTCATGGATGAGTAGCTGGATTTAAAATCAACATTGTGGGTTGACAAGCTCATGGCAAATTCAAGATCTGCTGATTAAATTGGCCCAATGCCTCCTAAAGCAGCTAGGTATAAATATTGCACCAAAAATCTTACAGCAATTTGAAGCAAATTACTGACAGTCTAAAACTAGCTTCAAAATGTATTGGATTGTGATTGCCATCTAGTCAGCTGGCTTGTGTGAACAGTTGTAGTGGGGATGGTGGCACTACTGCCTCTTTTTATGTAGCTGAAATAGTTCTACTATAAATTAAAAACACTTAAACTCATGATCATTTTGTTTAGTTCATTATTTGGCAAAACAAGCACCAAAGAGGAGTTAGAACAGCCTTTGTGACTCATAGGGGAAAGGAAACTTTGGTACTTAAAACATTTTTTCACTGCAGTACAATACAGAAAGTACCAATTTGTACTAAAAAGTGGGATTTAGACTACTAGAGTACCTGTTAGTGAGGGTCGCAGAGCTCAATTGAAGGCAGATCAGGCATCATGCACTGCCTTTCTCTCAATACACCAGTACATGTTTTTTTTAATGTTAGGATCATTAAGCCAACTTGACACCTATAAGTATAACAAAATTATTCAGAGGAAAAAAGGTTTGGTTCCCAGAGGATGTTTACCAAAATGCCTGTCCCTGTTTTTCAATATTTTCAGATTAGACAATGGCAGATTAGACATTAGCAGCAATATATTAAAAGCAAAAAGACCTTAGAATATTCAGCCAAGTAGAGGGGAATATATTATTCTCCAGTTTATACAGTATACACCCCCGTATATACAATCTACAGGAACTGTATAGTATTACAAAAAGATCCAAAGTATTCTGGCAGATGGAAAACAGATCATGATACTAATTTTATGATGAGCTTGTTGCATGGAAATTCAGTCTAAAAAAAAAAGTTCTGTTTCTAATCAGGAAAAATGAATCTGAGTTTTGAAAAAAAATTATTGTACATAGTCCAGGATTCAGGCTATAAATTCTACATAGTCCTTTACATTGGAGAATGAAGGGAGAGAAGGTGGTGGTTGGGTCTGAATGTACGGGTTCTGGCAAATGGTCCAAGCACTAACAAAATCCATTTACCCATAGTTCAAATTGCCTATCTTCCCTCTCCCCCAAAAATTCTGTTCCCACCCCCCAAAATAATCCACTTAATTTAATTTGACCACTAATTTGATGTGAGTGCATATAGTCATGTCGTATAGTAATGTCAAAAATCATGCGGCTTCAGGTATGGAAGGTATATGAAGATTTCCCTCTGGAATCTAGAATATTATGGCAATGGAGAGACTGCATCCATGTTGGAAGAAAATATTGCAGCTTCTTGAACAAGGGGTCACCACTTCATGAATGATTCAAAAATTGAAATTTGAGAATACTAGGCCACAAGCCTTTAGATGTTTAGCTATTGCTAACCTCCAGATCATAGAATAATTCCCAAAATAGTGCATATATACACCTCTACCTCGATATAACGCTGTCCTTGGGAGCCAAAAAATCTTACCGCATTATAGGTGAAACCGCATGATATCAAACTTGCTTTGATCCACCGGAGTGCGCAGCCCGGCCCCCCCGGAGCATTGCTTTACCGCATTATATTCGAACTGGTGTTATATCGGGTCATGTTATATTGAGGTAGAGGTGTACCATACTTCATATATAATGCAGTCACTTCTAGAATACAGATAAATTACGTTCATTGACCTTTGTGTAGCAGTTTTTGCTGATCCATATAATGATTCTGATTCATTTGAGGAAAAAACGATGTTTTACATTTGAGCTGTTATTTCTTTTAAACTGTAAGTTGAAAATGGAATTATTAAAAAAAGTACCCTGCAAAAATGTGTCACTTGCTTAGACCTTCTTCTGAAGCAAAGATTGAGTGAATACTTGTAACTCATTGGAATGACACATAGCTGATCACAATTCTTTACAAATGTATGAAGGGTGAAAAAGGGTGACTAAATGTTCTTAACCTGTTCTGCAGTATGATCTTTCCATACTATCGTTCATCTTGCTAAAAAGCCCATCCGTTTATATGGCAAAATGATAAATGTCATCCTTTTTCAAAACGGAATGTTAAATAGCCAGATGTGTGTCATGCACAGATTTTATTAAATTTGATAAAGGCCAGCATCCAATTTCACCTAGTTAGCCCTGCATTGAGCACAAGAATTTGTTTGGCTAATGCATATCTTATGGAAAGGCATCCAGTGTTGAGATGAAGATTCCAAGAGATTGAGAATCCATCACTTTCTTTGATAGTTTGTTCCTATGGGTAATTGCCCTCTTTGTTAAACTTGTGCCTTATTTGTAATTTAAATGATTAATGTCTGGAAGCTGGTTCTTGTTATGTCTTTCTCCGCTAGATTAGAGCATTAGAATACCTGGTATTATCTCCCCATGAAAGTACTCAGACATTGTAATCAAGTCACCTCTCGGTCTTCTTTTTACTAAGCTAAGCACATCTCAAATCAGTTTTGCGGCTCTCTTTTGCATCCTCTCTCATTTTCAAAATCTGGACACAGTATTCCAATGTCTTTCTCACTAATGCTGTATAGTCAGGTAAAATCACCTCCTATTCCTACTCCTCAGATACATCCACCATTGTGTAGGTATAACCTGCATTCCATGTTGTGTTTGCTGCATTTTGTCTTTTAGGAATCACAGACTTGTGCCCAGAGTTAAACAGTTTTAACTCTTAAAAGCTAGCAGCCGAAACCATTCAAAAAGCTTGGTTTTAAAAGGATGCTGCCAGGTAGTTTGAGGCCCAAAATTCGGACTATCGTTTTGTTTTTGTTTGTGAGTGTGTTTTTTGTGGGGAAGAATGCACTTCTTGCACCAGAAATGTAATACTCCTTTTCCCTCCCCAATTATTTTTCAGTAAACATAAGAGAAGCTTTTTGTTCAGATTTAAGACTACTTTGTAGTACTTGCAACTCATTCACCAGCCTCCTGGCTGCATGATGTGCAGAAAGGGAACCTGAATTAGCCTCTGTTTTTCATTGCCTAAATTGAGTCTTCATCATCTTCTTCATCTTTTTCGTCAACACTTAGCCAAATGGTTGACCATGGTAATTTTTTGACATTTGGTCTGTTCCTGTGCAGCTGCAAGGGCTTGGCAGGCTGAAAGTCCAATGTTGGAACAGACTTGATGCACACATGTAATGGGGGTCTGCCTCTGGGCTGCCTCCACCCCTCGATTGGTGGAATCCCAGATGTTACAAGCCACACAAAGAATGGCATTCACCGGACTGTCTTGCGACATTCTGGCAACATGTCCGCAAACTTCTATATTACGAATGAAGTCATTCCACTTTATGCCCAATATATGATGTTGGCATTTTGTGTGGAAAGCCTCCAGCTTTGCTCAGTCTAAGCAGCATACTGTCCGTGTTTTGCAGCCGTACAGCAGTACAGAGAGGATACAGCTCGAATAGCTCCTGAACTTGGTTGTCGTGCCGAGATAATTTTGATTCCATATTCATCGTACATGACCCATGGCAGATGCTGCAATGCCAATCCCATGAAGAACCACTATATGAGAGTTGGAGGAACTGGTGAGTACAAAATCCAAATAGCAAAAGCTGGAGATTTGTCATGGCTCTGTACGAGAAGAACATCATCAGCACAGTCAAGGCCTGAGAGTGAGATATCGTTGATCTTAATGCCTATGGACCTGACGGAATGCTGCATTATGAAATCTATTGCCCAACAAAAGAGTCCAGGGGCCAAGACGCAGCCCTGCATGACATTAGATACTGATTTAAAAGGTGCCGACATCCAATTCCCCACATGTACATGGGCAGTGGTTCCATTATGCAGCTTGCTAATCAAGTCCAGCAGAGTGATTAGAACACCTACACCCTTTAAGGCCTTACATAGTGCAACTCAGTCAACTGAATCAAACACAGCCTTAAGATCAACAAAAGCTACAGAGAGGGACTTCTTGAACTCTCGGTGTATGTGCAACAACAAGCAGAGGGCAAAATGGCATCTAATGTGGACCTGTTCACCGTAAAGCCTGACTGTTGGGGGCGATGCTTCCTATGTAACGGGCTCCAAACACACCATCAGAACACGCGCAAACACTTTCCCTGGCTGGACAACAAGGTGATCAGCCTGTAGCTCTTACATTCGCAGTGCAGTGCCCTTATAAAATGAGATCACAATATCGTCCTTCCAGGCGGTTGGTAAGGTTCCAGTTCTCTATACCAGGTGAAAGATGCCAGAAGTGATTTCACCACAGGGTCAAAAGTGCATTTTAGCAGCTCCAAGGGGGATGCCATCAGCACTGGTTGTGCTTCCGTTTTTCAGTTTGCAAATGGTGTGCTTCTCTTCATCCAGCATTGATGCATCAGTACAAGTGTCTGGGTCCGGAACCTCAGTGGCTGCCAAATCATCCAGCTCCGAGCAAGCAGCAGCTAGAGTGTGGTTCAGGACTTTGTGATAATGTTGCACCCAGCATGAGAGGATGTCATCATCCGATTTACCGGGATGGCCTTGGCAGTTGTTCGGGATGCCGTTTGTAGTGACTACCTCTTGACCGCTAAGGTTGCGGATCACACAGAATGCCAGCTTTAAATCTCCCCTGGCTAAGCCAAGTTCAACTTCATATGCCCCAGTGACACCCTGACACCCCAATATTCACCACTGTCATGTAATTAGGATATGTTTTGTACAAACTATGTCTTGTGAGGTGTCCTTCTAAAAGTCTTGATCTGCTAGACAGCAATATCTCGTTGGATTGTATGTGCTATTGTCCTATGTGAAGTTATGAAGTTTTGCTATGTATGTGTTACTGAAACATATAGTGAGTTGAAAACACCCACAAGCAGCTTTTTGGGGAGGACAGTAAAAAGGCAAAACAATGTTAATGACTTATTGAGGAAATACACACAAGCACAAGGATTACCCCAGGAACAGTGTACAATAGAAACCTCTCAGAGATAGCACTACACAATGGGAACTGTTTGACCCAGGTCACAGCAAAAGAGCTTTCTAGCAAGTGGAGAGAAGATATAAAAGGTGGAAAATGACATATTGAGGGGTGCTAACTCTTCTGCAACAACACACCCGTGGAAAGACCTGAGGGGCAAGGACTGAACTGTGGGAAGTGATGGTCCCAGGCTAGACGGATCTTTAGCATGTGTATGAAAACCTGGGAAAACCAAGGCAACTTGTGCCTTAAGAATCTGCCAGCCTGTTTATCACTCAGGGTGAGAGTTTGTTAATTTATGTCCTACCTGTTTAGTGTGTTAAGCTCAGTTTGTGGTTTTTGTTTATTTACTAAGGTGATCTGCTTTTATCTGTTTGCTATTCCTTATTATCATTCAAAATTCACCCTTTATAATGAATAAACTTGTTTTGTTTTCTAAATCCCAGTTTGTGCAATTCATAACTGGGAGGGTGGGAAGCTGTGCATATCTCTCTCCACATTGAGGAAGAGGGCGCATTTCAGTTAGGTTATTCTGTACAGTTCTCTGTGCAGTGCAAGACAATACAATTTTGGGGTCATAGCAGCGCAGAGAAAGGGAAACCCAGGCAGGTGGGACAGGAGGGCTAAGTGATATTCAAGGTCCAAGTGGCACCCCAGGCGGAACCTGTCACAGCCTCGTGATCGCAAAGTGCCAGGACATTGAACTTTCATTTCAGCTGATTACGAGTGAGTTTATCGCCGTGCTAGCAGGCTGTGGCCTTAAATTTAATTGCCTGGAAGGCCTCTTCTAATAGCCATAGTCGATGTGCTGGGCACCTATAGCCAATTGTCAGCATGGCAGATTGACAGAGGATCGAGGTGAACAGAGACCAGGCAACCAAATTGAGTGAAGCACAAAAAAACAAACAAACATAAAAGGTAAAAAGTACTTGAACATTGAAACTGAGAGAAAGCAAATAGAAAACGGTGATTACAACTGGTAAGGAAATCTTGACATTTTAAATGCTTAATTTGTCAGCATCCTTTAAAGTAAAAAGTTACAATTTATGGATTAAAATTTACTTATTCAGGTCCCAATCTTACAAGCTTCTCTGTGTGGGTGCAAGGTTCCACCCCCACACAGCAGCTTGCAGAATGAGACCCTTAGCTGGAGAAGTATTTAACAGACTTTACTTACATATCTATCAACACCCACACACACCTTGTATAAACCCTCCATTTCTTTTTTAAAACTGTGGCAGTTGGTTGAAGGCGAGAAATAGGTTCTTGTGATGGGGCATACAAACCTCACACTGGGCAACAAGGAGTTAAGGAGCTGCTCTAGGCTCAGTCAGCCCTGTCCTGTCACACACCTGCAAGAGATGCACAGGTTGGAGAAGGAGTGCAAAGGGACAGAACAGCTTGCTTAGACGCAGGCTGGGGAAGAGAAAGGACCTTTACTTTGCAGCTCCTGAAGAAAGGATTGAGGGAAGGGTGGATCTCTTCTATCCACAGATACCTGAAGGTTCCTCTCAGAGGGATGGAAGGGCCAGCTTCTGATAGACCCTGAGAGGGAGGCATTTCCCCCCTCCCATATAGTAACCCAGTTTATTTGCATTGTTTGGTTTATGGACTAGCCTGAAGGGGACAGATTCAGAACTGACCTGGCTGGTGGGCTAAGGCACAAGAGGAGGCAGCTGCTGCTCCAAGAGGGAAAGAATGACCACGCCACACCTGGCCACGAAGAGGTGCCACGCACTGAGCTGACCCTCTTTATGCTTTCCTGCATGGACTGTGAACTGTGAACAATTGGGCAGGGGGGTAGGAAGTGGCCCAAGGAGGGCAGCCTTAAGGCAGTCCTGAGTGTCAGACCCTTTTGTCACCCTCACAGGAGCCTGGGCTGGAGCCTTATTTAGTGGTAGTGCCTGGGATCCCCTACCAAAACCCCCTCTGCAGGTACAAGTACCTAAGCTCTCACCACTAGGCAATACTCCCTATGAGCAAAGACCATCACAGTTCTCCTGAGTGATTTTTTTTTTTTGGTGGAAGGCATTAGGAATAATAAATTGTATTCATAAGCTTAGCCGTGCATTGCTAAACGTGACTGGATTCTCATATACTTGAGCTATGCATATATTATTGTGGTGTGTGATTAAAGTTCACAGTAGGCCTCAGTCAAGTGGATATTGACATTTAAAGGTCAGGAGTAACAATATTAATTGAGAGAAAATGATCAAAAATGAACTGATATAAAAAAATATGAGCTGGGGAAAGAGAAATTAACAGTGTAATATTGCCTCTGTTAACAAGAGCTAGCCATTCTGTTTGCTACATTGTTTTGAGAGACATTTCTTCTTGTGAACTTTGAATTGTATATGAAAAATATTTAAAATATTTTTAAATTTAAATATCTTGCTGAGAATTATCTCCAACATTGTCTGTCTGTCACATATGAAGTGGCCAACCATGTGCATATACTTTGATTTTTTTTTAAAATAAACTCATTGTTAAATTAGTATGTTTTTATGTAAAACAACATTCTTCTGTTGCTAGCTAGTTTATCACTGACTAATTTTTTATAAACAGGTGATCTGAAATCTAGGGGAGAGGATGCTAGATGCTTGCATGGGTTTGTTTTTTTTATTGTTTTGTTTTGCTTTGTCTTGTTTTGTTGATTATTTCTATAAAGAAGATCTGAAAGGTGGGTTATCTTTTCCCAAAAGGTTAATTTTGCTCTCGTCTACCCCTCTTTTTGTGGAAGACTCATGGACAACTGGAGGTCTGGTAACTTTAGGACAATGTAGATACCAAGCCAGTGAAACCTGATTAAGTGGAAAAGTGACATTTATTCATTCACTTTAAAAACTTGTTTATTTGTTTCCACTAACACTTCCTTCTCTCAAATGCCAGATACATACTTGTGAAAAGTTTATAAACCAAAGGTAGACTTAAAAACAACCACCAACAAAACATTCAGGCTGTGTTTGTGCATCATAAAGAAACAGGCAAAATAAACCTATATTATTTCCTTTTGTGAGTCATCTCTAACTTGGCTGTTTTAATTCTTGATTGTCAAAGTAGTTGTTTTTTAGCCTGAAACAAATCTTTTCCAGATTCACCGAAAAGAGAAATATTAACTTGCTGTTCATTGTTATAATTCCTGAGAATTTTAAAGGTGTGTGCACCTTTTGTTCACTTACCCACTAAGTGAAAAGTACAAGATCAATATTTAAATCAGATGTCTCCTTAGATTGTGTTTCAAGACATGGAGCTGATATTATTTTAATTGAACCATTCACAACAGGTAAACTGGATATTGTAGGCAAATGCTGGACATCCTCTTTCTGAGATAGTGGTGAATAAAAATTCAATTTATAGCATAATAGCAATATTTAGATATAGTATCAGCAAGATTTGACACTTTTGTATTGATTATAAAACTAGATGTCTATTGATCATCTAGGTAGCTTTGAGATTTCCACTAATTTCTAAGAATCTAAGATGTTCTGTTAAAACCTGTTAGAGAAATAACCCTCATTCCAACTTTTTCAGGGACATTGGCAAAAGATTGTTAAACTTTCTGATGGCTGTAATGTACAGTGCATGTAAGATATTTGCCTCTAGAAAGGATGAGAGAACTGGTACTGCTATCAGCTCAGTCCCTGATTCTGCACTAAGAACTGCCCAGGCAGATCCATTACTTTACTGTGTGAGTGCAGGGTCCACTTGCATGGGACTAAATCAGGAGTCTCCTCCTTCAGCTTGTATATTTGACTTTTTTTGGTTTTTTAAATTAAGAGTTACTGGAATGGGATTCTTATCCCAGGTGCATGTATGTTTTGGTTTCTACATATTGTCTGCAGCATGTGGATTCTTGTATCTAAACTATGGGTAATATATTGGCTTTTGAAGAGTTTTTTTGTTAGACTCTTGTTAATTTAAATTGAGACTTTTTTTTTTTTACCTCAGCTGCCAGTTTTGGGAACTTAAACTGCCAGAATCCCCATGCCAAATTTTGTTATATTGAAACCCTTTCCTATATTTTACATGTTTTCTTTTTCTTCTTTTTTTGCTTTGAGAAAGCCACACAAACGAAAAGGGAAACTGACTTGATAGGACACACACACACACAGTGCTGTCAGCTGCACAAAGTAAAACAAACTGATGGGAATAAACTTTTTTCCCCTTCTAATCTCTCCCATTTATAGTATTCTTTAAGTATTCTACTTCTAACAATAGTAGACACAAGAAAAACCCTTGAGGGAGCAATGTGTTTGTTTTTTTTTACTTTGTTCTTGTGCATGAGACTCAGAAAGTGAAATGAATCTATTTAGTTTCTTTGTCTAAACAGAGTGAAGTGCAAAAACCAACCAGCACAAACAGTGAAAAATAATCTAGACCTTTAAAAACGTGTAATAATTTAATACAGGTAAACCCTCAGTTTTCATCTTGAGTGTTTTTCTAATATAGTTATCAATTAGCACATACTTTTAGAACTAAGAGAAAATTAGTCTTACAAAAACCATGTTTTAAGTCTTTTTTTTATGAAGGCAGTTCAAACCGATTTTAGGAGCGTTAAACCGATTTAACGTCGCACCCGTCCACACTAAGAGGCCCTTTATATCGATATAAAGGGCTCTTTAAACGGGTTACTGTACTCCTCCCCAACGAGAGGAGTAGCGCTAATATCAGTATTACCATATCAGATTAGGGTTAGTGTAGCTGCAAATCGACGGTATTGGCCTCCGGGCGGTATCCCACAGTGCACCACTGTGACCGCTCTGGACAGTGATCTGAACTCGGATGCACTGGCCAGGTAGACAGGAAAAGCCCCGCGAACTTTTGAATATAATTTCCTGTTTGCCCAGCGTGGAGCTCCAATCAGCAAGGGTGGCGATGCAGTCCCAAATCGCTGTATGGGCAGACAAATCTGTTCTATCAGAGCTCTGTTACAGAAGACGAAATGCCAAAGCATTTTAAAAAAATCTCCAGACAGAGGCCACAGCAGGGACTCAGCACACTGCTGCGTGACAAGCGTAACGGAAAGCCAAAGAATCAAATGGACGGTCATGCAGGGAGGGAGGGGGGACTGAGGACTCAAGCTATCCCACAGTTCCTGCAGTCTCCGAAAAGCATTTGCATTCTTGGCTGAGCTCCCAATGCCTGTAGGGTCAAACACATTGTCCAGGGTGGTTCAGGGCATAGCTCGTCAATTTACCCCACCCTCACCCCCAGAAGGAAAAGGGAAGAAAATTATCTCTTGACTTTTTTAAATGTCACCGTATGTCTACCGAATGCTGCTGGTAGACGCGATGCTGCGGCAGTGAACTGCAGCATCCTCTCCCCCCCCGTCCCTGGTGTCAGATGGTACAATATGACTGCTATCCATCATCATCATCAGCCCGTGAGTGCTCCTGGCTGGCCTCAGGTGAGGTCAGCTGGGGGCGCTTGGTAGCAGACGGTACAGTGCAGTAGGACTGGTATCCGCCTCGTCATCAGCCCATGAGTGCTCCTGGCTGGCCTCAGGTGAGGTCGGCCAGGGGCGCCTGGGTAAAAATAGGAATGACTCCCGGTCATTCCCAGTAGATGGTACAGAATGGCTGGTAACCGTCTTCATCATAGCAACTGGGGACTGAGCTCCATCAGCCCCCGCCCTTCATGTGTAAAGAAAAGATTCTGTACTGCCTGGACTATCATAGCAGCGGGATCCTGGGCTCCTCTCCCGCACACTGCTTAATGTCTTTCCTGGACTATCATAGCAGCTGGAGGCTGCCTTCCCCTCATTTTATCTCACTAACAAGTCACTGTTTCTTATTCCTGCATTCTTTATTACTTCATCACACAAATGGGGGGACACTGCAACGGTAGCCCAGGAAGGCTGGGGGAAGAGGGAAGCAACAGGTGGGGTTGTTGAAGGGGCACCCCCCCGTGAATGGCATGCAGCTCGTCATTTCTGCGGGATCTGACACGGAGCGGCTGTGCTCTCTGGTTCTCTGATACACTGGTTCTCTAGTACACTTGCCCCATATTCTAGGCAGGACTGATTCTATTTTTAGATACCATAAAGGAGGGATTGACTCGGGGAGTCATTCCCATTTTTGTCTTTGCGCCCCCGGGCCGACCTCAGCCAGGGGCACCCATGACAGCAGCAGACAGTACAGAACGACTGATAACCGTCATCTCATTACCAATTTACAATGGCAGCAGGCGGTACAGAACAACTGATAACCATCTCTGCTATCATGCAAAAGCAAATGAATGCTGCTGTGTAGCGCTGCTGTTTCGCCTCTGTCAGCGGCATCCAGTACACATACGGTGACAGTGACAAAAGGCAAAACAGGCTCCATGGTTGCCATGCTATGGCGTCTGCCAGGGCAATCCAGGGAAAAAGGGCGCGAAATGATTGTCTGCCATTGCTTTCCCAGAGGAAGGAATGACCGACGACATTTACCCAGAACCACCCGTGAGAATGATTTTTGCCCCATCAGGCACTGGGATCTCAACCCAGAATTCCCAGGGGCGGGGGAGACTGCGGGAACTATGGGATAGCTACGGAATAGCTACCCACAGTGCAATGCTCCAGAAATCGATGCTAGCCTCGGACCATGGACGCACACCACCGACTTAATGTGCTTAGTGTGGCCGCGTCCACTCGACTTTATACAATCTGTTTCACTAAACCGGTTTATGTAAAATCGGAATAATCCCGTAGTGTAGACATACCCTCAGAGAGGAATTTATTATTTAGAGACATAATTTAGGCCTCTCTCTCAATGTGATGGAAGTTCTTTGGGAAACAAATCTCTGAAGGACTTTAGTCCTCAATAGAAATCAGGACCTTTTGATATTTTGAGGAAAAACTATAGTGACTTGACTTTTTTAAAAGATATTTTATATGCACAATGCAAATATCCTGTTCATCTGAATAAGAGTTAAGCATGGTACAACTTTGAAAAGTGACTTTTTATTTTTAAGGAAAAGGCATAGACTGTATCTGTGTGTTTCGATAACTTCTGTATCATATGCACTCATTTCTCAAATAGAAGCTTTTAATTTCCCCTCCTAATTTCCAGTTTTCCACACTCAGCTTGCTATCAGTCATCTTGCATATTCCCACAGGCCAAATTTTGTCCTCATTGACGCTAATGACAACACATTTTACAACAGGTATAATTGAGTCACATGAAGGAACAGAATAAGCTCACTTTCTCTTAGCTGTGTTGATTGTTTTCTACTGGACTGTAACTGGGTGGTACTCACCCCTGCGGCGCCTCCTGCTGGTGACTCATGGAATTTGCTCCGTCCAGCGCCAGGGCGCCCCCTGCAGGCCAGTGATCCACCTGTTCATCTGGCCCCCGTGTCCCTCCCTGGACCCGGTGCCCCTTTCTCTGGGGTGCTGCCCCCTGACAATCACCCCTGTCTCTCTGGGTCTCCCCTCCTTAGGTAACCCTCACCCTCTATCCCTACCTTGCCTCAGTGTATGGCTACTGCCAGTCATTGTCTAGCCCCCCACTCTGGGCAGACTGCAGTCTCAGCCAACTCATCCCTGGCAAGGAGGGTTTGGACCTGCTGCTTTGTCCTACCCCTGGGCCGCCCTCTGCGACCCACAGTACCTATCGGCCCACTCCTAGGCCGCAGCCTGGGGCTTTCTAGGCTGGAGCTCCCCGGCTCCTCAGCCTTCCCCAGCCCAGCTGCACTCAGATACCTGGTCTCTCTTTTCCCAGCAGCTAGGCCCGTCTCTCTCTGAAGGCAGAAGAGAGACTGTCTGGGCTCCTCGCTGATCTGGCCTTTTATAAGGCCCTGCTCCTCAGTTTGGGGCGTGACCCCCAGCTGCAGCCACTTCCCCAATCAGCTCAGCTCTGTCAGGCCACTTTTAACCCCGGAGCAGGGTCCACCCTGCTACAGCTTACTTTCTCTTAGCTGTGTTGATTGTTTTCTACTGGACTCAGAATAAAAAACAGTTTAAAAATCTTTTCTTTTTCTGTTAACGTGAACAGATATGGATCTGAATAGACAAAGAGCATGTCAGAGTAAGAAGGTGCCAATTTTGCATAGTTACTTAGAGTAGAACCATACTTCAATATCTTTAAAGCTGTCAATACAAAACTGTGAAAGCAGTTATGATTTCAAAAGGAGATTAAATAAATAAATACCTATGAAATATATTTTCTATTTTGTTCTCCTTTCTCTATTCTTCACCTCCACACACACCCCAAGGCCACAGGATCATGGAGTTGGATTTTTCTTGGTGCACATATGCAAGAGGTTTATGTACCGTAACTGCACCATCCAGAGGTTACCTGGTAAGAAGCAAATGCTTCATGCCTTTGTACTCCCGGATTTGAATTCCTCTGCCAGATAGAGATGATTGCATCCTCTGTCCTCCTTCATTTATTTTGCTAATTAGGTAAAAAACGCAACCTTTTTTTATTCTAATATGTTGAGTAAACGGCCCCAATTCACTTCCCAAATATTTTGTTAATGTTGATTCTTCCAAAATTCCTTTTTTTTAATCTGCTTACAACTTTTTCCTTCTTCTGCTTTTCAGATGAGAATGGAAACTTAAGATATCGTAACCTGCCACTGGGGCAGTCTTGTAATTCAAGCATGAAGTATGACTGTATTGAAAAGATCCGTTGGTTAGTTATTTGTCTTTACTCCCGCCCACCCCGTATTTTAAAATGGAAAGTAGATATCTGGTGCCCATACATGTTCAGAGACTGCTCTAGTTTAATTAGTGCTGTACAGTTCTGAATAATGCTCTGCCACTCACCTAAGTACTGGTTTGGAAAAAAGCCAACGTTGTGTGTGTGTGTGTCTGTGTGAAAGAATGCGGTTTTTGTAGTAGTTCAACAAGAAACTTCTTTTGGCTAGAATTAGACGTGTGTGTGTGTGTGTGTGTGTGTGCGCGAGACACACGTATGAATATGTAGGAACAAACTGAATAAGTATTGTGAAAAACCAGACTCATCCTTTCCCTCCCAAATGAGCAGGTGTGAACTGGGGGTGGCAATCTGACCACTCAAATACCTGCTGCGTTTCCCCACATATTTATTATTAAAACAGGATCTTCATTTTGGTCCTTGATTCAGTAAAGCACTTACAGACATACTTAACTTCTAGCATATTAGGAGGCCCATTGACTTCAATGGGACCTTTGGGAACAAGGTATTGCTGATAGCCTCCACGTAATGGTATGAAGATCCTATATATATTCAGTACAAGAGTGTCTGCAGCACTAAGTGCTAAGCCTTCTTAATTTCACAAGGATGCCCTCCCCCGCACCTTTCCTCAGAAAATGGGTGATTAAATAGGGCAGCCTTCAACCCAGAAAGGGAAAAAAATACATCAACAGCATTTACTCTTTGCTACTGATATCACAGGAGTAGCCATTATAAGTTTCATGTTTTAAATTAATGCAAGAAATAGAAGTTGATCCAGTATCTTACATTTCTCCAGAGAAGCAGAAATAAGGGCTACAGGATACAGAATTAACTCCTTGTATCAGACTTAAAACAAACGAGCTCCCTGACTTCCTGTTTATAGCACATTTATTGTTCTGCCTCATTTCTGACTGTTATACACTGGAGCAGCTGATGGAGTTACAGCTGCAGGTTAGAGTGGCTTTTCATGTTTAGTGCTTAGAGGTAAGTTGTAAAGGAAGAAGTTTTTTGGTTTTTTTTTATTAATTAATTTTGTTTTTTAAATAAGTGTGCTCTGCCCCCCCACCCAATATATTTATTCTTCTTTTTAAAAGAAACTCTGATCTGAACCACCTTGTTTATCCTGGAAGATTTTGGGAGTGATTGAAAAAACTAACAGGATTATTAGCATTAACATCACACAGAACAACAAAATTTGAATAACTGAGGCAGAGGAATTTTTAAGTCTGTTTTTAACGTCTCACAAGGATTGTTTCTCTTAACTCTTTGTCCCTCCAGTAATTAAGGGCAAGAAAGCTCCTGTCTAGAATCCTTCAGCAAAATCTGGGAAGACAGGACATTTCTGTGCTTAAAATAAGCAAGAAAAAATATTTCAGACTACCATTCTATTTTATAAAGAAACTACCCTCTTCTATTTAAGCAAAATTTCCTGCAAAGGGGAACGCAGAAGCATCAGAATTGCCATACCAGATCAGACCAGTGGCCTGCTTAGTCCTGTATCTGATTTCTGACAGCAGTCATTTCTGGGTTGTCAGAAGAAAGTTTAAGAACCCCTATACTTCTTTCTAATTCCAGGAAGAGTTGGTGTATGTCCTGAAGCCTGAGGGTTTATATCCCCTCCAAAAATGGTGCACTTTTAAAGATGTTTACAGTTGTATAACTCTGGTTGTTCTCATCCACTCAAATGTCCAATCCTTTTAAAAAATCTGCTATGGTCTTTGTCCCAACAATGTTTATGGCAAGAAGTTTCACAGGTCAATTGTGTGTTATGGGAAAGTATTTCCCTTTATTTATTTTAAATGTACAGTGTCTCAATTTAATTGAATGTCTCCTTTTTGTGTAAGAAGAAGGAGTGCATAGAAACCCTGTTCAGTTTTAGGCTCTTTCATGGTGTCTTCAAATACTTTTGTAGCACGGTCACATAAATCAGCACTCATATTTGAACTTGGTACAAAACTTTGGTTTTAAGAGACAGTGTACCTCAAATATATAAGCATTTAAGACTCCAGAAGGAAGTGATGAAAAATACTCATATTATGGTAATTGGTCGCTTGTAGAGAATAATTGACACTACACAATAGACTAGAGCATTTAAGGTGAAGGATTAAGGATTACAAACTCGTAATTAGTTTAGCTGTTAGTGCTCTTTGCTAAATCTCTAAATACCAGTTATAAAAGTTTATATTTAATCCAGAATATTGAAAGAAATAAGTAGTGATCACTCCAGATTTTTAAATCCCTAACTTATAAGAAAAAAACATATAAGAGGACACAAAGTATGTTTTAGCATACTGCTTAATTTTAAATGGCATTGAGATTTTCAGTTGAGGTGGCATGAGGAAAGTGGGCTAAGACCTATACTAGTGAAATGATGTGAGAGCAATATTCGGAGTCATTATGGACAGCATATACAAAGGGTTTCAATTAGAATATATACTATTTTTTTATCGTCTGACACATGTAATTTTCAAGGATCAATAGGTTTGTTCCTGCATATTTAATTCAGGTAAATCTGATGACCTGCATTAGACAGGACATCAGATTAGGTGTTCACAGTGGCTCTCTTCTGGCTTTATCTAAAGGAAAATTTTGTTGTTAGATAATTATTCATCTGTTTTATCGAAACATTTCTTAGTGCAGAATATACTGTATGATGACTGTATTTTTATTGAGACTAACATTCCCGTTTGCTCATATAGTTCTGTATTGTTAAAAATACCATTGCGTGTGAAGTAAAGACCACACGCTGTAACTCTGGGAAAAGCAAAAGGACTTCACTCTTTCGTTCTACCAAAGAGAAGCTAAGAAGGTAAGTTTTTAAAGGCTGTAACTGTAGCACTGTTTGCTTTCATGGTGAGAATGAGTGTTTTTTAATTATTTTAACTAGAGAATGGATTAAGGATTGCTGTCAACAGCTGCATGCTCTCCTGCCATATACAAAGGGGAGGAAGCATGATGTTGCATTAGTTCTTAAGGCAACAGGTGAATACATGAGGTGTATTGAGGATATGATTCTCAGGCTGTTACTCTGCCCTGAACCCTTTGATATATGTAATAATAGTGTGCATAAAGTGCACTTTTTTGTTACAATTAAGAAAATCCTTCGTTTATTTAGATTGTACAGGTGCTTCAGAACAACAAAGTTTTGTAAGAGGGAGCTGATGCCGAGACATCCATCACCACCAAACTATCACCTGGCACCAAGGTATGCTTGACTGATGCAGGTTCTTCAGAAACTGAATCTCACTCATTTATCTTCACGTGAGAACTGCTGTATGCTGTCTATATGTGGCATGCACCAGAAGAGTAGTTACGCAGTGGTGAGATTCTTTTCCTAGAGTGATCTTTCCCAGCTTTGTATTAGCTACACATGTTGCTCTTCCGAGAGCTGCTTGTGTGACCCAACATGCAGTTATAAAGGCACCAAGAATATGCAGATACGTAAGATGCTCCTGTTGATGGAGTCCCCTGGCACCACCTTAACTATTCCTGAGCTACTTTTAAAATGGAACCTTGCAGGCAGTTTTGATAGCTGCATATTTGTGTGTGCACGCTTGTTTTAGGAACAAAACCCAGAGTTTTGTTTTCACTAAGAGTAAATGACAGATAACACTCAGACAAGTTGGGTCACACACTGGAGTGCAACTTGGTGAAACTTGAGAGATTACCATGCAGTAGCCCTTGAGGGATGCCATCACTTGCCAAGGCTGCTTACCAAATGAACAATGAATTCTTTAGTTTGTCAGACTACATCAAGAAAATGGAAATAATGAGGTGGAAAGCAAGGAGTAAAAGTCACTGAAAATATCCTACTCACCAGTGAAATATGGACCTCGTGGAGTATTGCTACAGTTTGTCAGTTAGATTCTGTGCAGATTAATTTTTGTTCTTGCCCCTTTAAGAACCACAAACAACAAAAATGGTGCTCTACAATTCTGCAAATCTAGGTTGTCAGTTGTCTTGGGGCACCTGAAAGCCTGTCTAGAAAGGGCCTGCCTTGCACAGAGTGGATCATGCTAGGCCTTCTCTTTTACAGAGTTTTCCTGATATTTTTCCTTCAGTTTAGTTAGCCCACCACATGCACCTCAGCAAGTATTTAAAATAGCTGATAAACCATTAAAGGTTACGATGAAAACACCGCAAAAGTAATATTTCTTTGAGGGAGTGCTACCTGGTCTCACCAGGGCGCACTCTCCATATCAGACTTTTGTTTTCATCACTGATGGTCTCTAACATAAGCTGAAATTCTAACCTCTTCACTGTGTGAAAGGTGTCCAGTATATGTCCTATCACTTTCCTTGCACAACACCTGTTAATTACCAATGCTGTAAGTTGCTCTACAGGATCAAGAGGACAAATGGATACACACATTTCTGGGCCATGTCCAATGTTATAACATCAGAGAATATTACCCACACCTAGGACCATGTTAAATGGGGCTGAGGCCATATTTGGAACCTGTGGGAATTCAAGAAGAGAGATCACAAGGTAACCTTAGCTCCTACTGCAGTGCCATAGCTTACTGTGAGTTATCCAAATATTACTGTTTCGATAGGAACAAAAATGAAATAACAAGAGTTAGTTATTTTATTCTTAGTTGTATTTGAAGAGCTTGTATTTGCAAACACTTGTATCTATATACTGGAACATTAACTTGAGGTTTTAATATAGTTTGCAAACAAAATGTTTAAATTGTTTCCCTGGTTTTGCAGTTTTTGGATGTTACGCTACACACTGCTCAACCATCCAGTTATCCCAGACTTATTACTTAAAATTTCTTATACATTTAAATTTAACTAGATTTAGGCTTGATTGTTAATGCTGCTGTTACATGGTGATTTATGGGTAAACAAAAAGATTCTGTCCCTTATCTGAGGAACATATACTGTAGGTTAAAGCATAGCATAAAAAGATGACAAACCATAGCAGGAAAAGCTGAGGAAGAGGAGCAAAACAATGGGGCTCTTTGCACTGCACTGCTGATAGATAAAAGATCACATCAGTGAACAGGGGATCCTCTAGTGGCACAGAATAAACACAAATGCCTATACCACCTCTCTCTTTTCTGTTGGCATAGCAAGAGGATCATAGAATCATAGAACTTAAGATCAGAAGGGACCATTATGATCATCTAGTCTGACCTCCCGCAAGATGCAGGCCACAAAAGCTGACCCACCCACTCCTGAAATAATTCTCTCCCTTGACTCAGATGTTGAAGTCCCCAAATCCTGATTTAAAGACTTCAAGTAGCAGATAATCCTCCAGCAAGCGACCCCTGCCCCATGCTGAGGAGGAAGGCGAAAAACCTCCAGGGCCACTGCCAATCTACCCTGGAGGAAAATTCCTTCCCGACCCCAAATATGGCGATCAGCTGAACCCCGAGCATGAGGGCAAGACTCTCGAGCCAGACACTCAGGAAAAAGACTTTCAATATCCCAACATTGACCCTCGGTACTAATTACCAGTGGCGGCACGTTATTGACCTATTGACTAAATAGTGTTATCCTATCAAACCATTCCCTCCATAAACTTATCAAGCTTAATCTTAAAGCCAGAGAGGTCCTTCGCCCCCACTGTTTCCCTCGGTAGGCTGTTCCAGAATTTCACTCCCCTGATGGTTAGAAACCTTCATCTAATTTCAAGCCTAAACTTCCCGACTGCCAATTTATATCCATTTGTTCTCGTGTCCACATTAGTACTGAGCTGAAATAATTCCTCTCCCTCCCTGGTATTTATCCCTCTGATATATTTAAAGAGAGCAATCATATCTCCTCTCAACCTTCTTTTGGTTAAGGATGGGGTATGGTAGAGAAAAGAGGGTGATGCCAGGATTTCCTGTTGATCCTCTGCTGCACTTTTGGCCCCTTCTGACTGTTGCAGTTGGCACAGGAATCAGAGTGTAGGATCAGGGAAGCTCACAGATGAGCTTTAAGTCACTCTTGCCCCTTTGGATTTCATATTAATTTGGTGGTTGTGTCTTAAAATGAAAATATTTTTGAAAAAAAAACCATGCAAACCTATATGATGATTTACCAGTGAACAAGCTGGTCCTAATGTTGGGACATTCATAGAAAAATCAATTCTATGAAAGTTAATATCCCACTTAATTGCAGTTGGATTATCTGTATTAAATGATTGAAAGATCTCTCAGGTTACAAAATTTGCAAATTACTGTAAAGACAAAGTTTGGAAATCTATCAATTTTTACCCTTTTGTTCAACTTAACGGGGGGTTGGGGGAGAAGTTTTCCAGCTGCAAAATCCATACATTGATACTATTTTTATAGATACTGTTAGATATATTGATGTGAAAAGCAGTACTTTTTTTTTGCTTTTTTTTTTTAAAAAGCAGAATCTTGTGCTGTATTCTCACTGCCAACACTTATGCTACAGTATTCTACTCCAATGGCCCAAACACTACAGCTCATAATAGAGTTTGCTGTAGTGGTTGGGTCATACGTGTGGAATTCTGTAGTACATCTCTCATAAGAAAAGGCTTCCAGGGCTGGTTTTGTTTTTCTGAATGCTTAAAGGAAGTGTGCCAGGATAAAATTAACATTTGAAATAAAGAAGCCTTGCCCTTGTTCCTAATATCAGACTATTAACCTGTCCCCATTTATATCTACTTGTTTACTTCTGCATTTCAAGTAGCTTAAACAATTAAACTAGATGCAACACTGCTTGGTTTTCCAACATTGAACAATGTGACTTATCACACTCATCCTGAACTACTACAAATTTTTAAATGTTAATAAAAATGCCTTCCTGAATCAGGGCCTGAAATTGCTAAGCCATCGGCTGACCCTCTTTAGAGCTATGTCTATAGCCACGAGTTACGGCTCGGTGCAACACTTACTTGAGTCTGATTTTTAGCTTTTGCCATTATAAACAGGTGTGTGAAGGTTTTCTCTGTGTTGCTTTTTTAAAATGGTAAAGCTCAGAATAAAACTTGCTATACCTACTTGTCTCCATATAGTCTCACCAGCTCTGGTGTAGATTCCTCTGCAGGTCTTGCTCTTCCTTTGTCCCTTGAGCTCATCTATCCTCAAATCTCCCCTGAAACCTTTTCATCTCTCTTGTCCCTTCAGGTTCTAATTTCTCTCCTCACTACATTTTCTGACAAATTTTGAAAGAGAAACTTTGCACTGTAAAAGTCGTATTTATGGTCTAAAACAAACTGCCAATAAATTAAAATAATTGAATAATTAAGTCAAACAATGTGCCACTTCTAGCACGTCTTGAGTACATATATGCTAGATAAAATATTACCACTTTAATTGTATCCATCTTGCATATGACACTACTAATATTAAATATAAACTTAACTACTTCCTTGAGACTAAATCCTTATTCAGACAATTGTCGTCAATGGGAGTTAGCCTGAGTTAAGGATCTCTGGATTTGTGCCTAGTCTCCTTTTGATGCTAGAGTTAAATGAGAATTAATGTGGATTCTCATCATCTTGATTACTCTTACCCCAGCAAGATAAACTGTGCTGCTCTAACAATAGAAAACCTACTCTGCCTCTACAGGCACAGCACTAGCAATACTAATGCAACTTGTCTGTAAGGGAGTCAAATTCATGCTAATGAAGAGTACAGAATGTTTAGACGGCCATCATCTGTGGTCCATGAAGAAGTTGCAATACCAGGAGATCTGGAATAAAAGAATCTTGTAATGTTTGGTTTTTCTGAACTGATCCTGGCTGTCCATGAGAATGGGCAATAAGTAAAGCTGTCTCCATGCGTCATACAATATGCCAGACTTCATCCTCATGGATACAAATAACTGTTTTCAATGCTGAAAGCCTGATTTAAGGAACTTAAACTTCCACTATAGCTCTAAAAGGAGATTTTTTTCCCCCGTCAGACATTTCCTTCTAAAATAGCTTTCTGGGATTGACACTTCAAAATACAAATAATAAAACAACAAAATAATTCACATATCATTAATGCCTTAGATTATTAATTGAAAACAGCTGTTTTTTTAGAGGTGAGTTATTTGTCCAATACAGTCAAGCTGGGAGACTGAAACTAGGCTCATCAATTTCACTTCTGCTTATAGCTTCCCATGCTCAGATGTATATGCACTGGTTAGGCTCACAACATTTTAGAGAAATAGCTGAAAAACAATCTGCTTTTTTTTGCTCTTATTTAAAAAACAACAACCTTGTATTCATATTGGGTTTTGCAAACCAACCTTATTTTCACAAAATGTATTATTGTGTTTACAGTAACAAATGTCTTTTTAAAATAGAATCGTTTGTGTTCAATGCATATTGTGGATTGCAGTTATAAATGTACGATAAGAAAATGTGAGTTTCCAAGCAATTTTTTAAGTGTATAAAGATTGTTACAGGTAATTAAAACTAATTTTAATGTTAATTTTATATACTTTTAAACTAAAACAAGACTTGACAAACTTATCATAGATACTAGATGTTTGCAGAGAAAATGTATATTGACCATAACATTTCATTTGTAAAGTTTATATTCACAGAAATTATGATGATTCTACACTTGGAACACTGGTTTCCAGAAATATTTAGCTGCTTGCCAAAAGGATTAAAAGAAGACTCATGTTCACTTTGATATTAGTAAATACATAGAAAATTTCATTGTTTCATCATTCTTTATTTTTATCATTGTTTCTTTCTGATGGGTTTTATACATTTTTTAAATATTCTCAGATAGGTTATTTGCCTGACTCATTCTGTAAATGCTTTATCATTATGGTCAATTTAGTACTGAGAGATATTTGTGGGATTGAAATGCATTGAAGGTACCATAGCGTACCAGTCTTATTCAAATTGCAAGCCAAATTAAAAATACTTAATTCAGTTAAAAACTTTAGTTTTTCTCCTGTACCAGTTAATAAATGTGAAGTTAAACCATTGAATCTAAATGACTGTTACTGCAGATCTATCTGGACTTTTCTTACAGAGAAATTTGTTTGGTTCACAGAACAGTTTCACTACTGGAGCTTCATTGTGACTAGAATTGCAGTTAGCACACTGCAATAATATTGAAATAATTTGGGACTTTGTTTCCATTGAAAAATAAATGTGTATCCTGTGTCCTTATTCAGCATGGCCCCATTTCATTAAGGTATGAAAGTGTCTGCCACATGTTCAAGCATATAGGTAGTCCAATGATTTCAGTAAAATCAACTAGGTGATTAAAGTCAGGCATGTGCTTAAGTACCTTCCTGAACTGGGGCCTAAGGGCTTAGATTCAAAGCCCATTGAAGTCAATGGAAAAAACTCTCATTGACTTAAATGGGCTTTAAATCAATCCCCATATGTTGGTTCTATTGTTTATGTATTTTTCCTCTGATTCTTTCTGCAGTAAGTTTCTGAACAAAAATGAAGAATACAGAATGTCTGAACTCCTGTCATGTGTGGTCCCTGGAGAATGTGTAAGTGTGCATTCTGCTAGCCACACCAGGAGATTTTGTTACAAAAGGGTTTCTAGCTAAATGAATCAACCTTAAGGAAAGAGGGGAAACAGAAAAAACCCAAAGCCAAATTCTGTTCTTAGCTACATTGCTACAATTGAGAGTAGAGGTTTGGCTCCTACTGTGCTCATGTTGGGGAGAAATAAATATATTCTTCCTAATTAGATTTAATTATGATTAGTTAGTGATTTTAATTTTCCATATTCTTGCATGTTCTTGCCGTGTAGGAGTGCTTCCTTTCTCTGTTCATTTCCTTCATAACTTTCTAAGGTCTAAACAGGTCCCTTTTTTGGGTGGTGATGGGCAATGATGACTACCTACTTCTACACAGTAAACCATCAATGTGGGGGTTGGTTTTTTTAGAAACTTTAATTCTAACAGTTCTAATGTAGAGCATCTTCTTTTTCCAGTTAACTTCTAATTAAAAACAAGTAACTTGTTCAAATTAAGCAAGTTAACAGATTACCTGAACTGCAAAATTTTGTAGATGAACTGTTTGGTGTGTGGTGGGTGTCTCTCTCCTCCTCCTCCCCCGCATTAACGGTTAAAGCTTTGTCTGCACAGCAGGGGCAGCTCTAGGTATTTTGCCGCCCCAAGCATGGCAGGCAGGCTGCCTTCGGTGGCTTGCATGCGGGAGGTCCCTGGTCCCACAGATTCAACGGCACACCTGTGGGAGGTCTGCCAAAGCCGCAGGGCCAGCGGACACTCCACAGGCATGCCGCCGAAGGCAACCTGCCTGCCGTCCTCACGGCGACCGGCAGAGCACCCCCCGTGGCTTGCCGCCCCAGGCACGCACTTGGCATGCTGGTCCCTGGAGCTGCCCCTGCTGCACAGGATGTTTGCTGGCATTTAATATGATTTCTGACTGAGGTACTAATATAACATGCATAATGGGGAATGACATGTTTAACTTGTTTAACCTTAAGTAAGGTGTGGTGTGTTTGCAAAATGTAAAATGTGTTTTTTTTTTCTCAGTCTTTAAAACATTACATTAGAAAATTCTGAAATGTGAAAGCATTACCCAAGATTACTTTCTAGTTAGCAAATCAACAGAGATTCTTGCCATTGTAATGCAAATGATCAAACAGCAAAGAACTTTCAGTAAATCTAACGGTTGTTGGCTGAAAGTGCTGTTTATATAGTTCTTGCTTTATTCAGTGGGAGCTTAGTCTGCCATCACTGAAGCCAGCAGCAAAGCTCTCACTGACGTTAGTGGGAGCTGGCTCAGGCTCTGACTGAACAGCTTCTATAAGAATGGTCTGATAAAGTGTTAACCAATTGTGATGCCCTACTGAAGACACCCAGAACTGTACACTACTGTGTTACCCCCTCTGCCTTAGCAAGTGAGCTTTACTGGAGCTTAGACTATGTGTCAGTTCCCTGGTGCACCAGACTGTCTGCCTCACCAGAAAGCTCCTTGAGACTGCCAGGGTTCACTTTGCCTTACAGGTAACAATCAGTGAACCCATGTTCCCCACAGATGTCCCTCTCACTGGACACTCATAGAAATTAAATTTGCTGCCTCCAGAGAGAGAATGTACACACCAACCTGTTACTTAGCTGAGGACTCACTCTATATATCAACATAACGGCACTGAGATGGTTTATAGTAAAACTAAGCATAAGTTTATCAACAATGAACAGAAATTTCAGTGATACTAAGTAAGAGAAAAACAGACAGGTATGATTACAAACTATACTAAACAAAATACACTTTCCAGTGACTAAAACTTATTTTTAGCAAGTTACAATCTCCCTAAGCAAGTTTCTTGCATCAAATTACCAGCCACTCTCACCCTCCAAGCCAGGGGATCCAACTTTCACAGAATGCTGTTATCTAAGTGACAGACAACTAGAATGTCTTCTTTCCCCTCCTTATCTTTTCCAAAATCCATTGTTTTTGTCTCAAGAGCCAGGAAGACTTATGCGGGGGGCAGAGCTGAACTGCTGCTGTGTTCACAAAAATAGTTTCCGCCACCACTCGTTAGCTTGATGGCTTTGTTTACCTTACATGTAGATGTCCTTTCATTGTCCTCTGCATGTAAGGAAGCCGGTCATACAGGTAAACCCACATTCCTTTGTATAAAGCAGGCTTGATTTATGCATTGCCTTCAAAACATAGTAAGAACATATTTCCAGTGCACATATATAATTCTTTATACACAACCCATACACATCATAAAATGATTTGCAGGACCAGTGTGACACCAGTTTACATATGATGCCTTACACTACCCCTCTTATGTACATATTAGGACAACAGTATGTTATGGATAGTGTGTGTCAGGTCTGATATGAGTTACAGCATAGTGGAGCCTCTGCCACTTGGTTTTGAGGGGCTCTTAGGGTCACACTAATGTCAAGTCATATCAAGTGTCTTCATTGATTATGGAGAACAGATGACATCTGAGTTTATACATAGGTCTGATCTTGGTTCCTTTCAAGTCAATGTACATCTGTAATTTTAAGAAGCTTTCCGAAAACTTCTTGTCCAATCCATGACTATGTAACCTTCCATTAAAAAGCAACAAATAGTCCTGTGGCACCTTATAGACTAATAGACTTATTGGAGCATAAGCTTTTGTGGGTGAATACCCACTTCATCAGACGCATCTGACGAATTCACCCACGAAAGCTTATGCTTCAATACATTGGTTAGTCTGTAAGGTGCCACAGGACTCTTTGTTGCTTTTTACAGATCCAGACTAACACGGCTATCCCTCTGATACTTAACCTTCCATTGTAATTACATTATCCCATCTCTCAATAACAGTATAAAATAATCTCTCCCAGCATGTGACAGCTTCTCCTAGCCCTACTCAATCATCCTTTTTATGTAACTGAAAATTCACTAGAAGCAAGAACTCTTCCCTCCCATCTAGGCAAAAGACCTTAGTCAAGGTGAATTTGTGACAAAGATTGGTTTGTGGGCTCACTCTTGGCTGGCTTTCCTGTTGCCTGGTCAGAAGGGGATGGAGTTGTGAAGGAGCAGTGGCTTCCTGGCCCAGAAAAATCTATGAGGCTCAACTGTTAAACAATTATTTCTACCTACTGTAGACTAAAACCAGTGAAAGGGAATAATAATCAGACTAACCCCTACAAGCCTAGAATAGACAACATAAAACTGACAGTGTGCACTACAGAATTGGAAAGTGTATGGACAAAAGTTAGCTAAAGCAATTAACTTCCAAAAACATACTTAATTCAGCAAATAATGCATGAAACAATTTTCAATTATTTGTAAATGTTGGTCACTCTATTTTATCCAAGTGAAATAGCTGATGAGCTCAAACATTTATGAATATCTTGTGAGGCATCAAGAACTAAACCTATTTGAAATGCTTTTCGTATTCCAAATGAAATTACTCTTGGAGAATTTAGTTTCCCATTAAATTAGTAATTACGCAATAGATATTGTGAACACTGTAGATGCTTATTTGAAGGATAACACAATGAAAGCTAAAAGTAATATATACATATGGTCTATATACAAATACTACCACTACATTCTGTTAAAATAACCATACAAGACACACAAAAAAACAAAAACAAACAAAAAACCCACACCAGAAAATCTATATGGTCAGAGTTGAGGAGAGAGGGCTAATCTACACACACAGCTTGCACCAGTTTAATTAAAATTTGTATGTAAATCAGTTTAGTTTTATTGATGTAAACATCTGCGTGGACATATTTAAATCTCTAAGCCAATTGTAAATCAACCTTAAATGTATTTACACAGATGTATTAAACTGATTTATACAAAAATGTGTTTGAAGTAGTACAAACATTGGGTGTGGACCCAGCCCTCTACTGGAAGAACTGGGTCCTATTTCTGAATCAGTGTCTTATGCTGTGACTTTCAGCATGTGAATTTCTGTGCCTCAGTTTACTCAGTTCTAAAACGTGAATCAATCTTGTCTTTGTAAAGCACTCTAAGAGTTTAGGATGAACATTGCTATAGAAGTTCACAGCATTATTAGCATGGGTGTGGCAGCTGGACCAAGTAATCCACAGTTTGTGCAGTTTTCTTCATACAGCCAATGAAATTGTTGCATGCAAATTAGATATAGAGTAAAGTTAGAGATTGTTTATCTCTCACATCACAGTGGGCTACGACTCTTGGCATGGCATAAATACATGCCTTGGTGTAGCTGTACACCACATGGTTGAGAACTAAAAAAATGGATGTTAACAACTGAATCCCAGTGAAGATTCAACCAGGTGATATTCTGGACAAAAAGACTAGGGCTGTTGATTAATCACAGTTAACTCAAAATTAATTGCAATTAATCGCAGTTTTAATCGCACTGTTAAACAATAGAATACCAATCGAAATGTATTAAATATTTTAGATGTTTTTATACATTTTCAAATATATTGATTTCAGTTACAACACAGAATACAAAGTGAAAACTGCTCACTTGATAAATTGAAAAATACAATATCTTTTGTTTATCTCATACAAGTACTGTAGTGAAATCTCTTTATTGTGAAAGTGAAATTTACAAATGTAGATTTTTTTGTTACATAACTGCACTCAAAAACAAAACAATGTAAAACTTTAGAGCCTACAAGTTCACTCAGTCCTACTTCTTGTTCAGCCAATTGCTAAGACAAACAAGTTTGTTTACATTTATGGGAGTTAATGCTGCCTGCTTATTATTTACAGCGTCACCTGAAAGTGAGAACAGATGTTCGTATGGCACTTTTGTAGCCAACATTGCAAGGTATTTACATGCTAGATATGGTAAACATTTGTACACCTGTTCACGCTTTGGCCACCATTCCAGAGGACATGCTTCCATGCTGATGAAATTTGTTAAAAATAATGTGTTAATTAAATTTGTGACTGAAGTCCTTGCAGAAGAATTGTATGTCTCCTGTTCTGTGTTTTACCTGTATTCTGACATATATTTCATGTTACAGTAGTCTTGGATGGTGACCCAGCATGTTGTTCATTTTAAGAACACTTTTACTGCAGATTTGACAAGACGCAAAGAAGGTAAAGGTACCAACATGAGATTTCTAAAGATAGCTACAGCACTTGACCCAAGATTTAAGAATCTAAAGTGCCTTCCATAAGCTGATTGGGATGGGGTGTGGAGCACGCTTTCAGAAGTCTTCAAAGAGCAACACTCCGACGCAGAACCCGAATCACCAAATAAGAAAATCAATCTTCTCCTGGTAGCATCTGACTCAGATGATGAAAATGAACATGTGTTGGTCTGCATTGCTTTGCATTGTTATCGAGCAGAACCCATCATCAGCATGGATGCATGTCCCCTAGAATGGTGGTTGAAGCATGAAGGGACATATGAATCTTTAGTGCATCTGGCACATAAATATTTTGCAATGCCGGCTACAACAGTGTCATGGGAATGCCTGTTATTACTTTCAGGTGACATTGTAAACAAGAAGCAGGCATCATTATCTCCTGCAAATATAAACAAACTTGTTTGCCTGAGCGATTGGCTGAAGAAGAAGGATTTAGTGGACTTGTAGGCTCTAAAGTTTTACATTGTTTTGTTTTTGAGTGCAGTTATTTTTTGTACATAATTCTACATTTGTAAGTTCAACCTTCATGATAAAGAGATTGTACTACAGTACTTGTATTAAGTGCATTGAAAAATACTATTTTTTATTTTTACAGTGCAACTATTTATAATAAAAAAATAAATATAAAGTGAGCACTGTATACTTTGTATTCTGTGTTGTAACTGAAATAAATATATCTGAAAATGTGGAAAACATCCACCAAGATTTATATACATAGTATCCTATTACTGTTTAACAGCACGATTAATCGAGATTAATTTTTTTAATCGCACGACTAATTTTTTTAAGCTCCTGACAGCCCTAAAAAGACCTCTTAGCCATGCTTGTTGCTGTTTCCAACCCTTCAGACTGCCACACAGAGTGACAATCTTGGAAACTTACTATACAGATGATATACTCCATTACGCTGTAATAACTAGGCACATGCACCAGGTAAGGTTTAGATACCACTGCACTACTTACTATATAATGAAATAACTGTTAGATTTCAAGTTTCCTTTCTAAAAACTTTCCAGGAATCCACACTCCCGTGTTCCCCTTCTGTGTTTTAGACAGACAGTTAAGTAATAATTTCTGTGTTTAATATCCTCTACATTTACGGTAGCAATGCGATATTGCTGTCAATGAGGTATTTGGGAGTCCTACAGACACATAACAGCATATTTATTACTCCATCATTTACTAAGGGACTTATACCCATGTTATTTACTTCATGCATTATTTACTACATCATTTTGAAATTTCTGTCATTGTCTCAATATCCACTGAACACACACCTCCTCGAGTGAACACATGTAGAGGTTCCAAGGTCTGTTCTAAAATCTCACAGATAGTAGTCAAACTAGACAGCAGGCCTAGTTGAATCACCTTCTCACAGTTCTTGAGTTAACTGCACCTCTTATTCCCTCATGGCTTCTTTGATGGCACCCCACCCAGGTCATAAGCATCTCACCTTTTTATTGAGGCAAAATCATGTGATTTAACTTCTGTAGACCACAGTAATAGGTACAGACCCCTGTAATTCAGTGTAATCACCCTAGCTGGTCTGACTTCATTTCAACTCCTGCAATAATGTTCTCTGAGGGACAATGGCAGGGTTATTCAGTGACCAGCCATTTTGCTAAGGCAAAATATTATATATTCAGAACAAATGCATTTCAGAGAAAACATACATTTTTAAAAAATAATCAGCTTATATGCATCCCTAGCTTACCAGATGGTCACCCATCTTCCACTAGGAGTTCCAAAACATTACAGGGCCTGTCTCTGGTCACAGTCTCAAGCCTGTCAGTCCTTGAATCAAGTGTGAGTGACCCACTTCCCACGTCAGGGCCATTGTTTTACACAGTTTCAGGTCCTTTGTCATCTTAAGTCTTTGAGCCATGTCAGATCAGTCTGTCTACTGTTTGCCCAGGGCATCAAACTTCAAAAGCCTTGCTACCTGCTTTAAATAGTGGGGATTTGCATTAATTACTCTCCGTTGACTTTAGTTCCTGCAGACAGGATGTTTTATCCTACTCATTTAGCCAGGAAAACAATCAGTAACAAGCTCATAAAGATACATATAACATTTATAAAGTTGATACAACATTCTCTGAACATTCTATGATTCCCTACCATCACATCTGTCACACTCCTCTAATACTACCAGAGAGATCACCACTGATGCAAGCTTCTGGATGGGCCACCAATCCATCGGACAACAGACGAAACATAATTATATCTGTCCTTACACTATTCTCGCACTCACCACTACCAAAAACTAGTGGGGATTTTATTAATTAGAATGGAAACTTTGTTACCAATTTCATTTTCCATTAGTGTCTCATCTGCAGGGGGCATAATTATATACTTGCCTTCCTTTGAGAAGCTCTTAGATATCTATGGGGGGAAATGCTACAGAAGAGCTATCACTCTGTTGAAAGATTTACTAAAGCCTGGTTAATTTTTTATTGGTAGTTTAACAACCAATTCAGATAATTAAACTGTTACATAAATATTGATTTCTACTTGGTTTCTTAATGGAATTTTAAGATTTGTATACACAGCTTTGAAAGCACTTGGCAGGACGGCAAGTGTAAAGGTAAAGCTCAGCAGATGTGATTTCAATGCAACAAGTCTTCAGTTGCGGTCTGGTAACTATATGCAGAAAGGAGATACTGCAGAAGTCATGCCTAGTGGAGTCACTAATTATAGGGCCAGACCCTGGCCCATCCTGCGTGCAGGCTCAGAGAATAAGGCAGCATAAGGCATGCTCATGACTATCACTGTTTCTAGTAGGAGGTGAGGGCAGTGTATGCCACAGAACACTAGATCTCCCCCCGCACACACACACAAATGAGTAGGAAGGGACAGAAGGGAGTGCAGAAGGGTGAGGCCTTGACACCAAGCTCCCTCTTCCCCCATCACAAGCCAAGCGGTGTAGCTACTCCAGCACATTGGGGGCGTGTACACTGCAACAGGTGGAGATCCAGTAAGTTTACTCTTTTGCTGGAGCAGTGGGGACACTGGGAAGGAAATTGTGATGTGGCCCCTTACAACAGCGTAGATTGTAATGGAAAATTCTAGCCCCTGTAAAGGAAATGATCATGTTCAATTTTTTCCATTCATTCTCGCAGCCTTCCAGCATTGACTACAGCAAGATTCCCAAACCACCTCTGGCTGACAAAGCCCCTGAAGCTCTACTGGTTACATTTTCAAAATGTGGCCTTTTGGTGCATGCTCAGTTTTTGCCCACTATTGTACAAACGATAGAATGTACAGGCACAAAACTCATTTGCATGTGCAAACAGATATTTTAAAATATCTAATTTCTATCACCGGCATGTACAAATTATCCCTTGTAAAGACTGTGCACACCAAAAACACATGCAAATGGTATGCATGAACAAAAATGAAGACCAACTTAAAGCTGCTTTCAAAATTTTACTGTATATGTTGAAACTATTTTGTCTGTGTCAGCTAGTTTGGAAATGACTATGTATCTATTACATAGTCATATACACTGTTGGTACTTGCTAATAAAAACAGGCCAAACTCAGCCATGGTGTAGCTCCATTGGTTTGTTGAATATGGTCCAATATGTTTTAGCTGCAATATATTACATTTACCTTTTTAAAATTAGTCTTTATCTCCATTTTCAAAGATATGATTGTTACCTTCCTGGAGTGAAATTTTATACTGAGTAGCCTAAATCTGAGTGTTTTCTAGATAAAACTAAGCTTTTATTAAAGAAAATAGTAATGAGAAAATTGAATTTTTCCTCTTCCACATTTTAATGATTGTGAAATAATGGCTCTTGCCAATTTAAATTACAATTTGTCTCCTATCCAAAAACAATACTAACTGCTTATGGAACTGAATCTTGAGCCACCTCATTTATTCTGTTGCCTTTTTTTGCAAGGGTGGCTTAGTCTGAAATACAAATATGTTGCTGTTGTCAGACTTGATCACAAGGTTGTAGGTTGGAGATTGGATATAATCACACACAACCTAAATCCTTATTACCCTACTTTCATCTTGAACCAGAGTTAGAGTCTTGGATTTAGGATTGCAATAGCTTGAATAACCCCCAAATGAAAGAATCCTTATCATTTTTGGCAACAGTCTGGGTCTACAATGAAAGGGCAAATCAATTTTTTAAAAGTTATTCAAGCACAGGTTAATTTGCCTAAGAAGTTAATCTACAAAATACACATGTTTCAAACAGTCCACAACTTTGTAATAGTGTAACAGTTTCCAAGATGCTACTTACAGTGTAAATTGTTGTTTTGCTTTAAAAGTGACATAAATAATGTTTGAAATAGTGCAACTTAATTTTAAACCTTTACTGGAACAAATCAATTAACCATTGTAAGGTCTACCAATGTCTTGAATTCCCTCCCCCGTCACCCCCAACAAGTCATTTGCAGTATCCCTTCATCAGTTCCTGGGCTTTCTCTACAATGACTAGGGCAGAAAATCCCCTTTACAAAACAAATTGGCCTTTTACTGTGTGATGATGGCTTGTTCTGCTGCAACGTCCAACTTGAGCATATTAAGAGCTTGCATTGATTAACAGAGTCTCATTAGCTTTTGTAAATCTGAATGAAATTTGCTCTGCTAGGGCTTGGTTTGCAAATCTTTTTCACAAGTGCCAACCTGTGAGCAATTAGGGCCAACTTGAATAAGAACACTTGCACAATATAAAGGTAGTAATTCATTTTTGAAAAACCGCTGAGTCTTCTGTCAGAAAATGGAACAGAACATCTTCTGTTCTTTAATATCTGAACTCCCATTTTATTCAATTAAAATAATAACAGTGTCCTTTTATGTGACTTTAGTGCTGTCTCCATAAGACTCCTGGGCTTTCTTTCCTTACAGCTATACCTGCCCATGTTTAGTAAGGGGAAGAGAGTGCCCAATTCTGAATTGTGGTATGTAGTACTAAAATATAAGCTGGTGCAAACATGTCTCTGCTCGGTGTCATTTTTAGCTTTAGGAAACTATTCAGATTTTGGTTTTGCCATATAAATGTCCCTGCATTTCTCTATTCCACGTGTTATGCATATTAGGCTCAGTTTTCTGTCGCTCTTTAAATAGGGCTGTTGACACTGTTAAAGAATTATCTGGCAGCTCTCTTTAGGGTTCTTGAGCTAGATATGGTACAGGGAGATGATGTTTCTCCAGTTCCAGATTTTGGACATACAATGAACCGGAGATTCACTCTGCAGATTAAACACTTATAGCTTGAGTTTATGGTTGTTGGAAAGATGTCAGGGCAGTTTCATTTTCAGAACTATGCAGAGTGTTAGATTAATTTAATCCCTCTGTGTCATAAACAGTTAGTTAAGGGTTAAGGTCTCTTTTACCTGTAAAGGGTTAACAAGCAGTACCTGAGGAACACCTGACCAGAGGACCAATCAGGGACAAGATAATTTCAAATCTCTGTGGAGGGAAGTTTTTTTTCCTGTGTTCTTTGTTTTGAGTTGAAGCTCTCTTTGGATCTAAGAGAGGCCAGACATGTCTCCAAGTTCTCCTGGAGTATTTCCTACTATCCAGTATAGTGAGTATTAGTTAAAAAGGCGGATTAGTCTTTTGAGTTGCTTTCTATATTTGCAATCGTGTGTTTGCTGGAAGAATTCTTTATTTCTGTTGCTGTTACTGATTATTCTGAGGAGGAGGGAGGGGGAAGTCTCTCCAGTTTTTATAAGTTAGACCCTGTATTTTTGCATCCTGGTAATACAGAGAGAGTGTACTTTTTTTCTTTCTTTAATAAAATCTTTTCTTTTTTAGAACTTGATTGATTTCTTCCCTTGTTTGGATTTTCAGGGGAAGGGGAGGGGGAAAAAGTGAATCCCTCTTTGTTTGATTCAAGGAGTTTGAATCAAGGTATTTTTCCCAAGGACTGGGGGAAAGGGAGGGGGGATAGGGAATCCCTCTTTGTGTTGAGATTCAAGGAGTTTGAATCAGGTATCTCTCCTAAGCACTAGGAGAGGGGAGGTGGGAAATGGTTTGTTTCCCTTTGTGTTGAGATTCAGGTTTGAATCTGTGTTCCCCAGGGGAAGTTTTTGGGGGAACAGGGAGTGTGTCAGACACTTAAAACTGACTGGTGGCAGCGAGAACCAGATCTAAACTAAGATTTTAGTTTAGAGGAGTCCATGCAGGTCCCCATCTTGGAACCCAAAAGCTCCAAGTGGGGGAGAAAACCTATGACACTCTGCCTGAGGTTTGGTTCCTTGCCCACGTAGATTTCTTTTGCAGTGTTTTGAGATGCTGATGTTGTCCTTTCCAAGGCAATAGCTGACCTCATGGAGCAACATTAACAGATTATGGTTCCCATTATTCACAAGTTACATGAAAAATATTCTCAGAACCCATGGCTCACCCCAAAAGCCTAGCATGAGGCAGTTATGGACTAAATGAGTGATGTGGCTATTGGGAGAGAAAGGAAGTGGTGGATATTTTTAAATGTGGAGGAAAAAGCCGTAAGATTTGGATATTGTCTGGCCATTGGAGGGAAAAGAAAGGGAAGAGTCAGTGATGTATGGACTAACCAATATGGAACACAATGGCAAAGACTGGAGGCTTATAGCAATACAAGAGAAAAATGTCAACATCCTCTTGTTAAAAAAACCTCTTGCAATTTAAAGTAAAATCTTTTAGTTGGATTCTGCCCTCAGTTACACTTGTGCAGACTTCACTGGAGTTGCACTAGGGTAGTAACGGCAGAATTTGGTCCTTCATTTTTAATAATTCCTAATAGAAAAAGCAAGTTGTACCTGTAGGGGCAGAATCCGAACTGCAGCCTAACCATTTACAATTCTAACCATGTGTAACTTTAGCGCCCTCGTGGCCAAGATGGAGTCTGCCCTGCAGGCAGCTCTGGCCAAGTGAAGGCGCATGCAGGAATGCAGCAGGGGCACCCCAGGGGTACCTGTTCCAAACCCCCCAGAATGAACACTCACACAGGAAAAGTACAATGGCTATAAGAAAGGGAAATATTTATTTACAGAGGGATGAGAGGATAAATACAACAAGGGGAAATATAGGGGGTACAGTAAAACAGGGCTGCATCCAAACCAAAGCCCCACGGGCCCAGTGGTAGCATAGTCTGGAAGGGCAGACACCGAGCAATGTGTCTGCACAGAGAGTTCAGGAGTCCTGAGCAAAGTTCCAGTCCAGTGGTGAGTCTTGGGTGCTCCTGGTCGTCTTCCATGCCAGTGAACTCTCCCCAGCAAACCCCTCCGGTGCCCTCTCCTGCCACTCTCTGCAAAGCCCCACAGAGCGACCACCTCCCCACTTAACTAGCTAGCAGCCTCTCTCCTTGTTCCCAATGCAGAGTCACAAGCCCCAGTACTCACAGCCCCACGCAGCTCTGGGCAGCCATGATACTGGGTCCAGATCCAGCCTGTCCTTCTTGGGCGATTCCTCCCTGGCACAGGGCTCCTCCTCGCTCCTGTCCTGTCCTGGGCTGTCCCCGATCGGCTGCCCTGGCCTTCCAAGGCTTCAGGCAGGTTCTCTGCTGCTTCACTTTGCCAGGGCCTGCGGGCTGCTGACTCTCTCTCCCTCTGAGCTTCAGTGCCACCCCCTGGAGTTTCCCTTCTTTTTTCTCTCTCCCTTCCCCTTAGGAAAAAGATTTAAAGGGGCCATGCTCTCTAAACCTCAAAGGGGTTACACAAGAGAAGAAAGAGAGGGGGAACGAGGTGGGAAAAGCCAGAGGGGAGTGTGATGGAGTGAAAACTCCACCTTGATACCAAAAGGGTTAAAGGGGCCTGAGAGTGCAAGTAACTTCACTGACTGCACCTGGAAAGAAGGGGGGTCAGGTGAAGGGGACGGGAGAGAAGACATAGAGGAGAGAAGCTGCCTCTTTCTGGGAGACGGCCTGAAAGATGCCTGAGAAGTAGGAAGAGGAGAAGAACAGACAGGCTTCTCCAGGGGTGAGCTGGAAGCCTGTTTGAAGATGGTCCCTGATGAGCCTGCCTGAGATCCTGACTGAGGGGAGAAGTGGGAGGTTGATTGAGGCACAGAGGCCTGTGGTTAGGCAGGAGGACAGTCTAGAGCAGGAGAGGCACAGCTGTGACAAGGTGGCTGCCAGCTGAGCCCAGTGGGAGCTGAAGGTTTGGCTTTGTGTATGTTTCTGTAGCACTTTGGGAAAGGAGAAGGACTCTGTGAGCTTGGAAGGGGCATGGCTCTGTAGAGTGATCTGACTGGAGGGCCAGGACGTTGCTATGGCTGGAGTAGGACAGTGGATGGAACTTAGGCACAGCTTAGGCACAAGGGAGCATGTTGTGGGCAGCAACTTTGCTACAGGGAGGTGTGATGGCATAAACTGCAGGTTCAAGTCAAGTCTCTGGAACATCAGAGGTAAGAAGCAGGATTGAAGACCAGATGGAGATGATGCATCAGTTGTCCTCACTGTGGAAAATTACAGCAAAATGGAGTCTGCAGTCACATGAACAGTCTCTGCATACTTTGCTGAGTCACAAGCAGAGCATAATACAAAATACAGACAGTACAGAGCCAATATACTTATAACTTCAACTAAAAAATGATACACAGACACAGAGAGCATAAATTAATTCTATATGGTCCCAATTTATATCAATAACGTCACAGGAGGTTACTTGTAATTCTCTGAAAACAGGAAACCATACTGTACTCTTTATGTCTACACTTGCATTTCCAGATGTATTTTTAAAATATGTTAACTGACATGATTGTAAATTCTAGAACAACCAGTACATGAATATTTTTTCCTGGTCAGACATGTTTGTTTAAACAGGACTAGGAACATGCATTTGCATCCTGTTTTCTTTAAAATTTCAAAATATGTTAGATAATACACATTGATAGAGTACTAAAACTTAAAGTGCAGATGTACTTGGTGATTTGATACCTTACTGTGCAATAGGATAATTTCATAGTAGCTTCTATGGTTTCTTTAAGCTAATTAATTAACAACTTTTTTTTAGTCTACAAACATCATGCACTTGGCTGTAACTGTGCACAATTTCTTTGATACATTTTAAGTGCTATGTTACCTCACAGCAATGTAACCATTTAGGCAGCAAGTGATCAACTTATTTGAAGATGGTCAGCTTGTGAGGATATATGCACTGTTTCTTTAAAATTGTAGAAGGAATCCAAGCAGGAGGGACCTAGGAAATGTTGTAGACAGAATATATGCAGTGTAGCAAAAGAGTGCAGCTTTAAGGATACAGTTGTTTCCCACATTCTAATAAATTTCTTGTTTTGTGTCAAGATAAAGTGACTTTGTGATTCTTTACCAGTGTCATATGGCAATTCTAATGGCTGTTCTTTATGGACAATATATGATCCAGCATAATAGTATATTAAATGCTTTGGAAGAAACAGAAAATGCTACTTATTACATAACTACAAAAAGTACTAAGATCTTTAAAATGTTTAGTTAAAACATTAGGACAACAATCCTTGTGAACTACAAATAACTAACCAATAATGGAAAATCTAACACTCTTTTCCTCCTTGAAGTCTATCCCCCTGGACAAGCAGGATCCTTCTCTGCTGTCTGCATCTCTAGTTTAGCCTACTATAATGCACTCTACATTGAGGCTATCTCCTTCCCTCAGCTGGGGTTTCAATAACACTTGTGCCTGTTCTTCCCCCAAACTATCATATTAGCCTTATCTGGACTGAGCACTTAGTCTTCATGCAAGCCCTCATCATGCAGACATGGGGTTATTTGTTCTATTGCACTAGCTTGATATGATGTGAAGGATATACAGAATTGGGTATCATCAATATACTAAATATACCATGGCCCAGGTCTCCTCCCTAACTCTCCGAATAGTGTCATGCACTCAGTAGGCTGAATGTACTAAATATTTAATAATTTTAAATTATGACATTTAATTTTTAAAATTAAGTGATTTTCACATTTTTACAACTTGGTGATGTGATTATAAAACATGCAGGGTACTAAGTGATGAACATATATATTATATAGCATTTTTCCTTTGCTGGCCTGAGAGAGAGATGAGGTCCAAGAATGAAACCTGGTTTCTTCACTGAGATACAAAATACTAATTTCAACAATTCCTGACTGGCATTTTATTGAACTTTCAGAGTTTTTTTTCCTGCTCGTTTCATTTCTGGAACTATGATCAAACAATAGTATTTGCATCTTAACTGACATGAGGTAAGAATGCCATAGTTCCTCAATTAGAGAGACAAGCTGGGTGAGGTATTATCTTGTATTGGACCAAACTCAATAGCTGCTGTCTGTCAGCTTCTGTTTTGTACAAGCTTATGTCACCCTCAAATCTAAAATGCAGAACTAGAGACAATGGTTATAATAGAATGAGGATGTTTGCAATAGCAGAATAAAAACACAAAATGCTATGGTATTAAAGTGGTTCTGAATAAAGGATTAAAAAAACCCAAAAGATCAGTTATAAAATTGCATACTGTTTTCTATTCCACCACCAGCAAAGGGAAGACTATTTTATGCGAAACAGGAGTGGAGAACCATGATGACTTAAAGAATGAGATAGGGAAAAATAAGTTCAACATATTATGTTAAAGGAACAATTACTGACCCATCAAACTAACACATGCTTTGTATATTGAAAATGAATATTCTTATGTGGGTATGCAAGAAATAATAGTAACTTACATCACATTAAGTTCCTTGCCATCTTAAAATGATGGATGCATATGTTTTCTGCATCATACAGTATTTTTAAGTGGGCAAAGTAATTATCTCTTATATAATAAGCCATCTGCATGGATATAATTAAACATTAGCTCAATCTGATCTCTTTTATTAAAGCAGAAAAACTAGGGGATAAGTAGCCTTTATCAAGCAAAGGAAATAGAAAACAATTGAAATTCCATCCATAACACCATGCTTATAATAATAACAAGCAATAACAATTGCTTAGGCTTTGGAAGGGTCAGAGATAAAGTGTGAAATTTGATGCTACATAGCTCTTGTTGATATTGTAACATGCAAGTAAGAAGAGGGTTCAGCTTTATATAATGATTTTTTCTCAGTTTCTCACACAACTTGAATTACGACTCTGTCACAGGGTAACAATGGTCCTTTAAGAGCAGAGGTTCTCAAACTGCGGGACTCCTCAGGGAGTCATGAGGTTCTTGCATGGGGGATCGCAAGCTGTCAGCCTCCACCACAAACGGTGCTTTGCTTCCAGCATTTATAATGGTGTTAAATATATAAACAAGTGTTTTTAATTTATAAGGGGGGGTCATACTCAGAGGTTTGCTATATGAAAGGGGTCACCAGTACAAAAGTTTGAGAGCCACCGTTGAAGAGAGAGCAAGGCCAGTGCACCTGTGACTCATTAGCTCTCTCCGGTTGGACTTAAGAGGATACCTGGGCCCTAGAAGGGTGACAGACATGGTGACTCAGAGAACTGACGGAGAGACACAGAGAAGGAAAGGTTAGAGTTGCCAAAGGAGGAAAGGAGAGACCAAGGGTGAAGCAGTAGCACAAGAGAGCTGCTACAAAGAGACATTGGGAAGAGAAAAGGTTGATGGTGAGGACTGGCCAGTGCTGTGGAACCCCTGCTGACTTGCACAGGAGCTTGTGCAGCAGCCCCAAGGAAGAAGGGAAAGAAGCCTGATTAGGAGCCACTAAGCCCAAACCAAATGGGATGATGCTGGAGAGTGGCTCCCAGGAATAGGGGTAGGACTCACAGGCAGGGAGGCCTGGCTGAGTGGAACATGGTGTGGGGAATTCTGTCACAGGACACCTGACTTGGGCCTACAGGAGAAGACTCACAGGAGAGAAGGGGTTTTTGGTACTCTCAGTTACAAGGCCTGGAGAATAGGACCCTGGAATGTGGGCTAAAGGAACTAACTCTAAGTGGTTAATGACTCTCAGGTGGGTGACCCAGAAACAGGGACCTTTGAATGGGATAGAAGATCTGCTGCATTGTAACCCCTCTGTACTTTGGGGTTTTGAGAAGACCTATTTTTACAATGAGAGATCTGTGGACTGTAGCATTTATGTGAATAAAAGGCCTTGAATTTGCCACTGCAAGAGACAATATTCCTTTGCATGGGTCATATAAAAGCGAAACTGGGGCAGATATGCATGTTGTGCTGTGGCCTGCTGCAGGATGGTGCCCCAGGAAGGGACTGCCTTATAATCGTTCACGTACACTACAAGTTTAACTGCCAGGTCATGCTTGTTTGGCTAATTAGGGACATTTGTGTTCTAATATATTTTGTAAAGTGGATGTGGCAGAATGGTTACAGGTCAAGCCCTAGTATAACTATTAGGGCTGCCAAACGATTAAAAAAATTAATCGCAATTAATCGTGCGATTAAAAAAATTAATCACAGTTAATCCTCTGATTAAGTGTGCTTTTAATCATAGAACACCATTTATTTAAATATTTTGGGATGTTTTCTACATTTTCAAATATATTGATTTCAAATACAACACAGAATACAAAGTGTACAGTGCTCACTTTATATTTATTGTTATTACTAAATATTTCTACTGTAAAAAACAAAAGAAATAGTATTTTTCAATTCACCTAATACAGGTACTGTAGTGCAATCTCTTTATCATGAAAGTTGAACTTACAAATGTAGAATTATGTACAAAAAACCCCTCCATTCAAAAATAAAACAATGTAAAACTTTAGAGCCTACAAGTCCACTCAGTCCTATTTGTTGTTCAGCCTATTGCTCAGACAAACAAGTTTGTTTACATTTGCAGAAGATATTGCTGCCTGCTTCTTGTTTATGTCACCTGAAAGTGAGAACAGGTGATTGCATGGTACTATTGTAGCCGGTGTTGCAAGATATATACATGCCAGATGTGCTAAAAATTCATATATCCCTTGATGCTTCAACCACCATTCCAGAGGACATGCGTCCATGCTGATGACAGGTTCTGCTTGATAATGATAGAAAGAAGTGCAGACCAACACATGTTCATTTTTATCATCTGAGTCAGATACCACCAGCAGAAGGTTGATTTTTTTTTTTTTGGTGGTGGTTTGGATTCTGTAGTTTCCACATCAGTGTTGCTCTTTGAAGACTTCTGAAAGCATGCTCCACACCTCATCCCTGTCAGATTTTGGAAGGCACTTCAGATTTTTAAATCTTGTGTGGAGTGCTGTAGCTATCTTTAGAAATTTCACATTGGTACCTTCTTTGCATTTTGTCAAATTTGCAGTGAAAGTGTTCTTAAAATGAACAACATGTGCTGGGTCATCATCCGAGACTGCTATAACATGAAATATATGGCAGAATGCAGGTAAAACAGAGCAAGAGACATACAATTCTCCCCCAAGATGTTCAGTCACAAATTTAAGTAATGCATTATTTTTTTAACAAGCGTCATTGGCATGAAAGCATGTCCTCTGGAACAATGGCCGAAGCATGAAGAGGCATATCAATCTTTAGCACATCTGGCACGTAAATATCTTGCGACGTAAATATCTTGCGATGCCAGCTACAAAAGTACCATGCTCTTACTTTCAGGTGACATTGTAGTAACGTTATTGACATGAACTGTGACCATATAGATCATTGTTGCACCCAAAGTCCTATAGTTGCACCAAATCTTGTACAAAGGAAGTCAAGTAAGGTGTCTAGGGAAAGGTTGTAATTTGCAGGTTATGATTATGCTATCTGTATGTGTGTATCATTGTATTTGAAGTTATGTATATTGGCTATCTACTTGTATCTCAATGTGTTTGATTCTAAGTAGCATCAATGAAGCATTTGGTCAGCTTCCTGAGAAAGGACTATTCTGAATAAGTGCCCATTCAAGAAACACTTAACTGACAATGGACTTTTGGAGACGCCAATCCACACCTGAGCTTTCCTGGGAATGTTCAAACTAACATGTAAACTATGCCGTCAGCCTGCAAAAAGCTGAATCATTCATGGATATGTGACTGGCGCAGGTGGCTACAAACTCCATCTTGTTGCTGTGATTTTGCACAGAAGAACAAAGGGATTTCCGCCCACAAGAGAGAATATAAAAGGACCTGGAAGCCCCTCCATTTTGTGTTCAGCTGGCCCAAGAGATGGCCTCTTCACCCCAAAGAGATGCCTGAAAGAAACTGGGACAAAGAACTGTAACTACAGAGGTGTGAGTGATTGATGGACTAAGGCCATAAACCACAACATTGGTCTGAAAAGGATTGGGCCCAGTCTAGGAAGGAGTCTAGTGTGTGAAAGAAGCTTATTGGGACATCTCTGAGGGTGAAATTTACCCGTATTCAGTTTCCTACTGTATTAGGCTTAGACTTGCATGTTTTGTTTTATTTTGCTTGGTAACTTACTTTGTTCTGTCTGTTATTACTTGGAACCACTTAAATCCTACATTTTATATTTAATAAAAACATTTTTGCTTATTAATTAACCCAGAGTAAGTAATTAATACCCGGGGGAGAGCAAACAGCTGTGTATCTCTCTCTATCAGTGTTATAGAGGGCGGACAATTTATGAGTTTACCCTGTATAAGCTTTATACAGAGTAAAATGAATTCATTTGCGGTTTAGGCTCCCAGAAAGACTGAACACTGGGTGCTGGGAAAGTCCCTGTTAACTGAGAAGCCCCTGGGCTAAGTGAATCTTAGTTTTTGTGAACTCCAGGGGAGTGTGACCCAACCTCTTGGTCTGTGCTGTAGCTGGCTGGAGTGTCTAGCTCAGCAAGATGGGAGTGGAGGGAAGCCTTCTCTGGTAGTGGGGTTTGTTCTCAGTGGTATCCCAGCACATCTAGTGACAGTCTTGAGGGAGTTTCTGTGACCAAACCCATCACAATTGTAATTAAGAAGTGGGCAGCATTATCTCCCGTAAATGTAAACAAACTTGTTTCTCTTAGTGATTGGCTGAACAAGAAGTAGGACTGAATGGACTTGTAGGCTCTAAAGTTTTACATTGTTTTGTTTTTGAGTGCAGTTACGTAACAAAAAACTACTTTTGTTAGTTTCACTTTCATGATAAAGAGATTGCACTACAGTACTTGTTTGAGGTGAACTGAAAACTACTTTTTCTTTTGTTTATTTGTGCAAATATATTTTGTTTATTTGTAATAAAAATAATATAAAGTGAGAACTGTACACTTTGTTTTCTGTGTTATAATTGAAATTGATATATTTGAAAATGTAGAAAAACATCCAAAATATTTAATAAATTTCAATTGGTATGCTATGGTTTAACAGTGTGATTAATCACAGTTACTTTTTTAAATCGCGATTAATTTTTTTGAGTTAATCACATGAGTTAACGGCGATCAATTGACAGCCCTCATAACTATGGAAAAATGTTAGGAAAATCATGTTTTACTGATTATGAGAGATTTGAGCTGCTCTGTAACAATGTATTAGTACTGTATGTTTGTTGACCTTGTTATTGGGCTGTTGACTGACTATACTGGGGTTAATTCAAGAGACAGCTGTCTGGGAAAACAGGCACAAAGGAAAAGAATGGTTCAATATAGCCATGTCAGCAAACACTTGAGAGTTGTTATGGCACAATACCAAAACAACTGGCCTGATCTCCAGCTGAGCCTACAAATTGGATTTGACCAGAAGGGTCAAAGCCTGGGAATGCAGAAGAATCACAGAAGTATAACAGGGGAAAAAGGGACTTTCTCTCAAGAGTGTGGGAGGGGGGGGTAATAGGGCGGCCAGGTGCCCAGTTTTGGCTGAAAAGTCTGCTTTCTGCAAGCGGCAGAGGTGCCAGATCATCACCCACTCCAGCCCCTACTCAGCTGGGGCTGCCTCGTACCTTTGTTGGGCAGCTCCCAGCCCTGGCTCTGCAGGCAAGTCCCTCCTACTGCAAGATAAACAATATTTTGGTCTAAGAAGGCTGACTGATCACTATATTTACTACTGGTCAGACTCCCACAGGGAACAATGGCAGATGCCCATATTCATCTGGATCTTCTAGGAAAGAATGGCTGATACCCTGGGTACCATAGCACAAGACCCAGTCTAGGTGGAATTTTGCAATTCATCCACTCTGAGGAGAGGTAAAGACATGAGGTCTCTCACCTGACAGGGGTGCACTTAGAGACCACAAGGGGACAGAGGTGCTGCTAGCTCTGTAACACTGACCACTCTACAAACCAAACATTATTTTGCAATACAGCCAGTTCCTAACTGTGCCAGACAACTGTGCACTGGCCAGGTTAAATATGTAGACTGAGATTTTCAAAGCTACCCAGCAGAGGCGGTAGGTCTGTATAATTTTTGGTGGTGCCCAGAATGGTCCAAGTCCACCCCTCCCTGCAAGCCATTATATATTTTTTAAAATAATGTAAAAATGTGGGGTAGGGCTGGGGATGAGGGGCTTGGGCAGAGAGTTGGGATGAAGAGGTGAGGGCTGTGGGGTGGGGGCAGGGATGAAGGGTTCACAGTGCAGGAGGGGGTTTAGGGCTGGGGCAGAGGGTTGGGATGTGTGTGTGGGATGAGGGCTCTGGCTGGGTGTGTGGGCTCTGGGGTGGGGGATGAGGAGTTTGGGGTGCAGGCAGGCTGCCCCTAGTATGGTCAGAGAGTACTCCCCTCCATCTCTCTCCTCCCCGGCAGCACACTCATCTCGCACCACTGTCATTGCACGTGCTCCTAGGGCTCCTCTCAGATTCAGGAAGCCCCCTCACCTCCCCTGTGGTGGGTGCAGACTGGGGGGCTGCCATCACGTGTGGACCTCCTCCCCGGCTTCTGCCCCTCACTGTAGCCTCACTGGAGTGGGGGATGGGGCTGTCCCTTGCCCAGCGAGAGGTAGGAGCAGTGACTGTGGGTGGGGGGCCCCCCTGTGCTGGTGGAGGGTCCTGCCAGAAAAGGGAAGGGTCCATCCGAGGCAGAAGGATGGGGTCAGGGTCAGCCTGCCCTGGCACTAGTGGTTAGGAGGTGCTAGGACCCTGTGGCAGCAGTTGATGCCAGGAGTTGGCAGAGCAGAGTGCAGCATGGAGCTGCAGTGGGCAGCTTCCTGCTGCCCAGGGTGCAGGCAGGGATGCTCAGAGGAGGCGTGCAGGGCTGGGGGAGAGACCTGGCCCTGAACATTGGTGGAGCCCAGCCCCTGGGCCCTGAATACTGCTGGAGTATGGGCACCATGGGCCCATGTAGCTCGCCATCCTGGCTGCTACCCAGGGAATTTGCATGCCCAATGCCCATTAATTTGAAGGAGATTTGGCTTGGAAAGCTCTCATACAGTTTTGAAAATCTCAGCCGTAGTATCAGAGGGGTAGCCGTGTTAGTCTGGTTCTGTAAAAGTAGCAAAGAATCCTGTGGCACCTTATAGACTAACAGATGTTTTGCAGCATGAGCTTTCGTGGGTGAATACCCACTTCGTCGGATGCAAGCCATAGTGTAGATGAGCCTTTAGGTGAATATGGTAGGATCTGTCTTGTGCTGTGCTAATACATAAGGTGGGGTGGAAAAGGGCGAAGGGAACCTTTTCACACTATGCAGGCAATAGAGTAGGATATTTCCATAATGCACAGACATGCACTAAGTGAGAGCTGATAGGCTGATTAACAACATGCCAACCAGCACTGCACACATCAAGGTAGCACTGGGTTGAAGGCTGGGTGCCTGCTTGGCCAGCTAGCCTATATTTTGCCATCAGCAGAAAGTGATGCCCAGCAGACCGGGGGCATGCACCCTGCTTCCGCTGCGAACGGTGAAGCAGGCACCACAGCAGCTGCCCCTGACCCGCGCCGTGCACCGACAGGGATTTGTGGGGCAGTGCAAAATAACGGGGCTGGGGCCACCTCACGTTTTGACTGACTTTCTCAGTAGGGGCCTCCGCCCCTCCCCCCCATTTCGGCTTCACACGAGCGGCACCACAGAAGAGAAGCAGCGCCCCCCTCTCCTCCGCCCCACCTAGGCGTGCGGACAGGGCGCCAAGGCGGGCCCGAGGGAAGAGCCCGGCGGGGTAGGCGGCCCGGAGCGGCTGAGCCCATTATTCCCCCCGGCGCCGGGAGGGAGGGAGAGAGAGGCTGTGGCGGCGCCGCCCTCTGGAGAGGGAGCCGGCGAGAGGCTGGTGTGAAGAGCAGCATCTCAATGAGGGCCGGGCTAATGCAAATCGCCGCAATCACCAGCAGACAGTAGAAGAAAGGCGAAGCAGCTGCCGCCCAGCCTCAGCAGCAGCAGCAGCACCGGCCAGCCGGGGGGCCAGGAGACACATAACAAAAGGCATCCGAGCTGCTCTCTGCGACCACAGTTGCAATCAAAGCGGGGCGGCAGGGCGGGGGAGTTGCTGATCGGAAACCCAGCACCCCCTTCACAACCAACCTACTTAGGTTTGGGGCAAAGGCGCTTCCAGCCCCCCACGCCCCCACGAATAGGTAAGTGTTTTGATCTGGCAAACCAAAGGCAGTTCCTCTGACAAGCTCCATGCCGGCTAGTGCTGGGGTGAGCCTCGCCGAGCTTTTCCCGGCACGCTGTAATGTACGTTTCTAGCCACCCTACTGCGTGTGTGCACCTGCCCCTTTTGTCTGGCTCTCTGCTTTTCGGGCTAGCTGAATTTGAGGGCAGGCTGGCGGCTAGGCTCGATGCTGCCCCCGCTTTCCCTCGCTGTAGTTGGGGCTGCGTAGTTTGCCCCTTTTTTTGCTGTGTGGTAGAGATTGTGAGGAGGATCCTCTCTCTGTTTGAGAAATGGTCTGACATTGGGTGGCAGACTCTGCTGTGGAGCAAACCAGCTGTATGAATAGCATGCTCCGCTTTTCTCTCTCGCTCTCTTTTTAAGAGGTGGCTAAGTATTCATCAACGCTATATTCTGCTTTAAATTCCATTTTGTTCATTTATAGTGCACCTTGCTGCTTAGCTCTGGCGATTTTTCTCGCTGATTTTGGAGAAGCCAATTATGTAATTATACCTGCAGTGTTGAAAACGTGCAGATAGTTATGGAAAATGTATTTTTTCTCTCTTATCATGGGACCAAATCATGCCATCAGTTTTAAAGCAGAGCTTCCTGTTTAAAAACTGATGGCACAATATGGCCCATGAATAGAGGGTTCAGCTGGCTTAGTTGCATTTCAAACACGTTTTGAGCCACCTCAGAAGAATAAATATTTTTTGAAAACCATTATGACCTACATCAGATTGAATTGAGGAAATCGTTAGAAAACCCACTCTGTTACAATAACGATTATTCAATAAAGACTGCATCGGTGTATGTATTTGGGTCTGAATGATTGTTTTATGTAATCACCCACTCACACCTACAGAGTGTGTGTGTATCTGCCTCTCATAGGTGTGTGTGGTATGAACTGGGGGGCCTGTGCCTTTTATATAGTAACATCTGATCAAACCAAATAATTGTCTAGAATTTCACTGGCTTAGTCTGGCCTTCTGATGTGAACACACTGGAGTGTGAATGGCAGGAGCACATTGTTCTAGGGAGAATCTTATTTCCCTTTTAAAGGGGTTTAATTGGAGGCAAAAATAATTTGTGAAAGTAGTATAGACCATTCCTCATATTATCTGTTAGTAAGACCCAAGATTACTAAAAATGAACATTTTGAGATGTTTCTTTTACAGGGAAGGTATGTGTTCTCTTTTTTCTTTAATTTGACTTGGTTTGGACAATGAAACCACAGTAGACATTGGGGGGGTTTTTTTGGTTGGTTTTTTTTTTGTTCTCATCAGTTTTCCCTTCCAAAGTACGGTCTTTGGATTGCAAGCTCTGTAAGGGGATGTTTACAGCCCAATAAATGGCTTTTATTGGAGTAATAACTTTAAAAAACCCCACACAGCAAAACATGGTGTCAATCTTGGGCCTATATTGACCTGACAGTTCCCCTTTAAATAATGTAACTTTTATCATTCTCGGTATAATGGGGTGACAGTGAAGTGCTGTTCTTTTCTTTGAACTGAAGTTTTGTCAGGGTGGGGGCAGGGGTTGGTCTAGAAAGGTATTTTCCATGGTTGGGGGGTGGGGAAAGAAAGGGTGGCTGGATAAGTGTGTGTAGGTGTTTCTTCTTTTAGTACAGCAAATCTTATATGCAGATACAAGGCAAAGTATGTAAATATACCCAGGATCCCATGTTTGGATAATAAAATGAGGCAAGTTCTCACTAAATTGGAATAAATAGCCTCCACAAGGACCCTGATCTTGCATTGGCTTTGGTACATGTTTAATTTAAACATGTGAATAGCCCTATGAATTTGGGAGGGACTGCTCACATGCTTGAGAGTTGGGCACTGAAGCACACTATTCATTTTAACATATACCTGTATAAACAAAATGGTATCGGTCCATCTCTCTGTCATATTGGACTATTTCTCTGTTGTTGATTTTGTTTTGTAACTGTCATTTAATGATTAGTGGTAATGAAGCTGGTTCTATCTCTTCTCTTCCCCTCCTCCCCTTTTTATTGGAAATCAGTGAGAGAGTGCCCTTCTAAATTAGGTCTGTGAATCTGTGCTATAAATAAATGTATTGTGCTTTGCTGTTCTGCAGACAAATCTAGGTGGCTCTTAAAACTAAACGAGACTAGTCTATTTGTTTAAAATAACAAACCAAACACAATTGAAGGATTTATTTATATAGAGATGAAGACTGACATAACAGTTGTAGTAACATATGTTTTATGTTTTTCATAAGATTAGTTCAGGATTCTTTTTAATACATATGCCTTGAAAAAAGGAAGTGAGTGCTACACATTCCCTTACATATAAATAAAATGGCTTAGAGCTTCACAGTATGTGCTATATTAAAAAGTCGGAATAATTCAATTAAGAACCCAGCCATCCCGGAGCCTTAGTTGTGGTTGTCTTAGGTGTCTGGCATCAGTTGCTAATTCATAATGTTTCTCAAGTCATCATTCAGTCAGTGATTTATACCAACTAGAGTTACGGATTTTTCACCAGGAAAAACTATCAGGGATGACAAATTCTGAACCCTAGGTAAAAGATATTTACTGTTTTACTCCTTTCTTGTATATTCTGTAAGACTTGCATCCGACGAAGTGGGTATTCACCCACAAAAGCTCATGCTGCAAAATGTCTGTTAGTCTATAAGGTGCCACAGGATTCTTTGCTGCTTTTACAGATCCAGACTAACACGGCTACCCCTCTAATTCTGTAAGATAGTTTGCTCAGTGGATGATATTAGTTTCAGGAGCTCCTACTAACCATGTCTGTTTGTTCTGTGGTAATTGAGTGCCTCCACCAGTTCAGTGTGTGGTTGTTGGTTTGGGAGTGATGTTAACTCCAATCAGTCTAGTGTAGAACATGGGGTGAGGTAAGATGTAATGGCTGTCTGGAGCAAGACTTTTTCATCTGTGAAAATGACCAACACAGCCAACTCACTTGTATTAATAGCCCGGATTTCTATTGCTAACCTACATGACTGCTTCCTCTGAAATGTTCTTAATTGGTTGTCACACATTGGCTGTCAGTAAATATAATCCACTAAGTGGCAACTTCGTTGTGGTCAGACTTGGAATGAGTAATGCTGAGAGCATGAGGTGAGTTGGTTGTGTCACTTTTAATAGGATTGGAAGCTTCACTTGGATGCAAGACTAGCGAAAACCAGTTCAGCTGCTCTTCTTCCCAGTAGCTCAACTTTGTACCATATATTAATGTCACATAGGCATTGTGTGTCTCCTTAGTTTTTGATCTAAAGATTTTTTTGTGTGGTGGTGATGGTCTGCTTCTTGGTATAGTATAAAAATGGCAACTAAGTTACTGAGTCTGCTTTCTGGTAAGCAAGGTTTTACAATGTGCTGTATGGTTATGGTTTTAAAAAAAAATGTAGCAGGGTTTAACTGATTAACCTTGATCACTCTACAGGAGAGCCTCCTAGAGTGTTTTATTTGTACACTGAATTCTTATGAGCTCTAAATGGAGTTCTAAAAATACTTTTATCCATTGAATTCTTTCTCTTTCTCACCTCAGATTTACATCAAAGATGTCCTTTGGAAGAGACATGGAGCTGGAACACTTTGATGAGCGTGATAAAGCACAGCGATATGGCAGAGGGTCACGGGTAAATGGTCTGCCTAGCCCTACCCACAGTGCCCACTGCAGCTTTTACCGAACCCGCACTCTACAAACCCTAAGTTCTGAGAAAAAAGCCAAGAAAGTTCGTTTCTATCGCAACGGAGACCGGTATTTCAAAGGGATTGTCTATGCCATCTCCCCCGACCGGTTTAGATCTTTTGAGGCCCTGTTGGCTGATCTGACCCGAACTCTGTCTGATAATGTGAATCTGCCCCAGGGAGTGAGAACAATCTACACCATTGATGGTGCCAAGAAGATTTCCACCTTGGACCAGCTAGTGGAAGGTGAATAAGAGAGGCAGGGTGTAAAGTTCCTATTTCTATCACTACTTTACTTTACCACTGTTATATTTGCATCAATGCATGCCTAATATTTCAAATATGTTTTGAGCTTCTTCAAGACTAACTTTCCACAAATATGAGGAGTACATAGTATTGTGACTCAGATTATCACATAGGCTTTTCTTTTCTCATGGGGGAGAACCTACATCTCAATCATAGCTTGAAGCATATACTGTCTACTTGCACTTAGGAGGAAGCTATTTGTCTCCTTTCAGGACCATGGGTTCTATATTCCTTTCTGAAAGTGGTGACCTTTCCCTTTCTCCTCCCTTCATGGTAGCCCTCCTAGATTTCAGAGCTCTCTTAGGCCTGGTCTACACTAGGAGTTTATGTCGAATTTAGCAGTGTTAATTCGACTTAACCGTGCACCCGTCCACACCAGGAAGCTAATTAGTTCAACCTAGAGGGCTCTTTAGTTCGAATTCTATACTCCTCCCTGATGAGGGGAGTAGCGCTAAATTCGACATGGCTATGTCGAATTAGGCTATGTGTGGACGGAAATCGACCTTAGTAGCTCCGGGAGCTATCCCACAGTGCACCACTCTGTTGACGCTCTGGACAGCAGTCCGAGCTTGGATGTTCTGACCAGCCACACAGGAAATGCCCAGGGAAAATTTGACACGCTCCGGCGCCTTGTGTATGTTCTGCAGGACCGCAGGCAGGAGGACAGAGCCCCCCTGCACTGTATCTGCAACGGCCCTCCCCCGCCACAAAGTCCCAAACCCCCCTCACCCAAAGTAACAAGAAGGAGGGGCGACAGGGGCCATGAAAACTGTCACTGCACCCCTGCAGAGTGCACAAATACAAGAAGGCTCTCATTCCCTAAATGTTGAGAAGTCCTTCCCTTCCTGGCTCACCGAAGCCCCAATCCCAGTTTCATCCCCTAACTGTGTAGTTGATTATTAAAAGTAGTTTGCTGTTAATTACTATTTCCGTCAAGTTTTTCTACCGAAGACTGTCTGTGAAGGGGGTGGGGGGAAGGGGGTTGTTAATTGCATATGACAGTCACCTTTACCAGGGTACAGACACGGGGGCAGGATCAACAGCAGGTCACACACACAGTGCAGTCAGTAGGCACCCTGGTTGGTCTGGGAGGTGTTTTCCATGTTCTGTGTGGGTGGGGGGTACGTGACTTTGTGGCATGGGAGGGCGGTTACAGAACTTATGCAGCGGTCCTTGTCCCGGACCACAGAGCCACGCAGCAGGGGAATCTGTAACCATCCTCCCCCGCCACAAGGTCACGTAGCCCCCGCACACAGAGTCCCGAAAAGGAGGGATGGTAGGCTCCGTTGAAACAACCAGTCCGGCACTGCAGACTGCTCTAGGAGCAGGAGCCTATCACTCCTCGAGTGTAGAAGTGGTGTTAACATCACTGCACACCCTACCCACCACAGTCTGCGTCCCTGTTTCAACCCTTTAACGCGAATTCATTAATAAAGAAAACATTGTTAATTAACAATGTTCCATTAACTTTATTTTTAAATGTGTGTTGGAAGGGGGGAAACGTGGTGAACGGGGTATGTAACTGCAGAAGAAAGTCAACAGTAACTGAAGCAGGGGCAGATTCAGCTTCTTTGTAAAGAAACTGAACAGTCACAGGTTACCCTGCTCCCTGAGGAACCTAGCTTTCAAAGCCTCCCGGATGCACAGCGCTTCCCGCTGGGCTCTTCTAATTGCACGGGTGTCTGGCTGAGCGTAATCAGCAGCCAGGCGATTTGCCTCAACCTCCCATCCCGCCATAAAGGTCTCCCCCTTGCTCTCACAGAGATTGTGGAGCACAAAGCAAGCTGCAATAACAATGGGGATATTGGTTTCGCTGAGATCCGAGCGAGTCAGTAAGCTCCTCCATCTCCCCTTGAGACGTCCGAAAGCACGTTGAATGATGACAGTTACCCAAGACCACCCTCGACACATTTTTCCCCCCAGCATGCATTGTGGGGAAATCCCAGAATTCAAATGGGCAGCGGGGACTGCGGGAACTGTGGGATAGCTTCCCACAGTGCACCGCTTCCAATGTCGACGCTTGCCCCGTTAGTGTGGACACACAAACTCGACTTTGTAAGGTCGATTCCACAAATTCGAATTAAGTTAAATCGAACTAATCTGGTAGTGTAGACATACCCTTGTTCTGACAGTTCCTAATTTCATGTTAAAACCTTGCTGAAGGGCTGTAAACTAAACTATATCAAACCATTGGTACCCTTATTTATCTACTTGTTACAACAGCGGACATCCTCAGTGATACTAAAGGCCAGTACTGATGGGGTTTAAAGAATTTCTCTCACTTCATAGTGAAGACCTCTAGTTCCTCTCCAATAAATGTCTTGCCTTATGTGAGTGGAGAGTACTCCAGTTACTTAACAGAAGTAAAAGTAGGTTCTATGATAAAGGCTAATATCACTTTTCAGCTAAATCAGGGCCCATTGTCTGAACCATAAATTGCCATTTTATTTCTCCCTGCAATGCAGTGGTGATATCAAACCCATGAGCGGTGGAATACACATTGTTCCTTAGTGCTAGGGAGCTCCAAATTCAGAGTCATCTTCTAAACTGGGGCTCCCTCGCCTCAAGTGCAGGACACTGACTCCAAGATACTTGCTGTCTTGCCTTTGGCTTCTTTCTCCACACAGAGAGAACAGTTCTCAGAATAGAATAAAGAAACCCAGTGTCTAACTTTCTTCCTAGTCAAGTGGAATGGAGCTCCAGTTATAGTTCTGGAGCGTACGAGCTTTACAGAGGAAAGGATAAAACAGAATTTAATCCCCAAACATAGTAACGTGAGAGACCTGCTGTCAGCCCAGCCCGTGGCCTTAACTGTGTGAATGTATTTTAGCAAAACTTAAAGGTAAATCTTTGCCTATGTGGGTAGGAGGGAAGAAGAGTCCTCACATTTTTTTAGTACTATTCTACTCTTAAACAAAAATACCTTGAGTAACCCTGCAAATTTGGTCCTGACCTATTAACTGTTACTAATGTGAGTAGTTCTGTTGATTTAAGTAGGTATTTATTTGTATTTCTATAATGGCTAGAGGCTTCAATGAGGTGCTAAGTGCTGTAACCCCCACTTGTTGGGTTTTTTTAATGTCCTTGTGACACAACTAATCATTTCAGCATATGGTGAGAGGGGAACAGGTAGAGAAACTAATATGGGGAGGGAAAGAAGATATAATAAACAATATATTTGGCATAACAAAGCAATCTCGGCACACAACATACTTAGCTGTTATCAAGGGATTTTTGTAGGCATCACAGCAGAGAAAGGTCTTAAGGAGGGGTTTGAAAGAGGACAAAGTGGTGAAGGAGGAATTTTTTACAGAGCTTCTCCCTGCATAGGAGGCAGAATGAAAGACCATGTAAAAGTGCTTGAGTGAAAGATGGGTGCTTGAGTGTCAGTGGGACTGCTCTCATAAGTAAGGGATTGCACAGGGTCAAGCCCATAACTCTGGTTTCGGGGTTTCGGATTCCAAGGTAGGATTGGAGCAATAGTAGACCTGTGCAGTATTTATATTAGGCTGGGGGAAAGTAACTACCAGGAGGGCGATGAAAGAAATAGCCATTGCTATTCATTCCAGGACAATGCTTCTCTTTTCTTTTAAATAATTAATTGAGCTCTTCATACTATTTACTGATGCAGTCACCAGGAAGCAAATGTCCCTAATATAAATGCTGACTGGCTGGCAGCTAAAACCTATGCAAAAGCCAGCTATCAAGGACAGTGAACATGATGCAGAAGGTATATTAAAATTAAATTACCTTGCAAATTTAACCTGATCAGCTGATGCACTTAACTAGTAATTTATCAGTTATTGCCAACCTGTGAAATAATGTAAATGTTATTGATTATCGGAATACCAGTGTTTTAAAGTGAAAATCTCCCTTTTTTTAATTAGAGAGAGAAAGTTGGTTATTTTGGGGCAGGCAAACCGAATGTCTTCTCTTCCTGTGCCTACCCCTCCACCAAGTGTTGGTGTAATGCTCAAATCTAAAATGTATATTCCTATTTCTATGTGCCACTGGTAGGATTGAAAGGAGTAAATCCTTGTGTATAATTAAAAAATACATGCTTGCCTCACCCAAAAAGAGTTGGTCTGTTCTAGAGATCTGGTGCTGTATGTACGTACTTGTATAAAACTGCAAGATGGAATACTTTAAGATTTACAAGCCAATCAGAACAATGCAGAGTACAGATTCACTCACTGGCTGTTAATGGAATGAGTTTTTTATTTAAACCTCTTATTTGTTAAATTTGAAAAGGAAAAAAGACTTTGCTAGTTTATAACAGCAATAATTAGCTTGCAGCTGTTGCTTTTTGTTTAAAGAGCTGGAAAATCACTTGGCTTTGCCACCTCCCCAATTACATTCCTGTTCAGGCTGTTAATATGTCAAGTGTTGCTTTGTGTTTATGATTAGACTAATGCTGTCTCACTATATGTACTAACTTCATGAGATCTTTTTCACTCAGATATTTTCCTTTCTTTTTGATGGAAGTTACATTTTTGATGAGACTATGTCTACACTGTCATGTATGTCGGCAAAACTTACGTCGCTCAGGGGTGTGAGTATTCCATCTCAGTGAGCGACATAAGTTAAGCTGGTATAAGCGCTATGTTGGTGGGAGCTTCTCCCACTGCCCCTAGCTTCTGGCACTCATGGGGTGGGTTGGGGGTTAATGCCAATGGGAGGGTTCTCTCCTGTCTGTATAGAGCATCTTCACCATGTGCACTGCAGCAATGCAACTGTACCAGTACAGTTGTGTCACTGCTGCACTGTAAATGTAGATATGCCCTTAGGTGCAAACCCTGTAACTAGTGATGGTTCATTCTGAAATTCAGAGTTCTTTCTTTTCTTATCCTTCCCTCTCCACTGAGGAGAATGCTGCATCCTTCCCGTAGGAGTAGGGCGAGGGAGGACTTTGTCTGTCTTCCTAGGATGACTCATGAGAGGTGTTGACAGGCTCTGGAGAGAGACGCTCTTGGCTGTAAGGATGTGGCTATAACGGAGCTGTGTGGGAGGTAGTCCTGAAGGAACAAATAGGATGCAAACTGGCTGCTTTGCATCAGCAGTGTTCTTTGTTGGTATGCAGAAAGCCTAATTCCTGAAACGACCAGTCATGTGAAATTTATTTTCATTTTTTTTTTCCAAAACACTTCAGGAATTGTAGATGCATCTTCCATTAATTTAAATTAAAATCTACTGGGCTACTTTGAAAAATTCAACTCAGATTTCTTTGGCAATAAGTCCTATAGTATAGGAAATGCCTTGGTTTTGCTAAGGAAAGGTGCACAGATCTTCAGTGTCCCCATAATTTGCTACCTTCCCTTCTCCTTTCACCTCAGCCAAATGAAGGACTGTAATGGCTTTTAGAGTTACTTTCTGCTGTCAAATTTAATGTTGTAAATAGCTTCTGAACACTGACTTACTATACATGGATTTGGGTGCTAAAAGGTGAAGTTTTTTTCATTCCTCCAGATACAAATGAAATCAAGAAATTACATATTGCAAATACTACCTGATCATAGAGATGTAGCAAGACTAAGTTATCTATTCTGTACATAACTCTCAGGAATTGGCAAACGATTAATTTATCTTGCTGTTCCATATAAACTCTGGGGATTCATAGAAGTATATTAATTGGACCCAAGAGAAGGGTGGACTAGCAGTTCCGAGCCTTAAGAACTGTTATTGTACATCTTAACTAAGAACAATAATAGATTGGATTAAGCATGAAAACTTTAAAACATGGGTTATATATTCCTCAACCTTAGCTCTTGTGGTAATAGTCCAATTACCAAAAAGAAATAAACCATGAACTCTATGGCCATGATTGTGCTTATTTTATTTGTATTCCCATAGTGCCTACAAGCCCTAGTCATTTACCAGGACCCCATTGTGCTAGGCGCTGTACAACACAACAAAAAGACAATCGTTGGCCCAAAGAGTTATAATCTAAGTATAAAACAGATGGATGCAGACAGAGGAGTACAACGAAACAATGATACAATATTGGTCAACATGGCAGGCAGAAGTATCAGGTCACCAGTGACCTAATTGTTGTGAAACTTTTGTTGGTAGGCCTTACCTCAAAGGAGGGTTTGAAAGGAGAGTAATGAGGTAGCTTTGTGCATGGTTCTAGGGAACTCCCCCCAAGCATGGGGAGCAGTGTGGAAGAAAGAAGGAAGTTGCTTGTTTGGTAAGTGGGCGATAGAGGCTGGCATCATGGGCTACTTGGAAGCAGAAGCTCTCACTTCAGTAGCGAGTGAGAGATGAGCTGTGAAGGCCTTGAGAGTGAAGACAAATTGCTGATGTTTGAGATAGAGAAAGGGGATAAAATGGAGGGAGTCAAAGAGGGGTGACATGGTCAAAATGACAGGCTAGGAAAGTGATCTTTGCAGCAGCATTCTGAGCATCTTTAGATAGTGCCGTGGGCTTCAATGGCTCTACACACATGAGTATAATTAAGCATATGTGTAAATGTTTGTGGAATCAGGGCTTTGAACATCTGCAACACTTAATGTTTGGTTGTCATCCTGTCTTTGTAGTCCATTCCACCTGGTGGAAGGCTACCATCATTCCTCCACCCAATTATCTTGGGACTCTATCGCCTTCCCCCCACATGAGGGCTAAGGGGATGGGGAGGAGACAGCTGTCTCCTCCCTGTACCAGACTTTAGGAGATCCAGCCTCATTCCCCATCTTCTTTAGGAGATGCCTTCCCCTAATCCACCTCCAATTCTGTTTTATTCTGGAACCAGGCCCCCTGTTGATCAATACTTGCACTAGGCATCTGCTGCCAAGAGGCACTAGCAATTTGTTTGGCTGCCACTGCCACCATGCCTCAAAATCCCTGCTGGCTTCACAGATGGTGAACAGTTCCATCCCTAATAGCAGCTGTAATCATATCCAGTCCCCATTCCTCAGATGCTGAACATGCAATTGCATGACAGGTAACCATCACCCTTTCCCACTCGCATAACTTAGCCACCAGCTAATTACCCTCTTCTGGCCTTGTCCAACCACGAGGGCCAGGAAGCTCCCCAGTAAGACCATCTGCAATATCTCAGGCTAGGAAAAGGACCGGGCTCTACCTCTAGTCCTTAACTCCACCCACTTAAAAGCTTGACGAGCAGGATAATGGACACATTAGTCAAGAGACTATTAACATACTAGAAAAGACAAAAGGGCAACTAAAATGCAACTTTGCTCCTTTTCTTAGCATTAATTCTTTATGTGAACATTCTACCTCCTCCTAGCAGACATTTTGCCTCTTAGTGGCCATCTTTTACAGATCTTTTAACGAGAACAAGCACAGCACGTCATAAGAACAGTTCTGCACTGGAAAACTGCCTTTGCTGGCAAATGTAGACCAGTCCAGTGGGTAATTTTTTTTTTTTCTTCAGGCATAGACTAGGCCTAAGTTTCTTTCTTTTTAAAGATTGCTGTCATCTATGGCTTTGAATATTAAGATTTTTATTCTACTTGGAATAGTATAACAGCACATTAGTTTAAATGCTGAGCACTCTCAGAATTTGTAACAAGAGTTCACTTGTGTATTATTGAGCCAATAAGTTAATTGTACATGAAACATCACCCACTTTCCTGTTATTCAGCATGCTTTCTCGTTACTTTAGTTCTGTGTCTTAATTTTGTACTGATTTAAGTTTCACCCTCCTTTGTGTTTACACCCTATAAATGCTTGTCGATGGCTATAATTTCCTTCACTGCTCCCTTAGTTGTCAGATAACCAGAGCATATGATTAGGGCTAGATTGTGTCTTTTTAAGCACAATTGTAAACAAGTCATGTACTTCAGCTTCATAACCCTGGAGTAGCCCCTATGAGACATTGTGCCTCTGAGACATCTCTTTGACACACATTTCCTCTCTGCTTCCCTTTTGCTCTGGGGTCAGGTAGTCATTTGCTGTTGGCCCTTACCGGCCCTTACCAAATTTCAGCCACTGTCCCCATCCCCCATAAAGGGAGAAAGAGTGACTGCAACTTTATGGCTATTAACAGGCGTCCCGGCCACTGCTGCTACCTGGACATGGTGAAGCACCTGAAATTCCAGCAAGCCCCTCTGATTGTGAGCTTTGACAAAGTCCAAGTTGAAAGATGGGATTGCTTCCATAGTCCTTTGTCTTCCCTCTTCCTCCACCTTCTCCAAATTGCTTCAGTCTTATTCAGACTGAATCGCAGCCAGCCCATCCTTATTCAAGCTTCCTCTTCTTTAGGCTCTTATTTAAACTATGGCTAAATGTCTACGACTGTGTCTACACTTGCCTCATAGCAACTGTGAGTGAACCTTAAGGAAAATAACTCTCTTGTTCTGTGGCTACCAGTATAGAGTAGAAGAGAGATACTGAATCTCCTCATTGGATTATGGATCCTAGCCCTGATGAGCACTGACATAATTCAAGCACTCCATGTTAGTCACGAAAAAACGTTTGTTTCTTTTTATTTCCCTTTAATCAAATTTCTAAGGGAAAAAAGATATTTTCAGAACAAGAAACAAAATCAAGGTGAACACTCTTTGCATTTTGACTGGCTTGTCTTATCGCAAAGGCAATTAAGGTTGGAGGATTAGTCTTAAATTTGAACTTTCTGACCACTATCAATTAGGGTCCTGGTTCAGGAAAGTTAAACGTGCTTAGGTGCTTCCCTGGATTAAAAATGCTTTCCTGAATTGGGGCCTCAGTGTTTAAAAAAAAAACTTGCATATATGCATCACTATGAAATCAGGGTGTAGTTTACGTAGGACAGGACAAATACAATACACTTCTCAAACACTGAATTCAGTGGCCTTTAGGAACATACGTGCGACTCCCACAGCTGCAAACTGACTTCCCTGAAGTTGTCCTGTGGTAAATGATATATCTGTAATTCCCTATTGGAAACTTACCCTATTGCATCACAACTTCAAGACTACTTAAAAAATAAGGTGCATCTAGTCTTCCTCCTCCTCTTTTTAAAACTAACAAAAAGCCATGAAAATAACAGTCCAGTTTAGGTAGAGCAAGTTACATAAATTTACATAAGCATTTAGAACTAGATGAAATCTAGGCTGTTCCCCTTTAGGAAAAATGTACCTTAGTAGAAGGATGATATCACTGTTTGGTGCAATGCTTCAGTAAAACTGGTAGCTAAAATTGCCGAGGAAAGTCTGGCATACAAGCCAGCAAAATCAGTGACTGCTTTCTCACTCTTTGTTTTTTTGTTTTATAGGTAGCTACTAATGCGATAACCAAGAGTAAATACTTGCACCATGACATGCTCACTCCTCTGTTGCTATTCAGTAGGGACCTAGTTTTGCAGATCATGCAGAATGGGCTACCCAAAGCTTTATTTGGGAAAAAGGGGGCAAATCCTGCATGCTCAGTACATTAATGGTCTATCTTTTGGGGTAATAGTAGTTGTAAAAATCCATAATATATTTAAGTAACCAGCTTGATATTTAGCTATAAACTAAAATGCAGAATGGAGGTAGCCTGCCCCTTGGAAATATGACAACATTCTAAAATGATTATTTTTTCTAGACGGTATTCCTCTAATTCAGTGACTGCTCAGTCAGTTGCCATGTTGCAACAACACCGTCTTAATGTAAACTTGTAACTGTCAGAAAAGCCTGCAAACTATTTTAATAAACCTAAGTAGACACACACTATTTTGCTATTGATTGTGAATGCCCAGAAATAAGTGGCTTTGTTAATGTAAGAGGGCCTAAAATACCTTGACACCAGTTCCTCTCTATCAAAAGTAAACCCATTCTATACAGTGTATTGACTTACTGCATAAAACATATGTTTGTAAAGCACTCTTTAAAAGAAATTCTGATTATATTAATAGCTGTACTTTAAAATTCTTGAAATCTATGGATGAGGTGTTTTACACAAAGAGGGAGCACTTATATAGTGTTTGACCTTGCAACAATGGAACAGTTAGTGCTAAAAATATTGGTCAGGGACACGGATAAAAGAGACTGTGTCTTGTTTGATCACTCTTAGATCATTACTACATTTAATCGCTAAACCCTTTTGTTCTGAGGCTACCAGCAATGTACATTTGTAGTAAAGGAAGTGCTTAACTCTGTCTCTCATAAAAGGAGGTGAAGTGGGGTTATTTTGGTCAGTCATTTCTTAACACCTAGGCTTTGCAATGACATTTGAAATGTTATTGCAAACTTGAATCTACATCATGAATAAAATGTGATTAAATGTTTCCCTTCCCCTGCCCTCCTGGCATTTTATTGTCCAGTTTAAAGGGACAATCCAGCCTTCTTACAATTTTTTTATTTTGATTACTGTAATCTCCTCCTTGCTGGCCTTTCTGAGACTCTTATAGTATCCATCTTCCTCCATAATGGCCTTAAAAATTATCATCTTCTTTTGTTCTGCTGACGCTGTTGCCTCCTCCTTTTGAGTCCCTCCACTGGCTTCACCTTGCTCACCACATCAAGCACTTAACTTTTCATTGTTACCTTTTGGGCAACACACAGATCCATCCTGGCATAGGTCTCAGGTCTTACTGCTTATCTGATCTTCCTGTCCCCAGCCTCTCTCTTTCTCCAGTGATGATAGTCTTGACACTTGCATATCTTCACATATCAATGCCTTTTTACATGCTGCGCCATGTGAATGGAATGACATCCCGCTTGGTCCAGAGATCCATTAACTTCTCCTTATTTGACTACTTTCTCAAAGCTCATTTCTCCTTTGTCCACTGACTTTTTGTTTGTAATAACTAGGGCCCTTCCAAATTCGCGGCCATGAAAAATGCGTCACAAACCATGAAATCTGGTCTTTTGTGTGCTTTTACCTTATACTATACAGATGTCACGGGAGACCAGCATTCCTCAAATTGGGGGTCCTGATCCAAAAGGGAGTTGCAAAGAGGTCACAAAGCTATTTTAGGGGGGTCGTGGTATTGCCACACTTACTTCTGCATTGTTTTCAGAGCTGAGCAGCCAGAGAGTGGTGGCTGTTGCCCAGGCATCCAGCTCTGAAGGCAGCACCCCGCCAGCAGCAGTGTCGAAGTAAGAGTGGCAGTACCATACCAGGCCATCCTTACTTCTGTGCTGCTGGTGGCAGCAGCTCTGCCTTCAGAGCTGGGCTTCTGTCCAGCAGCTGCCACTCAGTGCAGAAGTAATGGTAGCAGTACTGCACCTCCCCCCCACCCACTCAACAATAACCTTGCACCTCCAGCTCATTTTTGGGTCAGGACTCCTACAATTCCAACACCATGAAATTTCAGATTTAAATAGCTGAAATAAAAAATGTATGACTTTTAAAATCCTATGACTGTGAATTTGACCAGAATGGACTGTGAATTTGGTAGGGCCCTAATAATAACACACAAACAGAAACCTGCAGTTGCTCTCCTAGATTTTTTTTTCCAGTGATTTGTACTATCTCCTGTTATGGTGGCACAGAGGTTGGGTTTTTTCCCCTGCCTTGTACAGCACAAAGCATCTTGGGCTTAAGTACTAACACATGGGTTTTATTATGTTAACATACATTAGATTACTGAAACTGGAAGAATGAAAACATCTAAATTCTGTTTGTGAATTCTCTTGGTTTTACCTCTTGCACTAAGTTCAGTTTCAGCACTGATACAGCCAATGTCATTTCTGGCTCATGCACTGATAGTGTTTGTGCTTCAGGGGAAATGTTTAATTCTAAACAGAAAATATTGTAATGGTATTTTTAATGGAAATGTTTCTAGTGACCGTAATCAGTTTTTTAACACTGTGGTTAAGCTTTGTAACTTTTGGGCCAGAAGTGTTTTAACATTGTGAGATCTGTCATTTTAATTCACTCTTTCCATATTAGTTTAAATTAAGTTTTCAACTTTTGTTTTAAAAAAATGAGCCTTTGATTATTCACTATGAAATTAACACAATTTTAAGTTCAAATGTTGAACCTTATTTTATGGAAAATATCATATTTCTAAATTATTTTTCCTAGTACTATTGTGTACTGTTACTTCAAAGGTATGTGAGACCTATGTTTTGTGTACAGCACTGTGAGCCTCTGAAAATCCTGTTGAAGATATGAAATCAGAGGGCCACTTCAAATAATCTGTTGGGGCGGGTGGGGTTGGAAAACTCTGCTTGTTGCATATCTATATTAAACAGCAGCAATGGAATATTCAAAGTATATTTAAAAAACTGTCTGAAGAACTTGCAAATAAGAGAACTGCTGCTTTAATCCAGTGTGTAAATGTAGTTTCTTGATATTATGCTATGAGTAGGTGGCAAGATGCATTTTTCGAAGACCATATTATGGTCTGCAGTGTCTTAGCAGAGAGGCTGGAGAGGAGAGAAAAGATATGATTTGATACAGGGCAGATCAAAAATAGGATGTAGTTGTGTAAGAAGTCTTTTTGCATTAGTCTGACATATTGGTCTGACATGTTTTTCTTTTTTCCCTTCAGGGGAGAGCTATGTGTGTGGTTCAATAGAACCTTTCAAAAAACTGGAGTACACGAAGAATGTAAACCCAAATTGGTCAGTGAATGTTAAGACAACATCCACTTCCCGTACGGTGCCGTCTCTTGCCACTGCCAAAGGAAGTCCTTCAGATGCAAGAGAGAATAAAGATTTCATTAAGCCTAAACTGGTCACCATCATCAGGAGTGGTGTGAAACCACGTAAAGCAGTCCGGATTCTGCTTAATAAGAAGACAGCACATTCATTTGAACAGGTTCTTACTGATATAACTGATGCCATCAAGCTGGATTCGGGAGTGGTTAAACGCCTGTACACACTGGATGGAAAACAGGTAAGAGATTTCATTTTAATAATCTCTAGAAACCTCCCCCAACCCTCCAAAAATGCAGAGACTTGTCATCACTTTTAGTAACTCGTATGGTAATTAGTTAATTTTGTTGCAATGGGTACTCCATGACTGGTGTTCACTGCTGGTCTCCTGAATAAGGTTGGTATAAATTTTTAAGTTAGAGGTTTAGGTATACTGATTAATACAAAAAGCATAATTTTAGTAAAAGATCTTTTCAGGAACAGTTTGCCACTTTGCCTCAATGGATGGTCTGGTTATTTATGTGTGTTTGTAGCTCTTAATCTGCCACAAATCAAATTTGCTATGCTGGCTTTGAAAATGTATGTGTCAGAAAGCCAGAATGAAGAACGTGATACTAAAGTATGCTGAACTCATTTCTTTAACCTGTCTTTTTTTTCTTTTCTTTTCTGTAACAGCATTATGAACCATTGTTCTTAGTACCTGTAATTCTAACAACAAGGACACATCGCATTGTATTGAACAGTAATATATTTGCATAGAAAATGTACTTTTTTTAACTTTTTGAGGCATAATTTCACAGTCTAAACTATCCTATTGTAAAGAAGAAGTTACAAGTTCAGAAAAAGGTGGGTGGGAACTTTCCCTCAGACAGAGAGCGACATGGGGCCTGTTGACCCATAGTGCCCAAACTTGTCAACGAATCTCTTCCAGGTGGTCCAAAGAGCTGCTCCTTCATCATTCCAAAACCATATATATTCAAGCAATGTCTTTTCTGCTAAATGTAGCCCGACCAAAACACTGTTCAAATTCTAGAGGCTTTTTTGACCAAGTAAATATAAATGACCACTCTCTTCTGTGTAGTGTGCCCTATTGCTTTGTTTTTTTTTCTTTTCATGTAAATTTAATCTTAAAATATATGGATGATAAATATTGAAGAGGTAATAAACTCGCAGGAGGACAGAGGCAAACTACAGTGTGATCTGAATCAATTAGAGCAACAATGGCTGCAGGTAAACAAGGGGAGATGTGGTATTTTACAAATGTTAACTCTTACCCTGAGGAAATAGCACAGATACAAAATGTAGAAAACGAAGCAGGAAAAAAACCGTTGCATTTAAAGTCTGCCCCTCTCTCTTGCAATAGTTAGTGTCCAAATATTTTTCATGTAAGCATGCCTGTAGCTGACAGGATTTTGGGAGATCAGACTGCCCGAGAAGATTTGTATCTTGAGAAGCTGTCCAGTTCACAATATAAGAAGTAGACATTGAGGAACAGCACAACTTCATTGCCATCTCCCAAAGTCCCATGTACAGTAAAAACGCTTCATGTAGAATGATTAGCATCTTTTTTTCTTAAGTTGGTAACTCCCGTGAGACAGTACAGAGTGGAAAAACTGGATGTCAGCAGTGAGAAGCTGTGAGAGGGCGACTTCAGGGAATGGTAATGGGAAACAATATTTTACCTCAAATAAGGGCCAAGTCTGTAGTGACTAAAAACCATTCCCATCTGCAGGTTAATAACCTATATGTGACACTTGCGTTGGTGATCGAAGTCCAGCTCCTAGTTTTTAAGGGTGCACATCTGAAATATCCATCTTGCAACTGATTTGCTGACAGTCTTGGCAGAGAAGACAAAGACTGACTGTACGTGGCATTCAACCTGCCCTGTGGTCCCTCAGAGTTGAAGCACATGTGTGAGGAATGTAGTATAACTGCTGTCAATGGTGTACTTTGTTTTTGTGAGAGGAGGCAGCATAGTTTAAGAATGTCTACTTGTAAACTGGTACGGTGGCACAGCTGCTGTAGTGCTTCAGTGTAGACACTATTCTCCCTTGGCTGTAGTTAATCCACCTTTTTGAGACGTGGAAGCTAGATTGATGGATGAATTCGTCTTGTCAAGGTCACAAGTCAAGTATCTTAACCTCTTGATACCTCCTGTTATACCTGTTTGTAAAATATTGTACTTGCCCATCTCGCAGGGATGTTGTGAGGGTCAATTAATATTTGTACAACACTCTGAATGTTTTATAAAGCACCATGTAAATGCTGAGTTTTTTGTAGCACATGGAGGAATCCGGACTGCTGGGGTATCAATACAGTGTGTCTTTTCTTGGTAATGAGTTCACTGAAAGTTTTTTTTTCAGCTTATTTTTAAACTTGCTTCAAGGAAAGTGCTTTGACTCCTCATATCCACTCTCTTCTACAGTCCACACCCTTCAGAAACACAAACAACAAACCAAACAGAACCCTAGTCAAACTCTTTCCTCTTGTTTCTTAGAATACTTTGTTCCTTCTTCTGCAATCAGAGGTTTGAAATCGGCTAGGACTGACCTAGCTGCCAGACATAAGAAAACTTGGATGTTTCTAACTGTGGTGATATCACAGGTTGGCTGGATTCCTTGTCAAGCTGTGACATCTGAGACGAGTTCAAATCAGTGGTGTTCCTGAGAGATTCTACGTCCAGTTCTTAGCCAGTAAACCTTGTGGCTACTGGAGCCTCCTTGAGATGGGTGCCCTGACAAACATGCCCTTCTCTATCTATTTTGTTCTGTTTGAAGTAGTATTGTCTGCTGCCTAAGCCTTGTAGTAAGCGCGGGGGGGAGGGAGAAATTATGCCCCATTGTCTGTAAGAGAATGTCTGCAGAGTGGATAAAGCAACTTAGCTAACAGAAAGGGAAATCCAATGATTTTTGCACTCAGCAGGAACAACTTGTTGGTCGCCTCTGTGTAAGGGGAAGTTATTGTGTCCCTCCCTCCTCTCCCTTCTCTGCTAGGCAATTGCTGCTCCATTTACTCTGCCAAAATCCTGTTCTCCCATATGGCATTAGGAGCATGATAATGGATTTCTTTATTGCTAAACTCGCATTGTGAATGATTGCTGGGAGGAAATCCATGGTAAATCCAAAATGTTTCCAGTAGTACATACAGTTGAAGACTTCTTTTAGTGGTTCTTGTTGGGGGTTGGGAAGGATCTAGAAAACCCTACACTATCCCTTCAATATGCAGCTAAGTCTAATAAATCTGTGATTAGATCTTCCATCACTAATTTAAAAAACAGCAAAATTGTAAAGCTCCTTGAGCCAAAAAAAGTAATTTTGTATAAGGATAAGAGAGTAAGGCTCTTTTAGGATTATTCTTCTGAAATTTAGCAACAAAGAAATTCTTTATGCACAGTATTTCCTTGACTTTTCTAAAAACCCATCAGATTATGAAAGGACCACATATGAATTGCCCATCCACAAAGGTCTCTAACAAGAATCCGACATACTCTTAGTGTTGGATGCAGGCACTCTTCCTCCTCCCCCCCTCCCCCCCGCTTGTTAGTGTCACTACAGGTCTGCCACCAGACCTGAACGAAGAAGGTACATTTCTCCACCTTGTTTTGTTCACCCCCAGCTGATTGGCCCCATCTTACTTAATATGTTACAGAATAGTTATTGCCTAATTGTCCCAAGAGATGCAGTATTTAAGTGGTAGCCTTTTAAAATTTTAGAGATTCTGGATTTTGAAGAGTTTATTCTTGGGTTGAGAAGAGTAGCAAAGCTGGAAGTCTGGAGTCCATTTATGCCCCAAAACTTAGTTGTATAACTTCCTACATCTGTTTTTCCTTTTCTCCCCTTGGTTTTGAAAACCCTAATTCTTGGCACATAACACTTGTATAGGTTCCTATTACCTCCCACCCTCATCCCAATTTTTCACACTTGCTGTCTGGTCACCCTACCCTAGATACTTTTGAAAATCATCTTTCCCTGTCTCTCCCCCTCCACTCTTGATTTAAAAATTGTCAGTGATGGTTGAGGGCCCATCAGCATGAACTTTTTGTTTTTAGAACGTGTGGCTTGTGCATCCATTCTTTTTGACTGGGGTGGTTTTAAGGCTACAAAGTCCCTGCTTTCCACTGTGATACTTCCAGCAAGCCAGTCTGCCTAACAGTGCCTGTGGTTTGTTTTCTCTTTGAGGGCTTTGAACTGTATATTGCCAACAGTTACTTGCTTAGAAAGAGTTGTGTGGTATGTTTATTGTTAAGGTAAAGGCATTACGCAGAAAACATGTTAAACAATAAACTGATTTAAACACACACTAAGCATACCAGGAATCACTCATCAATCTCATGGGGGCCCTAGTAAGTAGGGCACAGTTTTTTCCAGCCCTTCCACAAGGGTGGGAGTCCCTCTTGCACAGAAGGTTCCTGTCCAATGGCTGGATTAGAAAGAAGGTCCTAACTCAGTTTACACCCAGCCTTTTTAATATCAAAAGCCCTTTCTTTGTTTTTTCTGGTTGCTGAAGAAAACAGTTTGAACTAGTATATGCAAGCCTCCTTCAGGTGTTATCTCTCTCTGGAGTGTTTTTAACATAAGTGATTTACCTTAATTACCTCCCTCCCTCTCCAAACAGAGAGACGCTCAGTTTTTGGTTCCTGAAGGAATTGTGATAACTCTCCCTCCTGGAGTTGCTTACAGTCCCTGGCCCACAGTAATACATACACTTAATATAATATTGACCCCAAAGGTATTGCTTGGGATTGAAATATGTCACAAGCTTGTCAAACTGTAGCCTGATCTCTCTGCTCTGAAAGGGGAACAAATCAATAATGGAAATTGTAAAATATGTCACTTTAATGGAGGGCCCATTTAGGTTTCTGATGATTTGGTACCACTAGTTAATTCTGGTTGATGATATGAAATTGCTGGGTCATGAAAGGCCTCTGTGTATCCACCATTGAAGACAAATCTTTGAGCATGTATGTCTCAGACTAGAGACAATAGTGGGTTGTTAAAATTCAACAATCTATTCACGTTGAAGCACTTTGAGATACTGTGTTTCCTGGGAGACTAGTCTGGGTAAGATGGGGAAGATTCTCCATTCCCTCGAGACAAGAAAAGGAAGTAAGTGGAAATTTCCCAAGCAGGACATAGACAGAGGTGACCAAGCAGGAGGTTATAAAAAACTCACCAGGGAAAGACCTTGGACAGCCACACAGGAAATTTTGGGGGCGGGGGAGTAGAGGGGATGGACTGGCTAAGATCAGAGGAGGAGACCTGGGGAAGAAGGGCGCTCTGTTTCAGAAACCAAGCCATGTACTAAAACATAAGGACCCTGGATGGCCCCAGACCACCTTGACCCAAGGCTAAAGAATGCTCTGGAGAGATTAGGAAATGGAGGCAGGGAAATGCATGTAGGGTTTATTATTTTTGTATAGATCTGTGTGTGTTTGTGTTTAGAATCCTGTGCAAAGTCTATATATGTTATGTGATGCATCTTATCGTGCCTCCCGGAGGAAGTAAAAACTGCAGCCGAAGTGCCTGCATAGCTGAAGTTCTTGGGGAGGGTGCTTTCAAGCTATAGGGGAAGTTTCAGCACTGGATTTAGGGGCTGGGCAGGGGCCAATAGTCACAGTTCTCATGAAGGGGTGACAGAAGATCTGCCCCTCAAGAGCATGCCCATAGGCCATAAGATAGGGATGATGCTAGGGCTCTTTTCAGACTTTGGAGGCATAAACTCAGAGGATCCAGTGACTGGATCCCATCACAGTAGTCTGGTGAGTGGCCAAGAAGGGGTGATCAGCTGGACCTATGACAAGGGCCTTTCCAATATAATATATGACATGGCTTGCACTTGCAAGATTATAAACCTTAAATGGAATGCAGTTTTCTGCAGCAGATTTAGCTGAATATTGTAAATCACTTACATTCATGGAATAATCTTAGAAAATGGGGATGGATGCATAATCCCAGAAATATGGCACGTGTAATCAATGAAAATCTGAATTGCGCACGTAGACGCATGAGTTATCAGAGGGCTGTCATTTGGAAAGATTTTAAAAGTCTCTCAAATTATTTGTATTCAATTTCATTTGGTCATATTGTCCACAGTAAATCTTGGCCAGGTTCGCCCTTCAAAGAAGGGATAAAGATCTGGTGGATTGTTTTTTTGTTTTGTTTTTTATTTCTGATGTAGACCTGCGTTGCTTGTCTGTCAAAATACTGTTTATTTACCTTGCTTTGTGTACTGCTTTCCACAGAAAGGAGGGTTTTTTCACTTCCTAGGATGTGTGTAAGTGTAGACCAAAGAAGTCACCGATTAGACAACACTATGTAAAGTTTAAAAAGTACTCATCCACAATCCTCAGTGACTGCTCTTCTGTGCTCTGAAATGTCAGTTCACCTCCTGTTTTTTTTGGATGTATAAAAGACAGTTGATCAAATATGACATGTTCATTGATTTATTTTCATAATTGTTTTCCCACTCCATTTAAGATGTGTGATTTTAAAAAAAGTCCTTGCCTTAAAGATATTGGCAGAATGTACCAGTGTGTCTTACGTATGATCTCTCGAGTGCTGTAATGCTAACATCTCTGCTACACTGCAGACAGTTACAGCTCTTCTGATGGACCAAATCCAAAAATGATGTTGCTTAGGTTATATATAGAGTCTAAGCTTGTCATTGTCAATTAAGAAACCAAATGTAGACTGAGCTAGTTACTTCTGGTTAGGACTGAGGCATTTTGGCGAGGCAGTGTGTGGGGAAGATTGCACTGTTATTGCTTGTGCTATAGTTTGTTTGGAAGATTTATTAGTGTGGTAGCACCTAGAAGCCCTATCCCTGGACCAGGACCTCTTTGTGTTGAAGATTGTCCCTGCCTCAAAGAGTTTATAATGTATAATGGAAGTAAGTACTAGAGGGTCACACACTTTTTTGCTTCTGTAGAGCTCACTCCATGCACCAGGGACTCTTTGCATTCCTCTGATTCCTCTCAGAAGCTCACTGTATTCCCCATATACCTTATTTAGGCAGATTGCAGGGAGTCTCTGACTCTCCCTTCTTCCTCCATGGCACATGCTTTGAGTCCCCTTCCCTCGCCTTTATTTCTTCTGCCTGGGGGAGAAGTCATTCAAGATGCCAACATTTTAAAACTCTATTGGGAGAATGGGCAGGAGCTAAAAAGAGGGTATTGTAATTGTGGAAGGCAGGGCTTTGGAGCAGAGCGCGGAGCAGCTCCAGAGCTCTGGAGCTGCAGGTTTTTGCCTGGAGCTGGAGCAGAGCTGGAGTACCGCTCCAAAGCCCTGGTGGAAGGTGATGATGGTAGCCATCAATCAGCTCTTTGATCTATAGACGATTACAGGGCTGACGCTTCTGTGTCTTCTAACTGGATATCGGGCTCTTCTGTGATCCTCATTTTCCCCTTCCAGTTCTTAGATTTTCATTAAAATATATAGAGAGAGTTCTGCTCATTGGTGCCCTTGAACATTTTTCTGAAATTTTTGGAACTGATGAGGTGCAGTGTTTAAAAGTTCTTGGGTTACAGACAAAGAAATAAAAGGTGGTAATTGGAGATATACCAATCTCCTAGAACTGGAAGGGACCTGGAAAGGTCATCAAGTCCAGCCCCCTGACTTCACTAGCAGGACCAATTTTTGCCCCAGATCCCTAAGTGGCCCCTTCAAGGATTGAACTCACAACCCTGGGTTTATCAGGCCAATGCTCAAACCACTGAGCTATCCCTCCCCTCCAATTGCTGTTGTGTTGCGTTGCGTATAAATAACATTGCGTTGACAAAGGACAACCAGTCAATACAGAAATTTAGGGGAGTACAATGAAACAAGACAACCGTTTTTGTCCTCATGGTAGGCAGTTGTCACAGGATACCAGTGGCTTAGCAGTTGTCACTTTTTTTGCAGGCATCACATCAGAGTCTTGAGGCATCTGAAGAAGGATAAAGAGAGAGCTTTGTGGATCTTTATGTGGATCTCCTCCCAAGCACGAAGGGCTGCATAGGAGAAAGCCCAAAGTGCTTGTTTGAAAATCACAAGTAGTAGGTGATGAAGGCCAAAGACACTATGGGCTGATTGGAGGTGGCAGTTGACATCTTGATAAAGTATAGAAGATAAGTAGGGTGTGGGTAGTGGAAGGTCTTGAAGCATTTAGTAATAACCTTTCACAAAGGAAAATGAGACTTCTTTTGTAAATACACACCATGATTTCCTAATGCTGGGAAAAACTTTACATTTCAGTGAAAGGCCAGAAAGTGACATTAGAGGGTTCTAGAAGGTTCTTTGGCAATTGAGAGTGTCATGGTGTGAAAGCAGAAGCATGATGAATGAGCTGACTTCCCCTTCTGGCTTCAGGAGGCTGTATTGGTGGTATGTTTTGACATCGACTAACCATTTTAATTCTTAATCAAATAAGAGTGCCTCCTTTAAAGGAGTAGACAGATGCCTGTTCCTAATTGAAAACAGTGAGTGTGTTCACTTGTCTAATTTTGGTTCTTATTAAACTAAGGCTGACAGTTGTGTTGCCCTGGCTTTTAAAATCTCTCTCTCTCTCTCAATTCCTCACAATAGGAGTTTTCAGGGCTGCTAATTGGCATCTCTTATGAACTTTAGGCTTATTTTGAAAATTAAGAAGAGATAATTCTGTCTTCAGTGACCTATATATTGACTTTCATGCTGTGCAGAAGAGAAACTGTTATAATTTGAACCACACTGAGGGTTTGCAGATGAGCTTTTATCATGAAATGTGTAAAGGTATATTCTCTTGCAGTGGATGTTACTGTACTGTAAGGGCATCCAGCTATTAATCAGGGAGTCTTTATGCAATGTTTCACTTTCTTAAACACAAAACACACAAACCTGAGCCACTGCTAACTCAAAAAGACTATAGTCCCTCATATGCCATAAGTGTGACAGATGGTTCTTCACAGAAACAAGTGGAAACCTTAAGTGTGTTGAGAGGTGTTAAAATAAATGCCTTTTTTCCATGTTAGGACACTTTGGTTTAAAAAAAAAAAGAGGTCTGCAAAGCAACTACATAAGAAATCAAAGTCTTCAGCAACACTCCATATCTCCTTTGTTGTGTGTCTTGAATGAGGAAAAATAAATAAATAAAAGCAACCACCCAACCCCAAAATCTAGGTTCCCCCTCCATGCTATTGACGACTCTTTGCATGACATTGTGTGGCTATTCGATTATGCCAAAAATTGAAACAAACTTACTGTTCTAGCCACTGAAAAGTTGGCAACTATACTGCTGAGTGACATGATTCTAGGAAGCACAAAATGCATAGTCTTCATCAAATTTGGATCTTTCATGATGTTTTAAAATGGAAGTAGTTTTTTTCAAGTGTTTGTTCCTCACCTAAAAAAAAATCACACGAGCATAGTGTGATGAATAACTTGACTAGAGGAGCAGCAAAGAGTCCTGTGGCACCTTATAGACTAACAGACGTATTGGAGCATGAGCTTTCATGCATGAATACCCACTTCGTTGGATGCATGTAGTGGAAATTTCCAGAGGTGGTGTGTGTGTGTGTGTGTGTGTGTAAAATAAAAGCAAGAATCAGGCTGGAGATAATGAGGTTAATTCAATCAGGGAGGATGAGGTCCTCTTCTAGCAGTTGAGGTGTGAACACCAAGGGAGGAGAAACTGCTTTTATAGTTGGCTAGCCATTCACAGTCTTTGTTTAATCCTGAGCTGATGGTGTCAAATTTGCAGATGAACTGGAGCTCAGCAGCTTCCCTTTGAAGTCTGGTCCTGAAGTTTTTTTGCTGCAGGATGGCTACCTTTAAATCTGCTATTGTGTGCCCAGGAGATTGAAGTGTTCTCCTACAGGTTTTTGTGTATTGCCATTCCTAATATCTGATTTGTGTCCCTACGTAAAAGGATAAATGGACACAACTTTTAATATATATGCTGTGTTCTTTAAAGGCTGCCAGGAGACTTCCTATGTAGTTTGTTCATTGCAGTTAATTTTCCCCCACCCCCAAAATGTTTTGAAGTGCTAGTAGCTGGTTAGTAAATCTTTCCATGTGTACAAATAACACAAGCTCACTTTCGCAAGATGATGTAGAACAAACAATAGGTCTGTCGAAATGTCAGAATCTTTTTCTTAATTTGTAGTCTTCTCTTCTTGTCTTGTGTATTTTCCCTCCTCCTCTTCATGGACCAAAAATTAGATAATTAATGGTGACAAAAAAAGAACTAACCAGCTCAAAATCTTTATCCACTTAATCTGCAATTTAGTTTTTTTTATTATTTTGATAACAGCACTTTCAATGTGTGAAGCCTCTTGGACACTTTGTTATGCGTCTTTCATAAGAGGAAAATTACCAAAATTGAATTGTTTTGAATAGGCAAAATTCTTTTAGCTCAGTACCGTATTTATAGTGTAGTTTAAAAATCAGTTTTAATTTTTAGTGTGGTAAAAATCAAGCGACAAAATTAAAATGTTTATGTATGTTTGGTTAGGCTTTGGAAAGTCTGATCTAAAAATCTGGCTGTGTTGAGATATCCAAACCAAAAAATGGTAATGTATTTCACTTCAAAAACAACAAAACCAAGCCTAAACTAGTAACCACTTTGGATTAATGTAAGTAGAAACATGTCCTCAGCTGTTCATTACTGTCCCTTGCATTTCTTTAAAATTCACTCTATTAGGCCCACTCTTGTCTGAAATACTCTTTCTGCTTTGAACATGTTCCAATGTGTGCCCTGTGTTGGTGTATTTTATGTTCACAAGTTAATGTTATGATGCCACCAGTAACTATTTGGTGAATAGTGGGGGGGGGGGGGGAGAAATTGACTTGCCTGGGAGAGCAGTAGTTCAAAACTGTTAGGCTGTATATCACTAGTTAGTCAGCTGGTTTATTTTTTAACACCCTTTGGCCACTGCTGTGGTCCTGCACACAACTATGCACATGCTTAACTTGGTTACTGTCAGTAACCCCATTAATTTCTTGACAGTAAAGATAAGTCTTGCGTGAGTGATTGCAGGATTGTAGCAGTCAAAGGGAATTTCCAGTGACAGGAATAAATAAAGGGGTATATACTATTATTTCATACCATATTTCTGTCTCAGCAGACTTGAAGGCCATTTTGGTGATGCCTCAGAAAATGGAGGGCTCCCTTTTATAACTTCACGATAAAGCTGTTTTCTGGGTTTTTAATGGTCTGATAATTGGTAGCCTTGAGCAACTGTCTGGGATCGTAGACAGTGTATTGATGTCTGCATGTGAAATATTTTGGCACTGCACCATCTTGTATAGCTGCAGGAGACTAAAGTAAAATACTCAAATTTTGTCAAGGGCAAAGGCATGCACTGACTCAATGTATATGTGGATTTTTTTTTTTAAATTGTGTGGGAAAAATTAGATGTGGAACCAGAATTTCAGAAGAGCTCCACTCCCAACAGTCTAAGCACTCTTGAAAACGGGGCCTATTGGGTCTATGGAGTTTAAGGACATTGGCTGTACAACATGGAGAAGCTTTTCTATTTTTGCTGTGAATAAACATGAAGGCTGCAGTGCTGATGAACCCATGATGTTTCAAATGCACTAAACCGCATTTTGGTCAATATAATAAAACTTGCATTTGGTTTAGTTAGCACAGCTCTGAACCCTAGAGTTTGGAATTGGATGATGTCGCAGATTACAGCCATAGTGGTCGTTATGTATCCTGGAATCCCGAACACTCTCCTCTGTCTCTGTAGGAGTGATTATTTCTAAATGAAATCTGCCATGCATGTCTGTTTCAGAAGTACAGATCTGCTAGCTTACTCTGCACATCCAATATCATCACTCTCTAAGGGTTGGATCCTGCTCTTTGGGACTTCAGCGGGAGCAGGATTGGACCCTAAAGTTGCAGAGACCATTCTGATATTATGTAGTCCTTGAATTTTCCCTGTATATCACCAAGTCAGTTCATTCAGTGAACTCCTAGACTTATGTCTGTCCTATAATTTTTTTCTTTTCTAAGCTTTAAACTATTGTATTAAATCCTGTAGCAAGTGTTGCTTGACATAATCGCTTTTGACTGTGTTCTAACCCCCTGCTGTTCTCAGTGCCGGTTGACATTTTGCCCCTGTGCAGACCCAATCAGATTTAGTAACTAATTAATACAATTACCTGTAGGCTAAAATACTCCCATCTTACTGCATGTAGAAAGTAATGCTCTGAAATAGGGCTTCAGATTCATTTTTAAACTAACGCATCTTTTTAGTAGTACCTTCCTGGTACAACTGTTAATGGCCAAGGTGCTAGATTTGTCATATGCACTTCTCAATAGAAACAATTCCACTCCTATAGCCCCAATCAGGGGTATTCTATCTGCTACCCAAAATCCATAAACCTGGGAATCCTGGATGCCTCATCATCTCAGGCATTGGCAACCTGACAGCAGGATTATCTGACTATGTAGACTCTCTCCTCAGGCCCTACACTACCAGCTATCTTTGAGACACCACTGATTTCCTGAGGAAACTACAATCCTTTGGTGATCTTCCAGAAAACATCATCCTAGCCACTATGTATGTAGAAGCTTTCTGCACGAACATTCCACACAAAGATGGACTACAAGCCATCAGGAATAGCATCGGATACCATCACAGTAAACCTGGTGGCTGAACTTTGGGACTTTGTTCTCACCCACAACTATTTCAGATTTGGAGACAATTTATGTCTTCAAGTCAGTGGGACTGCTATGGGTACTCGCATGGCCCCATGGTATGCCAACATTTTTATGGCTGACTTAGAACAACGCTTCCTCATCTCTCGTCCCCTTACACCTTTTCTCTACTTGCGGTACATTGATGACATCTTCATCATCTGGACCCACGGAAAAGAAGCCCTTGAGGAATTCCACCAAGATGTCAATGATTTCCACCCCACCATCAACCTCAGCCTGGACCAGTCCGCACAAGAGGTCCACTTCCTAGACACTACAGTGCTAATAAGTAATGGTCACATAGACACCACCCTATACTAGCCCAGAAAAGCTTATGCCCAAATAAATGTGTTAGTCTCTAAGGTGCCACAAGGACTCCTCATTGAATTCCACTCCAGTTCTTGCAATTTGTACATTCTGCTAATTTTATTTTCCATAGGCCTTTTAATGAGGGCCAACACCTCTGCTATAGGAAATGTTCCCTCTGGATGATAACTGACTGCTGAGGAAGTTAATCAGGCTTCTCCAATGGGAGCTCCTGAAGTTACAGATAGGAGAATGAAGACGTCTTTAAGGACTCTGTCTGCACAACAGGCTACAGTACTTCATGAATAGATAAAAATGCAAATGGAATGGATGGGAAATTGCCAGAGATCAGTTTAACTTTGGAAAGTGTGAGGGAAGGCCATGTCGGGCTGCTAAAAGAACTGGTGCAGGAGGAGAAGGCTTTGAAAGCAGAGTTGGACTTCATGAAAAGTAAAATTCCTATTTAAATAAATACCAAAAGAAATAAAACCAAAAACCTAAGGCTTGTTGGCCCTCCTGACTTGGTGGTTCACGAGGATTTGGTGTTTCTATTCAATGCCCGATCTCTGAAGCTTCTACTATGCAAAACTCCTCTGAGCCTTTAGAGCTTAAAACTGCATAAGATGTATTTACTCAGTAAATGAAAGGGGAGTCAAATCTCAGTCTGAACATTTTTTAATTATCTGTTGATTTAATCAATGATTTTCTTAAAGCTGCCAGACCAGAGAAGAAGATTGGGGGCATTTTATGGACTAGCCAGAATAGCATGTCTTTGATTTAAAAAGAGTTGAACTACAGTTCAATTGAAACATATCTGGCCGACTTTTCAAACAGAATGTAGTCCTCTCCACCTTAAGGTGAGAGGCTTTGTCTGGGCAGCCCAGAAAAAGAGTAGTGCTTCTTTAAGGGTCCCCCCCCCTCCTTTGGGAGTTGGAGGGGAATGGCTGTAGCAGTTAGGGTTGCCAGGTGTCCAGTTTTCAACTAGAACGCCTGGTCAAAAAGGGACACCGATGGCTCTGGTCAGCACTGCTGACTGGGACATTAAAAGTCTGGTTTGCGCAGGGCTGACAGGCTCCATACCTGGCTCCACATGGCTCCCTGGAAGCGTCAACATGTTCCTCAGCTCCTAAGCGGAACTGTGGCCAATGGGAGCTGTGGGGGCGGCACCTGCGGGTGGAGGCAGCGCGCAGAGCCACCTGGCCACACCTCCATCTAGGAGCCAAGGGATGAGTTGCCCCTTTCAGGAAGCCGCCCAAGGTGAGCGCTGCCCGGAGCCTGCACCGCGAAACCCCAACCCCCTGCTTCAGCCCTGAGCCCCTTCCCACCCTCAGGCTCCCTCCCGGAGCCTGTGCCCCAACTCCCTGTCCTGAGCCCAATTCTGCACCCAAATGCCCTCCCAGAGCCTGCACAGCACACCTCCTCCCATGCCCCAACCCCTTTCCCCAGCTCAGAACCCCCTCCCGCACTTGAAACCCCTTGGCCCCAGCCTGGAGCCACCTCCTGCACTCCAAAGCCCTCATCCCTGGCTGCACCCCAGAGTCTGCACCCTGAGCTGATGCCTTCACTCCCTCCCACACCCCAGCCCCCTGCCCCAGCCCAGGCAATGAAAATGAGTGAGTGAGGGTGAGGGAGATTGAGTGACAGATGGAGGGGGGGGCGGAGTCTCAGAAGGGACAGGGTGAGGCCTCAGGGAAGTGGGCGGGGTCAGGGTGTTTAGTTTTGTGCAATTAGAAAGTTGGCAATCCTAGCAGCAGTGGGGAAGGCCAGTGTGGCTGGAGTAAGCCATTAGCCCATGTGTACCCAGGGAAGGCGTATAAACCTTGCCTCTTCAGCCTGTACCTAGTCTCTCATGCCAGTTTAGCAGCTCCTACTCTCCCACCCTGGGATTCGAGTAAAACCAGATTTTTTGGTTTGCTGTGGGCATTTTGCACGTGTCTCTCTTGAATCTGGGAAGGAATATTTAACTTGCTGCCAGATTGTCCAGGGCAGGGTCGGTTTTGTTTGCCTTTCCACAATAGCTCAGGAACCTGCTAGGGAAGATCAGAAGGTAAGATGCAAGATGTCACAAGTTAGGAGGTGACAGGTGTCCAGTACAGGTACTCATTCAATAGGGTGGCTGGTTTTCTGATAAACTGGGAGTGGATTTAGAAGAAGGAATACTTTCAGAAAGCTGAGGAATGGATCTGGGGCTCAAAATGTCCACTACAATGGGAAGACCATCCCCCTTTCCTCAGCCCCATAATCCTCATATGTGGGGAGGGTGCACCATATGAACTATTGCCGGTCAGTTCCCAGATGTGTTAGGTAATAAAGTTGTGGCCTAATTAAACCACCTCCTCAGCATCTCATCTGTCTTTTAGAATGCCCAGGACAATAGTTCTTGTTCCTGAAAATACTTTGACCTGCCTTCTGTTGTGGTCGAGTCATGTATCATTTCTGCATTCATTTGAATTGAAAACTGCAGCAGCTACTATAGAGCATGGATCAAGGACTGAAAATGTGTTGTATTGCTAGTTCCAGGCTTTTGTCATAACTCTTATATTCTGTTGCCTTTCTTGGTTGCTGGTCTGTCTCCAAATTATTTTAGAAGTCTGATTTAGAAATTCAGAGACAATGGAGTAAATCCTTAGGAAAATTTTATAACTGCTTAATCCCCCAGCTACTTGCTATGCTGTCTCATTCATGTCCCTACCGTTTTGTTGCAACTCACTTTAGGTAGATTTTGCTCTTTCACGGGTACTGCTACCTTTTATCTGGAGCTCCTTGCCTCTTTGTGAGCCTTTCCCTTTCTCCCCCAAAGAAACTCCCCTCCCCACAACTTACATTAAGACCTTACAGCTCTCCATTAAACACTAAATCCCACTTTGAAAATAAAACAAAACTACAAAGCCCCGTATTTTCCTTTCACTTTCCTTGAGTGCCAGTTTCCCTTGTTCTGAAAGACCACACAGAACCCTGTACACAACCTTTACCCTGGGTTTAAATAGTGTACAGGGTTTTAAGTGGCACATAAGACATTCTCTGGGCTGTCTGCAAATTAACTAATTTCACCTTTTTTGATAGAGAATCCACTCTTTGTCAACAAGCAGTTAAAAAATAAAAATGTAGATGGCTTCAGGGAATGTGACACATAGGAAACATCTTATATATTTTTTTTCTTTTTGAACTTCGATTTTTTTCAACACCCTTCCCCCCCCCCCCCGAAAGTCTGCATAATGGGATAAGAGTACCATCACTTAAAATTGTGATCATCTCTTTAATTATGTGCACAGAGGAAAGCTGTATTAATTTATTATTAGAAGGTACAATAATGTCTGCATTAGGTTAGTCGTGTATAATATAAGTTAAGAAGTAAAGCTGAGGAAAGAAAATTAGTTGGGATTTGTCTTACAAGTGATAGACAAGGCTGTACATAGTGCCTTCCCCCCTCCTTTTTAAAAAATGGAGTCAAATCTTTCCATCCTTAAGGTTAAGGTTATTGGTGTGGTTTGATCAGAGAGAATGCAAATATCTGTAATTTGTCTGGCACTAATATAAAGGGGTGGTGGGGGGGAACAAGACAACTTGCCATTTGTATTTCTTTGTTTAAATGAGGCATTACATAAGATATACAAATAGTATATTGTAAGGCCTTGCATACTACATACAGGTATGAGAAATTCCAAAGATGTTCATACTTCTGTGTAATAGCAACTTAAAATGCTTCAGAATAGAATGCAATGCAACAATCAGTATTGTTCTTGTCTTTATGGTCCAGCTTGAGAAGATCTCAGGCAATGATTGGGATCTAAATGAAACCAGAATACCAAGCTACGCAGCTCTTCAAGAACACTGGGACACTTTTTTGGTAATAGCTTTGGGAAATTTAATCTATGATATTTGAATCCCTACATTAATATTGTATATTTAAGTTTGAAGTTTCTACTGTATAGAAGATGTTATAACAGATAACCACTTTTATAAATCGTTGCGTGTGGTGGTGTATGAAGTCATTGTAACCTTAGCAATCAAAAGGAATAGTGTAGAAGAGGGAAGAAAAGCGGGGGTGAGAAAGCAGTAGGAAACGTTTGCTACTTGTATAATGGAAACTCGCTCCAGATCCTAGTTTTTTTTTGGTTTTGTTTCCTTCTGGAAGCATGATTTCTGCTCTCCAGCAGAATAACTTTCATGTTTATTCTTTAAAAAGCCCAATTTATTTAATTGGCAATTAGTAACTTCCACAGAAAATGCTTAGTAACTGTTCAAAATCAAACTTGATTGCTGCTGTAGGTAGTTAACACATAGCATCTAGTTATTAGCTCTAGTAACAAAAAGTGTGGAAATTTGGAAAATGTAATCTATTACATTATTCTATTACACAAGTAGCAAAAGTTTCCTGCAGCTTCCCCTCCCCCCCTTTTCCTGCCTTCTACATGACGCCTTTTGATCGCCAGGGTTACAATGCCTTCACATGCACTATTTCGCACACCACCACATGCAATGATGAAAATGTAATCTATTATATTTTGAAGAATTTTGACCCACTCTGCTTCTTACTTGGGCCACACCACGAGAGATGACCCAACACTGAAGTGCTTATGGACTCTCTTCTCCCAACACTCCTGTTTCTTGTCTCTTCTCCAAGGTGCCTTCCTTCTCCTTCTCCTTCTCCCTGACTCTGTAGTAGCTGTGACTGAATATCTGAGTCTGTTTCTCAAATATTTTGTTGATTTTTTTTTTTTTGCAGTATAACTTTGTGGGGCAGGAACTCTCTCTATTGTCTGTAAACTCTTTTCCTTGCTCCTATTCACAGAGCTGCATTTTGTACCTCCCTCCCCTTTGGATAAGCCAGGCAGGTGGTTAGGGTGGGGTTGGTGCCAGGGTGCCCCAGAGCAGTGGGTCTTGGAGTAAACACTATTGCGATGCAAGGGGGCACTTCACATTTTTTGAAGCCATCTGTGAAGCTCTGTTAAGATGTAAACTTTTCTTTTTCTTCCATAGTTCTTTGGTTCATATGGTGTACGCTACTCTTGAAAAAGAGGGCAAAAATTGTCTATAGGCTTTGGAAAAATAGGGTTAATTCTGGGCATTTCAATTTTACAGGTGTTGGGGTGCAATTCCAGAGGTAGAACACATCTATTTTATGATATATTGAGAAGTATTGCAAATATTCTGGAGAGTCGGCTTAGAATATACTATGATCTGGGGACAGAGGCTAAAACCAATATGAAAATCAATAAACAAATATAAAATGGTTAGTGTGGGTGGGGGATCAAATGGCCATTATAAGATGGAGGAATACTAACTAGACAGTTGCACAATAGATGTGGTGTCTGAGGCTTGGAGATGATGATAAATTGCATGAATCATCTCTGAGGTGGTGCAAAAAAGGCAAATGTATTGGTTTGTACTTATCAGAGCATTGGTGTAAAACTGACATAATGGCTTTGTGCTGCATGGGGTAGACTTAATTTGGAGTACAACTGGCTTTTGGCACCTAATTTTTTTTTAAAAGACAGAGACAAATTGGTGTTCAGGAGGTGGCAATACAAACAATACATGAATAGGAAAATAAGACCTATATGGAAAGGCTTTGCGAATAGCAGAACAAGGATTGAGGGAAACATAAATAGGGAGGTGGGAGGAGAGCATTTATAACCGAGGATGAGGATTGTTCTTGTTAATAAAGATCAGAGCTGGAAATTCAATTCAGTGAGTTTCTAACACATCAGGAAAAAATCGTTTTGATTTGTAATGAAAAGATAAAATTTCAAAAGTTTTTGCAAAATGAAAATTCTGAAAGTTCAATTTTGGAACAGTCTGAACATTTAATTTTGATATTGATAGAATGACACTTGTTTTGGCTTTCATATTGTATTAATATTTTATAGGGTTGTCAAGCGATTAAAAAAATTGTGCGATTAAAAAATATAGAATACCATTTATTGAAATATTTTTGGATATTTTCTACATTTTAAAATATATTGATTTCAGTTATAACACAGAATACAACATATATGAAAATGTGGTAAAACATCCAAAATACGTATTAAATTTCAATTGGTATTCTATTGTCAGTGCAATTAAAATTGTGATTAATTGCAATTAATGTTTTTCTTAATCATGTGAGTTAAGTGATTAATTGACAGTCCTAATATTTTAATACATTATATTATATCCAAATATTAATTTTAATATAACATAACATTTTACATTAATTGAAATGATGCTATTGAAGTATTTTGACACTATCAAAATGAAACATTTTTTACTTTTTTCCCCCCATAGAACATTTTTGTTGAAATTAACACAGACCTGTGAATCATTTACAATTTCAAAGAAAACTTGTCTGTCAATTTTTTTCCCAAATAGCTCTAGTAAGGACTGGGTTAAGAAGTAATAAATGGGAATGGAGTTTTTCTCCTAAACCTTAAACTGTAAGAGAAATGGCAATTGAAGAAGTTGCTGAAGACACATGAAATCACTATAGGTGAATGAAATTGTCAAGTTTCACCTCAAATGGAATAACACATACCTATCAAACTCAACTTCCAACCAGAATTATCCTATCAGCTTTTGATTTTTTTTAATTTTTTTTTTAAAGCAGCACCATCTCCTTCTCCATATAAGGACCAGGTCTCTGGAGCATTGTAAACTAGTTGATAGCGGTTTTTCCTGGAAAAAAAATTTTTTTTGTTATGAAAAGTATTTAATGCCACTTTGTGGGCTGGACTATAAATTGTGCATCAGTGTAAAATGTTTCATTTTCATGCGGAAGTATCTCCACATGAGAAGATTGGACTCGGGTTCCTTCTTTGTTGGCACATGCTTGGACTCAGATGCCTTCAAGTGAAGCATAAGCTACTTTCCACAGTCATCATCTGCTTTAGGCTTTTGCTGAGGAGGACAATGCGTGGAATGTTGTTGGATTAGGGTGTGACAGGAGGGTTTGACAACTTCAGGGCTTCCATAAGATCACTTTATTTTGAAACGCCTGATTGTCATTTTGACAGTTCTCTAAAATGTGGTACAACTTTTGTCTTTTTAGAGCAGTGCCTGTGGGTTGTGCGTGTGGGTGGTATTTTTTTTTCTTTAGTAATCCACATTCTATGCCTATGCATTCTGCCCAATTAAGAAATAACATGAACACAGAAAGTGACAGAATGAAGTTTTTCAGTGGCATAACTAACTTCATATAAAGAATATTTCTTCAGGGAAGGTCTTCAAATAGAATGATGATGACATGGCAAAGTGGTTATCTTATTCTATAGTCCGTATTTCTGTAGTGTTCATATTTGTCTCCCCCCAAGAATACATTAACACCATTTGTTTTGTTTTTGTTGAGGAGTGAAGGACTCTTTTTGTTGTCAAAGTACTTGAGTTCATTTCTGTGTCTTGCTAAAGTGTAGGAGAGACCAGAGTTCTCCAATATTGTTACAAGGTTTTAGTGAGTACTTGGTTATGAAAAATCAGTAGACCTGACCTGTATGATGATGATGTTTGTCTTGTCCTGTGATAAATTCAGGAATACATTTTTTAGCAACTTTCCCCACCACTTGAGAAGTTGTGTTCCTAAAGACAGCAGGAGACTATGGGCCAGCTGTGACTGTTCAGAGCAGTGAGACTTGGTAATTACTAAGAGGGGGAAGTCAACTAAAAAGCTTAAAAGTACTTTGTCGACAACAGCTTGATACTAACTTCTTAGCAATCTGGTTGGAGTTTGAGATTTTTACACTGCATGCATCAGAAATTGCTCAACTGTTTTTTGGTAACCAGTGATGCCCTTCCTTCCTGGCTGCCTTGTTGCACATTGTACTGTACCTCTGGAGAGGAGAAGAGGGGAGCTGCACAAATACTACTTTTCTCTTGCCAAGCACATGGAAAGGATTGGTCTCTTATTGGCCCTACATTGTGGACATGCGTCCTCATTTTGTGCCAGTAGCTTTAAGTGTCTCTGGAAGAACTGGCTAATCAGTGGCTTCGATCTTCCCTGGATTCCCTTATCCACCCTCAGTTCATACAGAATCAGTTGTTTCACTGCACCAAATAGGACATGGGTCAGGTCTCAGAAGGGTAGTATGATCTTTGCAGTTAACACCACCAACTAGGTAGGCAGCTTCATGGCTTATTTTCAAAAGGAGCCCCAGGTGGAGAGCATTACAGTAATCTAACCTTGGAGTTCCAAAACTATGGATAATCACATGTGAGAGAAACTGTCTCTAAGTAATTCAGAGTGAAAAGTCTTCAAGCATTGCTTGCAGGGATCCCCACTCTCCAGTGATCTTCACATTCTGGGGGTGTGAACTTGGAAGTCTATGGGCAGTGTATTGCAGCTGTGCATACACACTTCTAATTGTCCTAGTGCTCCCCACCCTAGGAATAGGAGTAAGGGATTGTAATCCTAACTGCTGCTTCAGTTCCTTCTGATCACTGTTGGTTGTGTTCAGGAACTGGGCAGAGTTTGCTATCCCAATAGTCCCTTCTCCTCGGGAAAATTTAAGCTGTACTAGCAAGGGGAGAAGTGTAATTAAACACTTACTCACTCAACTTTCTCAGGTTTTGGTCTTGTTGGACTCCTCCGTCTCTCCCCTTGCTTGTGGCAGTGCTGAATCTCCGCTTCTCTATTCTTAGTCAGATGGATGGCACAAAAGTCCACCAGCTTCATGTCCTGCTACTCTAACATAATGAACTAGCATGCTTGTGTCCGTAATGGAGTAGCATACTTTGTACTTGTGCTTAGGAGAGAGGCCTATCCCTGACTGATGCTTGTCTGTTCCTTAGCTATATGTGGAGTAGCCTTAAGCTCCATCCTAACACTGTAATTTGGCACCAAGAGGCTTGCATGTCAGGTGATTTATGGCTTTAAGATTTTGTTTCTAGTCTTCAAATTCCAGCCCGGATATTTGGGGGAGTTTGGTACCCACAGAAGGACAATATCATCCCAGAAAGCTAGATTTGCTATTGAGAGTAAATCTAAGACCCCTTTGAGGAGCAAGGTCTCTCACAGACTAGTTTCTGAGATGAGCTCCGTAGAAGTTGCTGTGTCCCAGCAACTGCCACCTCTTCCTAGAGTGAGCACAGGCTTTGACTATTTGGAAGAAAGGGATGTTGATGTTTTGAAAGCAGTCACTTCAGAAAAGCTACTATTATCCTGTTTTTCCCTCTCCAGATCAATCTGTTGCAGAGTCCATGCTTATTCATCAGGAAAATCTTCTTCTAAAATGTTTGTTCTCTCTTAGGGAGAGCCACTCTTCATGATTGCTGACACTGAAGACCAGAATTTCAACAAATCTCCCCATCATTGAGGACTCTTTGGAACCAGCAAAGAGCCTTGAAGTCCTTGAGTAGCTGATACAGGCTTGTTGGCTTTGCTTAGCTCTTAAGGAAGAGGAGGCAAAATAGTGGGATATCCTGGGCAAGAAGTCAAACATTTGTAGATAGTTAACAAGCCATGCTGGCCACATTACATTCCTGACCCTTTGCATGATCAGCTACCTGAGATGGCTAGGGTAGAGGTCCAGGTATTCTGGTAAAGGTCAGTAAGTCATGATACATGTACTCTTGACTACTTAAGATGCAGACACACAAGCAAGACCTGTGGGAACAGTTGTGACAATGTGGAGATTATCTTTGCTCAAAGCTTTTGTGTACTTGATAGAAGTACAGAGGCTGGCTGAAGGTCTACCCTTTGAGGGCCCAGACCAGTTCACTGGGAAAATACAGTGCTGCTTTTTTTTTTTTTTTTAAAGCTGTAGGGGTTTAGGGCGTCTCAGAATTTTTTTTTTTAACTTGGGCACCTCTACACCTTTAGCTATGACACTGTCATGTACCTTCAGATGGCAGAATGTGGGCACTTTCTGACACCTGACACAAGTCCCTGAAGAAAGGTGCTTCCTGAAGCAGAAAGGCTGGTTCTTCTGACACTTGTCAGTAATTGCTTCTGATGCAAAATACCAGGTTTGAAAAGGTGGTTAGGAGCCTCACCCTGATCTTACTTGTGGACTTTATATTTCTTCCTGCCCGTACCAAAAAAACCTTTCATTTTCTTTGATATTTATTAACTGATAGGGCCCTTGTGGGAGAGGAAGACCATTTTGGAAAGTTCATAATTCTTTCTGTGTCCCTCTGTTTTCCCCCCCTCCAGTCCTACGATATCTGGACATGTAAAACAGTCTCCCACTTCCAACTCATTCTATTGGTCGTCTTAAGAAATCTCTCTGTGCTTTTGCAGGTTTTGGAGAATTTGTCACAAATGGAATTCTTTTGATGACAAACTTTTGAACTAGCAAAGTCCTTGTCTTTCTCTTTATTCAAAAATGAAAGGTGTTCTCTTCAATGGAACAGGATAGCACTTGCAACTGCTTAGGTTTCAAAATGATTAAGGACTTCTAATCCAGCTGACATTTTGATAACATGTTTTAAAAATCTGAGTTTCCAGTTTTAAAAGATAAGCAATAAGTTAAAATTATATACTCAAGGTTTATGAATCTGTTATGAGGTCCCTGGAGAGAGAGGTTAAAGTCTGCTAATGGATTAGCCAGAAAAGAGTTTACCAGCAGGAAATACTCATGCCTGAGGTGAATCACTTGAAATGGTGGAGGTCTTCAGGAGTTGGGGGGGGTTTGGTTTGAACTGCACCATTGTGAGGTATTACAGGCATCAAAAAGATCTCACAAAACTAAGTGATTGGGCAACACAATGAAAAATGAAAATTAATGTGGATAAATGTAAAGTAATGCACATTGAAAAAATAAGCCCAACTATACATACAATTTGATGGGGGTTAATTTAGCTACAACAAATCAGGAAAGAGATCTTGGAGTCATCATGGATAGTTCTCTGAAGACATCCACGAAGTGTGCAGCGTCAGTCAAAAAAGCAAACAGGATGTTAGGAATCATTCAAAAAGGGATAGAGAATAAGACGGAGAATATCTTATTGCCCTTATATAAATCCATGGTACGCCCACATCTTGAATACTGCATACAGATGTGGTGGTCTCATCTCAAAAAAGATATACTGGCATTGGAAAAGGTTCAGAGAAGGGTAACTAAAATGCTTAAGGGTTTGGAATGGGTCCCATATGAGGAGAGATTAAAGATACTAGAACTTTTCAGCTTGGAAAAGAGGAGACTAAGGGGGGATATGATAGAGGTATATAAAATCATGAGTGGTGTGGAGAAAATGAATAAGGAAAAGTTATTTACTTGTTCCCATAATACAAGAAATAGGGGCCACCAAATGAAATTAATAGGCAGCAGGTTTAAAACAAATAAAAGGAAGTTCTTCTTCACACAAGAGCTTTCGTGGGTGAATACCCACTTCTTCAGATGCATCTGAAGAAGTGGGTATTCACCCACGAAAGCTCATGCTGCAAAACGTCTGTTAGTCTATAAGGTGCCACAGGATTCTTTGTTGCTTTTACAGATCCAGACTAACACGGCTACCCCTCTGATACTTCTTCACACAGTGCACAGTCAACCCGTGGAACTCCTTGCCTGAGGAGGTTGTGAAGGCTAGGACTATAACAGGGTTTAAAAGAGAACTAGATAAATTCATGGAGGTTAAGTCCATAAATGGCGATTAGCCAGGATGGCTAAGGAATGGTGTCCCTAACTGCTGTTTGTCAGAGGGTGGAGATGGATGGCGAGAGAGATCACTTGATCATTACCTGTTAGGTGTCCCAGAGGGAGTGAACCTGGCATTGGTCACTGTTGGTAGACAGGATACTGGGTTGGATGGACCTTTGGTTTGACCCAGCATGGCCATTCTTATGTTCTTATTTTTTTCATGCAAATCGTCCTGCACTTAATTCAGCTTCAAATACATTAAGTTGAATAAACTAAATTGTATTCCATTATAGGAAGATGGCAGCAAAAATTACACTAATGCTTATTGATTTTTATCAGTGAAATGTGACACATTTTAATAATCTGATCAGATTGTTTCTAGAGTTCCCAGAGACACTATGCGAAAGCAACTTTTTTTCCCTCAGAGCTCACTTGTTTTTAGACCCCTAGATCAGGGATTCTCAACTAGGGATACGCAGAGGTCTTCTGGGGGTATATCAACTCATTGAAGTATTTGCCTAGTTTTACAACAGGCTACATAAAAAGCACTAGCAAAGTCAGTACAAACTAAAATTTCATACAGACAATGACTTGTTTATTCTGCTCTATATACTATACATTGAAATGTAAGTACAATATTTATATTCCTATCGAGTTATTTTATAATTGTATGGTAAAAATGAGAAAGTCAGCAATTTTTCAGTAATAGTGTGCTGTGGACGCATGTATTTTTATGTCTGATTTTATACGCCAGTAGTTAAGTGAGGTGAAATTTGGGGTACATAAGACAAATCAGACTCTTGAAAGAGGTTCGGTAGGCTGGAAAGGATGAGAACCATGTTCAGGGTGCTGGAACAATTTGTATAGTGGGGCTGCTGAGAGTCATTGAACCAAACTGTAAACCGTGGATATGATGGAAACTACTTCAAGTTCCAGCACCTATGACCACTGCTTTAGGTAAACTGTTCCTTGGCTGCAGTCTTCTGTCTAAAGGATAGCTGGCATATATGTTGAGCATTGTCAAGCCAAACTGATTGCTTAAGTCTGCCTTGCACAGTTCTGCTCACCTAGGGCAATTAACTCTTTAATGGTGAGTAAAATATGGTAAGGTTGGACAAGTAGATTTTGTGCCTGGGCTGACAAGCTTGCATGACAATTTCACAGGGCTAACTTAAGTTGTATTTGAAATTACATGTCAAACATGGGTATGGAGGAAATTTCCTTTCTCTTGACACATGATTTGCAATATTTCCCTTTGTGGTCATGTACATATTTGTGCAGTGAGGCAGCCTCCAGCTGTGGATAATGGTAGGATCTGTTCAGTCATAGGAATTAGATATGAACTGCTGCCACATAGTCTGATCAGATAGATGCATTATGGCTGCTATTCATATTTTTCTCTTCTGCAGGGACCAGTGGACTCTCCTTAGCCTCTAGACCCAGGTGCATGCTCTTTTCACATAAGATGATCATGCTCATTTCTTCCAGCAGCTGGAACTACTACTGGGGAAGAGTAGTGAATCCTACTAGTTGATCTGTGGTACTGGAATTTTTTTTTTTTTAACTGCAGGAGAAGGGTAGTAGGGGCTGGGACTTCTCACCCAAATAAACCAAATGACCAGAGGTATACTTAATATTTCTGATAAATCAGTGGCTCTAAGTACTGCCCTGGGGTTTTGCGGGAAACAGGAACTCAAATATGAATGAAGAATATTATTGTTTTTGTTTTTATCTAAAATCAATACAGTAGGCTTATATGACACACATCTGTACTCAGAGCTATAATATCTTGTGTCTTATCTCTATATCCATATGAAGTTTGCCATGTCTCTCTTAGAAACATTAAAATAGGATTTTACCAGGGGTGTTTATCATGGAAATAGAGTGGTGGAATATTTTTATCTGCCTTACACTTTATGAATGGTGTGAAATTCAGGAAAGGACTTTTGAAGTAACCAAATATACATATGACTGTTGATGATCAGTATTTTGTGCTATGTAATCTTAGGCATTTTTCAATTTTCAAAAATCCTTGATTGAGTGCATCAGAGAAATGGCCTAGCAGCTGACATATTAATAAGGACTTCTGGTGGCCTCAACACACAGCCTGGGAAGAAGGGTAAATGGATGATGCACAACTCTTTCACTGTCAGATTAGCAGGTCGTCAAAGCTCTCTGATTTTTGAGCCATTTGGATACCCAAACACTTGCATTGCGAAAAAGCCTGATATACAAAGTTAACACTGATCGTTAACTTGTGTAATTGAATCTCTGACCCTGCGCAAACAAGGGCTCTGTAGCCTGTGACTAGGCAAGAGTGTTCATATGATGGCTGACTTTGCTTTCTGTTCTCCAGGATTTTCTAAAGGTAACCTAAATATACCTATTATTCGAATTTGGTAGTGCAGGGGAGTGGGTGCTGTCTGAAATGTCCCAGGAAAAACCTGTGTGGGACAAACACAGATATGGGTGGCAGTAATGAAGTTGTTCAACATCATAAGGAATTTCTGCAGGGGCTAGTGTCTGTAGTATAGAGGTCCAACAGATGACAGTAGTTGATGATGTACTGAATCCTCAAGCCTTAGAAGTCTGGTGACCTGCTGCTAACTTTTGCTTATTAAATAATCTGGTGAAAAGAGAAGCTTTACGTGTTAGTATTTGTGGGAATTGGAGGGGTGTCAGTTTGGAAATAGGATATTTATGCCTAATGCACTGGAGAAAATATTTTGAATAACAGTTTATCCCTTACACAATTTATTTCCAGTAATACTGTCAATACTAATAGAACGTGGTGAGTGTTGCTAGAATATTAGCCAGGCTTGTAAATTAAAGCTGCAAGATAAATGGTTTAATTTATACACCTAACTCCCTCTTCCCCCCCCCCCCCAAGTCTTCACAAAAATGTCATTGGTGGATATGCAACATGTTTGTCTGAGCTGGTGGTTCTCCTTTTTTCACTCTGTTTTTGCACAGCTGGCAAACTTGGTGACACCACCAACTCGTGTGAATGAAAATACCAGTGTTTACAACTCACTGAATATCTCGCAAGGAATAATTTTATATGATGAATATTTCCCAACTGAGGAGAGTAGCTAAATGCAAAAGCAAATCATGAGTTTATGTTTATCCTCCTTTTTTGTTTTGTTTTTTTACTCTGAGGAGTAAACTATTTTCTGAAATTATTTTGGAACATTATATCGAGCTGTGCTGCCTGATTGATTGGTCAGTTAAGCCATAATATTTATATGTGTTTTTTGAGTGCTTAAACATAATAAAAAATTATTATACTTTGTGAATGTAAAATGTTATTAGAAAAAATTGTATACCGTAGATCTCATTTCAAATTATATAAGAATCTATTATGCATTGTGTATGATTGACAGCCAGAGTAGGGCTCTTTGGGGTGGTAATAGCTTGCGGTAAAAATCGCAAATGTTATTAGTCTGTCTCTGAATAAGCAATTCTTTTGAAAGGAAAGGAATACTCATGTAGAATGGGAAAATGAAAGCTGCTCTTTCTTAATCTTCAGGTGTATTTGCCAGCTTATCACAAAAAGAGGTAGCTATTGGCTTCTGATATGTTGAAATATTAGTTTTCTGTAAACCCAATTTTATCATAGCTTAAATTGGGAGTATTTTGTCACTTCTACTGATGGGAATTCAATAGAAAATGATACAGAATAGTTACCCTCTGTGTTTAGTGTTGTCTTTACAGTTGCTTTGTTTCATAGTTTTTTTATAAATCAGTCTTTCGTGTTTCCGTGGTAACTTGATTGTCTGCATGGGTTGCCAAGGAACAGCTTCTGCAGCACAAAGGACAGGGACACTGCTACTGAGTGATTTCATTCTTGGCACTGATAAACCAGTGCAAAGCTTGATATTCTTTCAAGTGAGGCCTTCATATTGATTGTGAGCAAGAACAAGGCTAACTATGGATTTAAGATGTTACTCATTTATTCTGAGTTATACCCAGGCTCAGCAATCTCTATAGAAATAAGGGACAATTATGTAATATGTATTAGAAAATCGGTCTTCAGAAAATTTGTAAAACATTGCAATTTTGGGGTTACAATCAATCATTTGAATTTTTAAAACCCAATTATAATTTCACATTTTAGCAAACTGAACTAAATTTGTAGCAGAAAAGCACTTAACGTTTGTGTGACTTTATGAAGCAGTCTGTTACTCCTAACGTTGCCCTTGTGATAATATAGGATTATAGTAATATATAGTATATACTAATGCTGTCAGATGATTATACTCAAGTCTAGGTGTGTGAACTCACATCTGATCTCCTTTTCAAGCACCACAGATTGACACCTTTAATCCAGTCTCTAAAATAAATCTTGAAAAGATAGCGTGTGTTTTAGGTGAGAATAGTGAGATTACTGATCCTAATTTGATCTGGTTTAAAATGTTGCTTCCGGGACTGTGCAGAGCATGAGACTCTTGTAGCAGTCTTACTGTTCTGAACTAGGGAACGTGTGGTCAGTAAATGTTAAAGGAATTCATTTGAGGTGCAGCACACTGAACGAATTCAGTGTGCATGTGTACATGCAATGGTGAAAACAAATTGTATTCTAAATTCTCTAGTTTGAAGTACTATCAGATATTTCTTGTACTAATCTGAAGATTTCTTTTGTCTGAAACAATAATTTTGGATTGAAGAGTGTGTGTGTGTGTGTGTGAGAGAGAGAGAGAGAGAGAGAGAGAAGAAATCAGCATTAAAATAGTACAGCTTGCATCTATTCTGTATAGGGATAAGAGACACTGACTGTCTTCCTTCTGGACTGGTAGAGACATCAGATCTTTTGATCTGAGTGGGAGGATAGATGCCCTTACTCCATGTTCATTCATTGTCTAAAGTGGCTTTAGTACTCAGTTCTACAAGCACTGTTCCTTTTATGTAAGCCAACTAACTAAATCTTGCAACTACCATGGTAAGTATAGCAATACAGTTTTCTCTATCCCTGAAATGCAGCCACTTCTAGGGTGAAATGCAGATGCTGTTGTTGTACAGTGTTGTGCACTGCTAAAGAGTTTAGGAAAGGAAGCAAAGGATAATACATTTCTCCTCCAACTAAAATGACAGAAATTTCTAAGTTGAAATTTAGCCAGAACACCTATTCTCATGAAAAGTACCAGGATCTCTTTAATGACTAGAATTAGTTAGAATATTTAATTCTGTGTCTCAGCCAAAAAGCTTTATCTTCTAGAGTGACACTGCACTCACTGAAATTGCTTAGCCCAGGAATCTCTTGGAGGAAAGCATGACCATGAATCACCATTACCACCAGCTTGAAGTGGTTTCCATCATATACAGGGTTTGCAGTTTGGTTCAATGGCTCTCAGCACCCCCACTATAAAAACTGCTCCAGCACCCCTGGTTACCACCACTACATCTTTCTTGAACAACTCAAGTATTCCATGCTGTTTTCTCATCCATATACTGACCAGCATTAATCCCACTTAGCTATTGAGATCTGTTGGACTCGCAGGCTAATTCAGAGGATTACTTTTAACCTTGCTTTATAGTGCTCTGGGCTTTGAGAACCTGAGTTCAGATTTTAAAGCTGCCCTTTCGCTGTACTCTGGGCTTGTGGAATCACTGAGCAAAGTATAGTATAATCTCAGGACACTATTGAGTTTTTGTTAACTGGTGTTAAATAAAGTGAGGCACCGGACTGTGGTGGTGGTAATTCTCCTTTTTCGTTACAAATTATGAAGGGGAAAGTACACAAAGGTTCATTGTGCTGTAGTAATGAAATGGAGCAGCAGATTTTATTTGGGAGCTTTTTATGTAAGGAAAGCTACAGTGCAGCCAGCCATGGATAAACCTATTGGAAATGGTACCGGGGAGAATTAGGATGATTTAAAAGAGCCATGTGTTTGTGAATTTAGAGCTCTGACTTCAGTGTTGGCTTGATTAAATTGCAGTCTTTTAAAACCTCTACCATAGGCAGCATTTTGCATTTTAATATTAAAACACTGACAATGCTCCCAATACTGTACAGGGGGAAAAAAGGAAACAGTCACTGCCCCCAAAGATAGAGGAAATTCAGAGGAGGGAGTAACCTGATTAACATTCTAACATCTTAAATCCATATTTTTTTTAATGAATACCATGTGTAGCATTCTATCCTTTTTACTTGCTTTCCATTTCAAAGGATATAGGTCCTGTGACATTCTTTAAAAACCATTTGAAGGATCACATTATTATCTGAACATTATCTGCTCCCTATTTAATAATATTTTGCAGCTGCTCCAACAGCTTTACCGTTCACATTGTGCATGATTCACTTAGAAATTAAATGAATCAATTAAATACAAAAACATACTTAATGTTAAAATTGTAACACAGACTGACAAAATCCAGGAAATGTGATTAAGGATCTGACCTAAACTTGTCCTGTTGTTCCAGATATATGGTGGCATTTAGACATGTAGTACAGATATTCTGTGAACTGTAACGTTGCACTATTTTCTGAGAGCACATGGCTTGATTAAGAACAGTTTGTCTTGCAATCGTTTAAATATTTAATTTTTTATGATAGTACAATAAGAGATGGGAATCATCTTAAATGAAAGTGATCTTTTTTTAAAAATAGGGATTACTGACATAATGCAAATACGTGTTTAAAGAATTTTTCAGACAAGCTATTTTGGTATTGTAACTGCTTCTTTGGAGGGTAAATGGCTTAAGATGCATTTAGAAAGTAAGTGTGTGTAAATATAAAATTACAAACTCCCTAAATGTGTTTATCCCTACTAATGGAGTTTGTTCAACAGTCTGCATTTAAAGACTAAGAAATATTCCCACAAACTTATTTTGAAATATTGTTTAATATCCTAAAAATTGATTGTATTCAAGTTAAATAGAACTGAAGGAAATTGGCTATTACATATAGGGTAATAATTTTCTGTAGTTTTAAATTACAAAACCATAACAAATTGCCATGCTATAATTGATTAAAATCTATCCAGCCAATTAATGGCCATGAAAACTTAATAGTTAATATTTCTGCTAACTTTTAACTAAAATATTAGATAGGGGTGTCTGTCTTTCTCTTCCCTCTCTTTTCTTCCTCCCCCCCCCCAAATAAACACATACAAAACAAAAAGCTCTTTAAACATTTAACTTCTGGTTTTTGGCTCTCTGCATAATATAAAAATGGCCCAAGTGCTGTTCTCTGGATAGATTTTTAAATTTGAGGGGAGATTTGAAAGCAGTTTATCACATTATATCCTGATATTTATTCAGAACTGAAGTTTTTGTGGTTAGATTTTTAATCCACTTTGTGACAGTTTTTTTACTAATAGAAGTAGTGACCCAGCCTTACCAAATCAGTTACTGAATGTCAATTTTTGCTTGAGGAGGAGGAGAATTTTTTCCTTTTTTGTTTTGAGATGAGACGGGAATGTTGACAACAGAGATACGTTTCTAATGAAATGTATATAATGCTTGACAGTGAGTGCTCTCTTGATATGCTTGGATGACTCACCATCCAGGAGATACTCAATTGATCCATCATCCCTTTCTCCAATGTCAAGGTTGGGTAGAGCTGTTGTTGTGAACAGATTACATCCATGTCTGTTTTGAGACACCACTTTTAGCCTGTTGAGGAATTGACTTTATATACCATGTTATATATACACTGTTTCTCTGGACATCCATGGTCTCTCTCACCACTCATTTTTCCATAAAGAGAAGTTTTAGGTATTTGGTATGAGGTCCTGCTAGTAGTAGCATGGCCAAACTTTTGAAATTTGTGCCTTTTGATGGTTGTAGATGTGTTGCATTTTAAGTCTTCTATGGACGTTGTGATTTTAGTCTGTCTAGCCTTGTCATGCTTAGGATATGGTGCAGGCACCTCATTTCAAATGTTTATTGCTTTTGCTCGAGACCCTTTGTCAGTACCCATATTTTGCATCCGGAAAGTAATGTGGGTACGATAAGCATTGTATATAACAGGGGTGGCCAACCTGTGACTCCAGAGCCACATGCGGCTCTTCAGAAGTTAATATACATAGCTGTTTAGGCACTGACTCTGGGGCTGGAGCTACAGGCACCAACTTTCCAATGTGCCAGGGGTGCTCACTGCTCAAACCGTGGCTCTGCCACAGGCCCTGCCCTCCACTCCACCCCTTCCTGTCCCTTCCCCCTCCCCTGCTGTGCCCTTGCTCCTCTTTATCCCTCCCCCCCCAAAGAGCTTCCTGCATGCCACAAAACAGGTGATCAGTGGTGTGGTGGGAGGCGCTGATTGGCAGGGCTGCCGGTGGGTGGCAGGCACTGGGAAAGGGTGGGAGGGGAGCTGACGTGGGTTGGGAGGAGAAGGGCTGCTGACATATTACTGTGGCTCCTTGGCAATGTACATTGAGAAGGAGCCAAAATTTACCAGGCTCAAATTGGCCACCCCTGGTATATAATCTGGTTTTAGCTATCATGGAGACTTTTTCATTTTAAGATTCCAAATGTGTTTTTTTTTTTTTTTTTTTTTTGTTCAGTCGTGCAGTCATTCTGCTGGTAATAGCTATCTGCTTGTCCATGTCCGTTTCATAATGATTGTCGTATTATGATGGAACCCAAGTAGCAGAAGTTGTCTACTTGTTCTATGTCTGCACAGTTAATGACTAGGCTAGTCTTTTTTTATTATTTTTTTTTTCTTGAAGTTGTTATCATTAATTTGGTCTCTTGTTGATTCACTGTTAATCCCCATTCTCTGCCTGTTGTGAACTGGTTAGTTGCTGCTTCTTGGTTATATTCCTCTGTAGACATGGTCTGCAAATTCGAGGTGTTTGATAATTTTCCCTGATATCATTCAGCTTCCATTAATGTTACAAAAGGAGGTGGACAGGATGCTTTCTCTGTATAGCGCAAAAAGTATTGGACTGAGTATGCATTCCTGTTTGACTCCAGTTTTCTCTTGAAACCACTGTCAGCTCACCACAGTCTTGTACTACATGCCCAGCTATGCTATACAGACTCTGCAGTATTTGAATCTGCTTGCTGCTAAAACTGTCCTGTGATGCTGGCGGACCAGGTGCCAGCTCTTGCTGAGGCCTTTAGGCACCAGCCAAGCACTGACAAATGCATTGCTGGAAACCTGTATGTTAGTATGGTTAAGATGGGTATTGCATTTATAACAATGTGTTTAGACTTTAATAGCAATTTACAGGCATTTCATAATCTCACTTATTACCTATTATCACATGTGATAGATATTTATATTTAAGCTTTTGCTTTGTAAGTGTTTAAAAAAAAAAGTTTGCTCTGAAACTGATCTGCCTTGAGGTTCAGGAGGGATCTTCTGCCCATCAGGAAGGCTTATCAAAACTAAATGGGCTGTAATGGGAGATCACCATACAAGGACTTTAATTGCCCCCTCCAAACTCATGAAGAAGCTATGTGCAAAAGGACTTGTCCCATCAGCTTGAATTGCTGGTTGGATTCTCACAGGGCCGGAGCTAAGAAACAGAAGCAGAGGGTCAATCTGAGTTAACCCTAAAAAACATTGAGAGCTGACAGTTTACTGCACTCTGCCACCTTTTGAAACCATAGACTTTAATTCATTTGTGGATATATGTTTGCCTGCTTTAACCTTGCAATAACTCTCATTTCTTTTCTTAATTGATAAATCCTTAGGTAGTTTACTATAAGATTGGCTACAAGTGTTGTCTGTGATGTGAGATCTAAAGGTGCAAACTGACCTGGGTAAGTGACTAGTCTCTTGGGACTGGGAGCAGCCTGAATATCCTTGTGATCTTTGGTGTATAGCAACCATGTATCAGTAAGTCCAGCTTGCCTGGGTGTCAAGACAGACTGAAATACCCAAGAGGACTGTCTGTGACTCTGTGGTAAGACGGTTATAGGGCTTTAGGAGTTTACACTTGCTATTGGGTTGGAGAAATCCAATTATAGAACATATCACCTGGTTCCTGACAGTCTGCCTTGAGGTTGGCACTCACAGTTGTGAGCCACTCCAGACAGCATGACGCACACTACTTCAGCACTTCCCCAGAGTCTCTCTGTTCTGAGTCTAATGCGTTCTGAAAGTCAACTCATGTTCAAAATTGGTGTTTGTTTGAACTCTGTGTGTCTCCAAGATTTGGTGAAAAGCAAATACCTGATCTATGGTGGAATGTCCAGGTCTGAAGCCATCTTGTGACTCAAAGGATTTCCTCTGGTCTTTTTTCTTTTTCTTTTTTTTAATTTGGATGACAATCACTCTATAGAATACCTTACTTGGAATACTGATATAATTTACTTCTCTATAGTCGTTGCAGTCTGCTGGGTCGCCTTTTGGAAAGAGCGGTACAATGATTGAGTGCTGTCAGTTTTCAGGGATTTAATCTTTTGTCCAAATGAGGTTAAATAGTTTTGCAAAGGAGCATGACCATGCATCTTCTGCCATGTTTTAACATTTCAGGTGGTATACCATCTGCACCAGGTGCTGGACCATTAGTGATTATTTTTTCAATAAGTCTTGGAGCCCTGGGGAAGTTCCAGAAGACTGGAAGAAAGCAAATTTTTTGCTAGTTTTTTAAAAGGGTATATGGGATGAGCCGGTTAATCATAGGCCTGTCAGTCTGACATGAATCCTGGGCAAGATAATGGAGTGACTGATATGGGACTTGATTAACAAAGAACTAAAGGAATGTAATTAATGCAAATCAATGAGTTTACAGAAAACAGATCCTATCAAATTAACTTGATACCTTTTTTTGGATGAAATTTCAAGTTTGGTTGATAAAGGCAATAGTGTTGACATAATATACTTAGACTTTAGTAAGGTGTGTGACTTGGTACTAAAAAAAACTAGAATGATATCAGATTAACATGGTACACATTAAAAGGATTATAAACTGGCTAACTGATAAATCTGAAAATGTTGTAAACTGGGAATTGTCGTTGAGTGCGTCTGTTTCCAGGGGGATACTACAGAAATCAGTTCTTGGCCCTATGCTAGCTAACGTTTTTATCAGTGATCTGAAAGAAAACATAAAATCATCACCGATAAAGTTTGCAGATGACTCTCACATGGGGGAGTGGTATGTAATGAAGAAGACAGGTCACTGATTCAGAGCGATGTGGATTGTTTGGTAAACTGGGCTCAAGCAAACAATGTGTTTGTAATATGGCTAAATGTTAATATATATATCTTGGAATGAAGGATGGTGGACTCTACCCTAGAAAGCAGTGACTCTGAAAAAGATTTGGGAGTCATGGTGAATAGTAGAGAAGTTATTTAACCTCTGTATTTGGCACTGGCATGACTGCTTCTGGAACACTGTGTCCAGGTCTGGTGCCACAATTCAAGAAGAAAGCTGATAAATTGGAGAGGGCTCAGAGAAGAGCAACAAGAATGATTAAAGGATTAGAGAATAGCCTCAAGGAGCTCAATCTATTTAGTTGACAAAGACAAGGTTAAGGGATGACTTGTTTAGTCTATAAGTACTGTGATGGAGCAAGGCCGGATGGCTACAGGAAAGTACTGAGGAACAGGTATGTTAGCCCCAGGCTAAGCAAATCCCTAGTACCATGGGAACCAAAATGGCAGTTGCTCCAGGGTAATTAAGGCACCTGGGGCCAATTAAGAACTTTCTAGAAGGCACTGGAGAGAGCTACAGTGATTGGAGCACCTGCAGCCAATCAGGGCAGGTTAATCAAAGCACCTGGTATAAAAAGGGAAGCTCACTCCAGTCAAGGAGGAGGAGCCAGAGGAAGGAAGGGCATATGAGGAGCTGGGAGCCAGAGACACAAGGAACTAAGAACTGAGAGGATGTACTACTGGAGGATTGAGGAAACACCATACAATCAAGCAGTATCAGACACCAGGAGGATCCTATGGTGAGGATAAAAAAGGTGTTTGAAGGAGGCTATGAGGAAGTAGCCCAGGGAGCTGTAGCTGGTCAAGCAGCGGTTACAAGTAGCACTATAGAGACTGCTGCAATTCACAGGGCCCTGGGCTGAAACCCGGAGTAGAGGGCGGGCCCGGGTTCCCCCCAAGCCTCGCTACTCCTAATCAGACATAGGAGGAGGTGATCCAGACTGTGGGTTTCATCCAAGGGGAAGACCACTGAGGGGAGGAAATCCGCCAATAAGTCCAGGACCTACTAGAGGAGAGGAGGAACTTTGCCACAGTACCTACATTGGGAACAAAGATTTTAATAAAGGGCTCTTTCAATCTACCTCAGCAGTTCTCAAACTATGGATCGGGACCTGTTTTAATGGGGTCGCCAGGGTTGGTGTTAGACTTGCTGGGGTCTGGGGCCAAAGACTAAGCCTGAAGGTTTCAGCCCTGGGTGGCGGGGCTCAGGTTACAGGCCCCATACCTGGGGCTGAAGCCCTTGGCCTTCAACTTTGGCCCCCCCTGCTCAGGGCAGAGGGGCTCGGGCTTTGGCCCACCCTCACCTAGGGCAGTGGAGCTCAGGCAAATTCAGGCTTCAGTCCCCTCTTGGGGTCGTATAGTAATTTTTGTTGTTGGAAGGGGGTCGCAGTGCAATGAAGTTTGAGAACCCTGGTCTAGCAAATAAGGGTATAACACAATTCAGTGGCTGAAGCTAGACAAATTCAGACTGGAAATAAGGCATAATTTTTTTAATGGTGAGAATAATTAACCATTGGAACAATTTACCAAGTGTCATGGTGGATTCCCTATTACTGACAATTATTAAATCAATGTTAGATGTTTTTCGAAAAGATATTCTCTAGGAATTATTTTGGGAAAGTTCTATGGCCTGTGTTCTATAGGAGGTCAGAGGAGAGGATCATAGGATGGCAAGAGATAAACAAAGAATTACCATATGGTAGGTTCTTTAAAGCTTGGTTGACCCAGGCAGGCCCAGTTGCTTTGGCTGAAAGTGATAATTCATAGGAAGTAAGGACGCTAGGTCCCTGAGAGGATTAAGAGTGGGACTGGGGAACGGAGGAGGAGGGAGAAATCTGTTTATCTGCCTATTGACCTTGAAAGGGATAAACTGCACAGACTTTTCTCTGCTTGTATTAGGCTTACTAGATATCGTAACATAAAAAACAGGCCAAATTCTTCTTCGATGTTGTTCTATTGACTTCAATTAATTGTACCAGGGATGGATTTGGCTCATTGAATTTATATGTATTAGAGGCTATTGAGAGCTTCTGGTGGCTCTCTCTGCCAGTACACTTAGAACAACATTTACCATGCTTTCATGAGGTATCATAGTCAATCTCTCTGACGCGTACTCACACCGTAGTTAAAAGAACGTTATTAAAGTTGCAAAAATCAAGCATTCGGTAGTTAGGAAATGTCAGAATTAAGGGTGCCTGTGTATAAGCACGAGCTAGCCAGAGTCATAAGACCCCTATGCTTCATGTTGTATTAATTTAGATGGACTATGTGGACCAAAGGTGGTAACATAACCCAGTCACTGTCCAACATTAAATAGTGTTAAATAAAGTCTGGGGTTTAGTATGTGGAGACCTCTCCCTGCTTTGTACTAGGGCAACACACCATTAAAACTCCTTTTTAGCCTTTTATTAAAGATATGGAAAAGAAGGAAAAACAGTTAAAGCATTTGAAATGTGAAGTATTAAGTAAGGCTTTCATTTTAACATCTCTTGTTGCTTTTAAAAGCAGAGAGTTTTGAATGGAAAATAAACCTTGTTTGACATATCAAAGATGGTGATAATGGTCCTTGTGGTAAAAGAGAGGAAGTTAGTTGAGGTGGTCAGGAGCTGCTGCTGTTAAAGTCCCATCCAATGTCATTCAAGGTGATGTTTGTGGTTCAGCTGCAGCCAGCAGAGGCGATGGTGTTACCTGGGTTTCTTTCTCTGGCCCGGTCTGGTCAGGACCCCTCTCAGGATTAAGATGACTAAGGCATAGGGTCCCAGGTGGTGATGGTGAACCTTGCTTCAATAGTCTCCATCTATTCTTCCTCTTGTCCCCTAAAGTCTCTCTCTCTCTTTAAGGACCCACAAAGGGAATGGTGAGTGGAATAGTCCATTTCCCCATTATTTTGTCCACCAGTTAGATCTAATATCCAACACACCAATTTTGGTTCATTGGTTCCATGTCTTCTGTTTCTACCAAAAATGATTTCAACATAGTCCATGGATTGTATCAATGTGGCCTTTTTGTTTGGACTAATTTAGTCTCTGTCTGGTTCTCTTGCACCTGTTTATAACATTCATTGTCAAAAACAAGGTGAGTACCTTTTTATTAACATTTGTTATACGTTATTGTAACATTTTATGAACTTTCATGTACTTTTTACAATTAGAGTAAATTTTTAGTCCCAACTATCATCAGCAGGGTTGGGACCTTTAGATTCACCATGCAGACCTCTGTGTAAGGTGATGCCATTCCTGTACTAGGCTCTAGCCAACCCACAAGCCAGCAAATGGCAACTCTCAGCCTTACAGGAAGAACAACACTCAGTCTGCTCAATGGCACTCCAGGGCTTGGAACTGTCTTCTGCCTGATAGGGGCAACAGACTCCTCAAGCCTTTGCCTGCTCAAGCCTTGCTCTTGCTCCAGCCCTGTTCCTAGTCCTGTTCCAGCCTTGCTATTGTTCAGGCTTTGCACCAGCTCCACTCTGGACTCCTGATACCAGCTCTGAAGCCATGATTCTGACCAGTAGGCATGACTGCCCTGGCTCTGACCACTTGGCCTGACCATCTCCATCATGGTTTTGGACACACTCCCATTTGAGCTACCAGAATAACTTATAGTATTAAGAGGTTGAGGAGGGGCCATTGCCCTCTTGTAACAGGTGCTCACCAGTTAGAGATCAGGGCTCAAACTGTACAAAAAAATGGCTGAACAAAGGGGTTCTGGTTCTTGATCTGAAACCTGGACTGGTAATTAGGAGACCAAACCCAGCTAAAGGGTTTGAAAGACTGGCAGCTACCAGAGCCTGATGTTGGAGTTAGGTGTGACCTCTGGTAAGCAATAAGTATGTATGGTGAAAAGTCTGTAAGTACCTACATGGGGAACAGATATTTTGATAATGGGCTTTTCAATGTAGCAGAGAAAGGAATAACTCAATATAAGGGATAGAATCTGAAGCTAGACCAATTCAGACTGGAAATAAAGTGTAAATTTAACAGCAAGGTAATTGATCATTGGAACAATTTACCAAGGTTTGTGGTGGATTCTCCATCACTGACCATTTAAAAATCAAGATTGGATGTTTTTCTGAAAGATGTATGCTCTGGGAATTATATTGGGGAAAGTCTATGGCCTAAGCCCTATGGCATAAAGGAGGTCAGACCAGATGATGACAGTGGTCTCTTCTGGTCTTGGTTTCTAGGGAGCTAAAATTTCTATTTGAGTTGGAGTATATCTTCTAGAAATACATCCAGATGTTATGTCCTGAGCAGTTTATTGCTATCCTGAGCCAATTGCTTCCACACAATACATTTCAACAGTTTTTTTTATTAATCGTTGTCTTATGTTCTGAGACTTCCCATGACATGAATCACTGTTTGTCAGGTATATACTGTATTAAACTGAAAGCTGTAATCTGTAGTTTGTCTTGCTGGCATTAGCCATATTGCTGAACAGTGCTGTTTGCTTCACTAGTAACTTGGAAGTCTAGTGTCAGATCTTAAACCAGCTTCTACCTCATTTTATACTAATAACCAAAAGAACTATTTTCTGTAGTTAATCTGACTGTTTTGTTGCACGATGTATATTATTCATTTGGATTTTACTCCTGGACCAGAATCATCATCTTATACATGCTGCCCTTCTCAGTGTCTAGCAAAACAGTGTTGTGCCAGTATCTCCAACACCAAACATTCAAAACCAGCAGTCGGGTCCCCAAAAATCATGAGATTGGATCAAAAATAATTGTATAAAAAATGAGCTTTGGGTTCATTTTACTTGCCTTCTGTTTTCTGAGCCTTTTGGGTTCATATTTTCAAGTTTTTCTCCACAGTCTGGAGGGCTAGAAACTTATTTAAAAATTGCATGAATCCAGGATCTGGAGCTTCAAGAAAAGCATCAAATATGGTGAGATTCGTGATAAAATTGTAAGAGTTGGCAGAACTGCATCCCCTTGGGGGAAGCTATTCTCTCTCAAGGTACTTTAAATGCCTGCTATCCATCCAAGCTATATCCAAACATACTATTCCAGGATGGGGCAAAAAACAAAACACCCTGCAAGGTACAGCACTCAAGGGTTAAGCTTATGTAGAATTTGGGAATGGAATAGACCAATGTGTCAGAACAATTTAATTTGAGAGCACATGAGACTGGAAGAGAGTATTACATTAGTGTAACTAAACAAAATGTACTTCTCCCCTCCCCTTCCTCCCCCTACATACTCTCAGATTAGGAATTTAGCTCTTGATATGTTTTCACTTCCTCAAGCAGTTAGCCTTGTCCTACGGGGCTCCTCTGCTCCTCTTCCCATACAATTATTTTCTTTTTTTCTGAACCCTGTTGTCATTAACTCACATTCCCAGGACTACTCCATGTGTTCACTCAGCAGCAGGGTAGTTATTAAAAATGGCTTATTTCTAATATAATAATCTGTGGACATACAAGAGATCCTTAATAGAACTTCTGAATTTTTAAAAATACATCTGGAAGAAAACACATAAGAGAGTGCAGCCATTGTAAGCTGCTGGCCCACAAAAGATCAGCAAGTTGCTGTTGGGACCTTGATCCCATGGCTTGACTCCATGATGCAATGGGTTATATATTTCTCACCAGTAGCTGCATGAATACTACTGCTAGGCACTTTGGGTCAGACTTTTAAAGGTATTTAGGTGCCTAAAGATGGTTGCCTAGTAGCATTTTTCAAAAGCACCTAGGCACTGAACTCCCATTCATTTCAATAGGAATTAGTCATCGAGACTTTCAAAAAAATCACACTAAATGCCCACCTGTACCTCTCTGTGCCTAAATACCTCTAAAAATCTGCTCTTCAGCTGAGAACTCTACCTTCAGTGTACTTTCTGCTCTGCCAAGAGATCCAAACAGCATTTCAGTAACTGGACACTCAAGTCAATTGCTTGCGCTCGCTCTCCCTCCCTCCTCCCAGTGAAACCGGGTTTGAAGGAGGGGTGAGCGGAGAGGCGACCTGCTCCTTGCCCCCATTATGGGGAGAAGGAGAATGCAGCTGAAGAGGTGAGGCACATTAGCCTCTTTCTCTCTAATGGAAAAGAAGAAATCTACTGCTAGGCACATTTTACACACTACAGGGGTGAGAGGGTGAGCAGCCTGCCATGCTCTCTTCAGCTACTGGGCGAGGAGCCCAAGAGAAGGATCCAACAACAGAAGCTAAAGTAGGCGAATGCCTAATCCATGTGTTCCCAAATGTGGCAAATTCTCAATTTGAATTTTAAGATTCATGCCCAACCCTGCAGGGGTTATGGTACAGCTGAAGACATTACATTACCACCTCAAATGATGTTTATTGGAATACGTGGTCCCAGCAGAATGGCAGTTTTAATTTTGCTTCACACTCCAACTGATAACACACCATTTGAGTTGCTTTATCTCTAAAAATAGTGATGGATCTCTGCTGAGCACTTGCCTTTCATTTTGGGTCTAATTAAAATGATGTCAGTGCTGCAGTTTTTCAGCCTGTATTTACGGAACTAATGACAAAGGAAGCCAATGTGTGAGCAAAAATGTGCTCAATGCAGATTAGAGAAATTTGTGATGTGACTTCCAGGGTGAATTCTTGGGCCCATTGAAATCCATGGCAAATCTCCTCCTCCTTTCAAGCAGGCCAGGATTTCACCTGTGAGCTCTAAAAATAGTTTGCAAATAGAGATGTGCTTTTTTATTTAGCTTATTGAAGCATCAGCACAAACATCTAGGAGAGAGAACTTTGCTGTTTAAAGAACTAGACTGGAATTTGGGAGATGCAGGTTCAATTCCTGGCTCCGGTTCAGATGTCCTGTTGTGACCGTGGGAGACTCACTTAATCTTTCCGTGTCTTAATTCCCCATCAGTAAAAAGGGGATGAGTCTACTTTCCTCCTATTTTTTGTGTTTCGATTGGTTAGAGCAGGGGTCGGCAACCGGTGGCTCGCGGCTCGCCAGGGTAAGCACCCTGGCGGGCCGGCCCGGTTTGTTTATCTGCCACGTCGGCAAGTTCGGCCGATCGCGGCTCCCACTGGCCGCGGTTCGCGGTCCCAGGCCAATGCGGGAGGCAGGAAGTGGCGCGAGCCGAGGGATGTTCTGGCCACGGCTTCCTGCCTCCCGCATTGGCCTGGGACCGTGAACCGCGGCCAGTGGGAGCCGCGATCGGCCGAACTTGCCGACGCGGCAGATAAACAAACTGGGTCGGCCCGCCAGGGTGCTTACCCTGGCGAGCCGTGAGCCACTGGTTGCTGACCCCTGGGTTAGAGGAACAGTTCCTGCTTTTACATGTGTGTAACATGCCTAGCAGAATGCCTCCCGCAATCTTGACCCCAGCCTCCAGATGCTACTAAATAAATAAAAATTATAATACAGGAAATTTCCTGTATGTTGAGGAGCAGAGAGTACTTAGGGCCAGTGCAGACTCTTGATATATTTGGATTCTTATTTCTACTGGAGAAACTGCATCGACCTTTTAATAGCAGAGATTAAGAAATTACAAAGCATCTACTTGTTTAAGACCAAGTAAATTAAGACTCCTGACCCATCCCTAACGATGACCGTGTGATGAACCAAAGCATAATGTAGCCAGCTGCTTAAGAGGCTTTCCTGTGCAACTCATCATGGAATCACTTGGGACTGGTGACTGAAACCACCAGACAGAAGGAGGCAATGTGATATATTAACATTTATTCATGTCTAGATGTCTTCTGTTACCCAATCAGTAAACATGTTATAATATCACCATGTGCTGAAATATGTGAGCATTCTCGCATGTATTTTGAAACTCAACGCAATAAACATTTGTTCTTTCAAACTTGAAGCATCCAAGGCTTCATATCTGATTTGCTCCTCTAAACCACCCTCCATTTTCAAGGTTGTTTGTTTCAGTTCTGGATGTAAGAATTCTGAAGCTAAGCAAGATATTACATAAGCTCATTTGCTACCCAGACTACTCTTGAATTGCACAGTGTTTTATATTACAATTGATATCTGGCTTCTGGGAATTAACTTAAAGGGCTGGGAGTTCTTGAGGATGCACTTTACTGTATGTAGGCTTGGAAGAATTAGGTATTTATTCATAAATGTGGGTAAACATCAGTTTCACCATACACCTGCAAATCACAGAAAAATATTTTCATTGATAGGCAAATAAGAAAATTTCTGCCTGAGAATTTATTAGCTTGATTGACTGAAGGATATTTACTGTGTACATTTTGACATGTGATGACGATTTGTGTTAATGGTTATAAAGCTTTAACTTTTTGAATCACAATGACTACTAACTAGTTGTCTTCCCACAACTGTGAAAATTTAGATGGATAAAAATTGGCGAAAAATGCTTAAAAATAAACATTCATATTATCTGTTGAAATTGATTTTTTTTTAAATAGTCTGGCAAGTCTACCTATAGTTTTGTAACTGTGGCAAGGTTTCATTCTGTATTCCATGGGACTGATTCTCTTCTTTCTTGAATTGGCTTTATGACAGTGTAACTCCATGGACTTTGAGTTGATTTACATTGGGCTGTGGGAAAGGAGATTCAAGACCTGTACATACATGTATGTGTTAAAACTTTAATATGGATCAAGTAAATATATTATTAGACCATGGTACTATTGAAACAAGTGATATGCAATTTTTGGAAACCCCACTAGCAGAACAGTTTAGTATTTGATGCTGATTTAAGTTCCATAGACAGATTGTGTGGTATTTTGTTGCCAAATACTCAAGTCAAGTTTATGGCTTGCTATATGGCTTCTGCTGTGACGTGGTACTACAATAAGTAAACACCAAATACCTAACCAATCACGTAAATATATTCGGCACAGATCACTGAAGGTTAGTCTGAAAACTGTGTAAGAGGGCCTGATCTTCTGCATTAGTAACTCCCATTTGGCAAATTGTAGGTTTGGAGTTTTCTCATTTTGGTGTGCAAGAAAACATTTTCATTTATTCTGATTTAAATAAGACACCTATACAAGGCGACTTAATTAAGGCCATGGTGACTTAATTAAGGCCATGTGTAAATCATGATTTCACAGACTACAAAGAAATTGAAAAATTGGCTCAATTCTGTGATTTCTTCCTCCTACCCCCCAATGAGTTGGAAATGGCACCTCTGCTTCTGCCTCCCCACGGATGGAAAAATCATGTTATTGGACTAGTTTGGCTGCTTTGGTGGATGGGGTTAGCTTCCTGTCCTGCCAGTGAGGATGGGAGGGAGGGCTGACAGCAAACAGCGATTAGGAGTCCATTGCCAACGTAGTGATTTTTGCCACTAGATTTAGTGACTTTTTGGTTTCCCTAGTGAGAGAGTAAGTGTCAAAGCAACCAGTGACTAATCTAGTGACTTTCACTGCCAATTACACTGCTATTCAGAGAAAAAAATCGCTGATTTGTGTAGCGTCAAAATCATTCACAAGCAGCTTGGTTGTGTTAATAAAATCCATTCCACACTCTTCTGACTACATTCTGTTGCATACGAAGTCAATGTCATTACGTCTCACTTGGGCATGTCCTCTGAAGGAAGTGCATTCCAGGGCTGCTTTGGCTGAGCCTGTGAATGAGAGGAAGGGTTTGACTAGAGCTCCTGGTGGCAGAATAAATGCTTAGCATGTATCTGGGGCTCCATTTCGATTCCTTGGTGGTGGGGAGCAGGTTAAAAGCCAGCTCTAATGGGGAGGGGAGGCTGTAAGAGGGGAAACCTAAGGGGGAAAGTTATGATCTTCTGCTCACTAAAAACCATTAGTGACCAGGTCAGGCGCCACTCCCTGGGCAAAGGTGATGGAGGAAAAACCATTTAACATATCTTTGAGCCTTTAGCCAAAATGTTAACTGATCAAAATACCCCTCCCAGGGGTGGGAAGCCAACTTGTCTAGTTGCGTGATTCCTTGAGACTCTGAATCTGCCCCTTTGCTAGCTTCTGCGCTCACCCTGCCCAGCAAGAGGACACTCCCAGCTGTTCAACAGAAAACAGCATCAATGCTGGGCGCTCCCTCTCCAGCTGGATAGTCTTGGCAGTTGAGTTTATTTTGTGATCATTAACCAGCTCAATTGGTCTCTATCAGCTGGTAGGGGGCTGGCAAGGGTTTTTTTGCTGTCCTGGTTACACTGGGCAGGGCTGGGGTCCCCACCACTTCTTAACTTGGCAGTTGGCTGCCCCTACACCCTTCCCTTCAGGGCTCTGCTCTCTGGGAGCACTGCTCAGATTCCCTCAGCCCTCGTGGGGATGTGAGCTGTCCTGGGAAGAGCGAACCTGCCTTCCCCTGAATACATGTTGCCTTGAGACAAGGCTCCGGTGGAACTCATTCTCCGCTGATCAAGAGGGGCAGTTTGGTCTCTTCAGCCATAGAAAAGGTTATTCTTTGTGCTGATCAAACACCACCAGAGGGTCATCCTCCTGTCCCCCTATATTCTGCTTGGGCTTGCTAGAGGCTTTGCTGTAATCGCGGGCTCTGAATTCTCTGAACTTCACTTCGATTCTCTCCATCAGCCTGTGGGTGCATTTTGTCTGGGGAAGAAGGAGGAGTGTGTGTGTGTGTGTGGGGGGGGGAATGGAACAGGAATCTGTGCATTTCTGGACAACTCCCATGCCAGCTAGCCTGGTAGCAAACATCCAGAGGAGTGAGATGCTTGTGTGAGATTCATTCAGGGGGAAGACCGCGAAAGGGAATAAACTCTTTACATAAAGGAGAGGGGGGAATAAAAAAAGTGAAGAAAGTTAAGAATGGGGAAAGAAAGAAAAGGAAAGACAATAAATAGAAGAAAAGGAGAGGAAGAGAGCAAAAGGCTGGGCAATGTGGTGCCGTGAAAATGGTGACCCTGCATAGCAGCTTTTGATTTCTTCTACCAAATCCCCCAGCCCTCTTTTTTTTTTATCTTGCCTGAAATCTTCTCATGAAACCAGGACAGCCAGAAATCCCTTGCCAGCTCCCTACCAGCTGAGAGACACCAATAGTGCTGGTCAATGATAATAAAATAAACTCAGCTGCCAAGATTATCCAGCCAAATAGCATTGCTGCTGCTTTCTTGTTCAGCAGCTGGGAGTGTTCTCTCACTGGAAATTTTATTTAGTGACCTTTTTGATGCCTTTTGAATGCTTAAATAGTGACATCTAGCAACTTTTCAGGGTTTTTCTGGCAACTTTCTGCTATGTGGAGCTGGCAACACTGTGGCCCTGTCTGACCTCCCAGCAGGCTCCCAAGCAGGGGCGGCTCTAGAAATTCCGCCGCCCTTCCCCGGTCCCGTGGCCGGGGCAGAAGTGCCTGCGGACCGTTCGTGGTCGCGCGGCTCCGGTGGAGCATCCGCAGGCACGCCTGCGGGAGCTCCGTCTGAGCCGCGGGACCAGCGCACCCGCCGCAGTCATGCCTGCGGGAGCTCAAGCGGAGCTGCGGGAAGAGGGGACCCTCTGCAGTCATGCCTGCGGCAAGTCCGCTCATCCCGGGGCTCCGGTGGACCTCCCACAGGCATGACTGTGGAAGGTCCGCCGGAGCCAAATGCCGCCCTGCCAGGACAATGCCGCCCCACGCGCCTGCTTGGCGCGCTGGGGTCTGGAGCTGGCCCTGCCCCCAAGACACACCACAGTCCTGGTTGGTAAGAAGCTGAGACTGGTTTCTGCTATGTGGCGTGTGTGTAGGTGTGAGAGGGGGCCCAGCCCTGGAGGGAGATTGGGGCAGTGCCAGGGTCCCTTCTCACACCCTGTTCTCCCCACTGAGGCAGGGCCCTCTTAAACACCTGCTTGTGCTCCAAGTGATGGACACCAATCTCATCTCCTTGCCAGCTGGAGCTGCAGGGTCTTCTCTTTGCTTGGTGGGGTCCACTGTGGGGCAGGCCATTCCGGGGCTCCTAATCACCATGTGTTGTCAGCTGTGTCTCCTTTCCTGGCTGGCCAGACAGGAAGCCGAAGTGGTGGCCTGGGCTGGAGTGGAGTGCAGAGTGAGTCAGGCCCTGATTTCCCCCCCCCCCCCCCGCCCCTCCTGGGCTGGGAAAACCAGTTAGTGCCATGTGGTGAAACAGATGCACCACTCCAGCACGCTGTTGCACCTCCACCCTGGTGTGGGACTGGCCTGCTAACTCCTCCAGGAGAAGCTGTGGCCTCAAGCCGAGAGGCGGAAGTTGAGATGCCTGCCTCGCTGCTGTTGGAAAAATCACAATAGTTGTGTGGGAGACCCAGCAGCTGTGCATAGCCAATGAAATTCAAACAGCCATGATGCTGCCATGAATTTAGAAAAAATCCCCTCCATTTACACAAGGCTTTACACATAATTAGTATTATGACAAAATCCCAGCAACATTAAAATAGTAATTTAGACCAACTCTGCCAGCCTACTGACCACAAAAACATTCCTTTCCACCTCTTTGTCCTGGAAGCATTCTCTCAGCCCGCTCCAATCCCCCTCTCCCCCGTCAAACAGATCTCTTCTGAACTGTATTGGGAGACTCACCATGTTTTGGGGCTATTTCTGACCTCAGCAGGGAACAATTTCTAGAGTCCTGGAGCCCATGTAGAGCCCTTCTCTTCTCCCCTCCCCCTCCTTTAAAAAATACATAATGAGCAGGATCCAGCTCCAGTGCATCTGCTGACTACAGCAGCATGACACTGGAACTCAAATATGCTTTGCTAATGTTTTTCACAGCTATTTGCTAGGCAGCAGAGGAATACTGAGACTCAGGAATACTAGGTTTGATTCCATATTCTGGAGGGGGAGTGTGTGGTACTGGTTATAGACTTCTACTCTGTCCCATCCTGATTGCAATGCCTGTTAATATCTTGGCCCTACTCTTCATCTTTTTCTACGTAAGTTAGGTAGTTTCCTCTTTCATTGCCCCTGGTGCAGCTTGTTTGCCAGGGGCACTGAGTGTATGGAAGACACAGCCTTCCCTGCTCTTGTCCCCAGGAGCTGGGAGGACCAACTGCAATAAAATCTTGTGTGGCCCCTGCATCCCAGGATGGAGTATGTTCGTTTGTTCACTCTCTCTAAAAATTAGAGCTGGCTGAAAACTTTTTGGTGGAACAATTTGGTATCAGAAAATGCAGTTTTGTCTAAATTGAAATGTTTGTGGGAACGTGTAGGTTTTTGACAGGAAAATCTAAACAGTTTGACTTTCTCATTTAGATAATGTCAGTGTTTTGATTATGCTATATTTGTTTTGATACTGAAATATTTCAATTTTTTTTCCAAATCAAAATTTCTCAGTGTTTCCATTCATAGAGAGATTTTGACTATTTTCTTTCCAGTTCAGACCAAAATGGATTTTGAAACATCAGTTGTCTGGGGAACAGAAACTCCATTTCCCAGCCAGCTTTCATGGGGATGGCACATGCACAGTCTGACTGGCACAAAGAAGCTGTGTGGGGATGGAACGTATTCAGTGCAGATGAAATATTCAGAGAATTTAGCTGTCAGCTTCTTACAAACCTCTGCTGAGAGTGTGCAAACTGTGGTTTCCTTAGAGGTTTATCACTTGGCCAGATTCAGGTGGATTTTCATGGGGACAGCAAGAGGCACATCCCTGATACCAGGGTGACTCTAATTTCAAGTCTCTGCTCCAAAGTAGGAAGGTACTAGAGCCTCTCAACAAAAGAGTTTATAAGAATATTTTTTAAATGAGAAAAGCATTCTCAGAAATTTCTGGACTGTTTTCACTGAAATTTTTCATTTAGAAATGAAAATGCCTGGCATGGAATATTTCAGTCCAAACTGTTAAAGATTGGCTTAATTTATAAGCATCTGAAAAGAGGGTCTTATGATAGAAAGTGTTAGGCAACCTTAACTAGCAGCTCTACCTTCTATAAAATACTCAGTGAGCATGAAGATTTGCACTGTTCCAGAGTTTTTTTAAATTATCATTTGTATTACTGTGTCCCCTGTGCGCTCTAGTTAGGGACCACAATCTCCTTGTACTATGAGCTGTAGAAAGTGGGGGAAAAAAGGATGGTCCCTGTCTCCAGGAGCTTACAATCTAAGTATAGACAAGAGACGACAGATGGGGAAGTAAAAGGAAACGACAAGATAATGGTCAGCATGGTAGGCAGTGATTTAAGTAGACTCGCATCTATCTTTTCCACAAACAAATATTTCTTTAAAAATATAAGAACAAATTAAACTTTTTAAAAAAACAAAGTGTAATAGAAATTCAAACTGAAATTAATTTGATTCACTGTGTGAAAAAGGTGAAACAAATTTACTCTGATGTTCCAAGTTAAGAAATGCAAAAAGTAAACAGTGTAAATATTTAATACAAAGCATCTGTGTAGAAGCTATAAACTTACACAGCATCTGACCGTTTTTAAGGCATGTTCCTTTCCTGAAGATTTTTCAGTCTAGAGAAGCGAAAAGAAAAAAGACAAATTGCAGTTCACGGGACCAGGGTGAGGAGATTCACGATGGGAAGTAAGGAGCAGAAGGACTGCAGGGAGAGGGGTGTGTGTGTGTGTGTGTGTGTGTGTGTGTGTGTGTGTGTATATATATATATATTTTTTTTTTTTTTTTCAGAAGGGGGAAAGCACACAAGGTGAATATGGACAAATTCCTTATTTCAGCTGTGTGGAGCAGCTTGATAGAAGGGAAGAAACTGAGCGGAGAAAACGAAATAAAGGGGGAATAAAATGAAAATATTAGGAAGAGTGGGGTAGGGGAAATGAAAACAGATGGAGTTCGGGGCAACATTATGTAAAGCTTCATTAGTAAAGATGAAAAGTTTGAATTTGATGTAACACAGGCAGTCAGAGGAGTTTGAGGTGGGGAAAGGGGTGATATGGTTGGAATGAGAGAGAGAGAGAGATGACATTAGCAGCTGCATCTTGGGCAGACTGGAAGGTGAGGGTCAGTGAGGCCAGAGAGGAGAAGGTTACAGTAATGAAAGTGGGAAAAATTATCATAAACTAAGTTTGATTTAAATTGTGTTTTAGTTTTTGCTGCTTAAGGGATAAGGACATTGTGATGGGGTGTATTGCCCACACTGGCCCTGAGAGGGTAAATAAGGTCAAGCAGACCTAATTAAGCAGCAGTAGGAGAGAGATGTAGGCTACAAGGAGGCCACTAATTAGAAGAAGGCTCAGCTGGGCAGGAACAGGACAGGTTTGTATAAAGCCCAGGAGCTGAGAGCAGAAAGGGTTTGCAGGAAGGCAGGCTGCAGTTACTTCCTGAGAGGAGGGAGTAGGGCGAACCTAGAGAGAGGGGGTAGCCAGTTAGGTAGGAAGAAGCTCACGGAAGCAGCAGCAAGGGCAAAGACAGTACAGACCTTGGCTGCATGTTACAGGGTCCCTGGGCTGGAACCTACTGTGGGGGTAGTGGCACAGGGCATTGGAGACAACAGCCGAACAGCTAGTCTGGAAGGACTGCAATTTCCATGGAAGGGTAGGGACTTAGTGACCTGGCCGGAGGATCAAGCCGTGGACTGGAAGCTGCTGCTGCAAGAGAGGCTCTAGACTGAGAGAAGAAGATGGATAGAGAGATCGCTAAGGAGGACACAGCACCTGGCAGAGTTAATCCCCAGGACGGCCAGGAGGTGGCACTGAGGGAACCCCATCACAGCCATACAGTAATGCCTCACTTAATGTTATGTTCCTGAAAAATGCGACCTTAAGCAAAACGATGTTAAGCGAATCCATAATAAATTAAAAAAAAAAAATTGGAGATATACCAATCTCCTAGAACTGGAAGGGACCTTGAAAAGTCATTGAGTCCAGCCCCCTGCCTTCACTAGCAGGACCAATTTTTGCCTCAGATCTCTAAGTGGCCCCCTCAAGGATTGAACTCACAACCCTGGGTTTAGCAGGCCAATGCTCAAACCACTGAGCTATCCCTCCCACAATTTCCCCATAAGAATTAATGCAAATGGTGGGAAGGGTTAGATTCCAGGGAAATTTTTTTCCCCAGACAAAAGGTATTATATACATTTTAAACAAACAATTTAATACAGGTATTAAACAGGCTGGCAGCCCCCCCCATCAGCTCCCCTATGCCCCCCACAGTGCCTCCCGCCCACCGGCAGACCCCATGGATCAGCGCCTTTCCCCTGCTTCACCCGTCTCCTGCCCGTGGCAATCAGTTGTCTTGTGGCATTCAGGAGGGTGGGGGGAGGAGTGAGGACCCAGCGCACAGCCTCCCCCTGCCTCCCCTGCCTTGGTGCGCAGCCTCGGCAGGGGAGGGAGGGGAGAGGCTGCACGCTGGGTCCTCGCTCCTCTCTTCCCCTCCCCCCCCCGCCTCCTGAATGCTGCAAACCAGCTGATTGCTGTGGGCAGGAGGCTCGGGGGAGGACGCGGGCCGGGTCCTCGCTCCTCCCCCCAGCCTCCTGAACGCCGCAAGACAGCTGATTGCCATGGGCAGGAGGCGGGGGGAAGGCACTGATCCGTTGGGTCTGCCGGCGGGCGGGGGGGGGAAGACAACTTTAAACGAGCATGTTCTGTAATGGAGCAGGGACTTAACATTGAAACAACATTAAGTGAGAGGATGTTAAGTGGGGAGTTACTGTATTTTTTTTTTAAATGTCCTAACCTGACTGTGTCCCATTTGGGATGGTTCTGAGAACTTCTGAAACATCTGGCTAGATTCCAAGGTCAGAAAGAACAATTATGATCATCTAGTTTGACCTCCTGTATAATACAGGCCATAGAACTTGCCCACAATAATGCCTGTGTGAACTAGAGGGTATCTTTTTGAAAAATTGTCAGTGATGGAGAATGTACCGTGAGCTTTGGTAAATTTGTTCCAATGGCTAATTACCCCCACTATTAAATTTATGCTTTATTTCCAGTCTGATTTTTGTCTAGCTTCAACTTCTAGCTATCAGATCTTGTTATAACTTTCTCCTAGATTGAAGAGCCCATTATAAAATTTTTGCTCCCCATGTGGGAACTTATAGACTATGCTCAAGACACCCCATAGCTTTCTCCTTAAATTAAATAGATTGAGTTCCTTGAGTGTATCGTTCTCAGGAAGGCTTACTAATCCTTTAATCATTCTCATGGTTCTTTTCTGAACCCTCTCCAATTTATTAACATCCTTCTTGAATTATAGACACCAGAACTGAACACCATATTCCAGCAATGGTCACACCAATACCATATTCAAAGGTAAAATAACCTCTCTTCGCTTATTTGTTGTTTCCCTGGCTAGCCAATCTCTGCCCCACATGCTATGCCTTTTGGCTGTTTTTGATGTTGAAGCTGCATACAGGCCCTGAATTTACTCTCTTGTATGGAAAGTCCACAGCTGAGGAAGAGGAAACATGCCTTTAACCTCTGAAGACTGTGCTAGAACTTGCAACTGGTAACTTGGGAACGTGCTTATAGAGATATTGATTGGCTACATGACCAAAACAGATTACTATCATTGCAACAGTCTCTGTGTTATGGGACTTACCAACTCTTATTTTTCTCTTATTTCAAGTGTTTGAAGTGAGAGCTGATAAAGTTAAATCTAGTGTAGTAGAAAATAACATTCTTTAAAAACTGAGGCAACTTTTTTGAGGGCAGGGAAACAGCAGGAAAAGCTTACATGTGAAGATGGCTCTGGCTAAGTGGCCCTTAGTGATGAGCAAGGACAAAATTTGTTTTACGATTTTACAAAATTCCCTTGTGTGAAATTATTCAGCTGAAGTGTACTTAATGGTGCTTAAAGCTTTTGGAGTTTGCAGCCCATTAGAATCATTATTTTTGCTTATTCAAGAAAACAAGAGAGAGCCTCTGGCCAAAGAACTGTCTGATAGAAAGAACTGCTCGTTTGCTTTCAAGCCATATGCAACCTTGGGCATCTTAGTAAAGTTTTCCCTTGAACAGTTGCTTTCGTTATTCACTCTCTAACCCACGTGATCACCACAGTCTATTACCACAATCTATTAGAATTCCAAGGCAACTCCGATTCCGCACAATGCATCGGAAACAATTATTTAGTATTTCTGGTAATACAGCTTTGATCAGTAGATTGCATGCTATGTGTCACTGATTGCCTTTCAGAGGAAAGATTTCCTGATCCAATGTCCCAAGGAGTAAATAACACATTTTGTTGAAATACCATAAGCATTTTATAGATTTCTATCCCCCTTTCCCTCTCGCCCCCCCCAAGTGGGGGAGGCTTGAGTTCTGTTGACCTCCAGATAGATAAAACTTTTGTTTTTTTTTAGGAACAAAACATTCTACTTATGGAACCAAATTTCTTTAATGCATTTAGGATGTTTTGGCTATGGATATTAGTTAGCACTACAGCTGATTAAACAATGGTGGGTGAGGGAGAATTGTGAAAATTTTCAGTGAAGTTTGTCTCACAGGATTTGAAAAGGAACTTTTTTTTTTTGTTTATTTTGAACATATTTAATCTTTTTGTGAAGCTGGCTTTCTTTTTTGAGTTTGCCACTGAAAAGTGTGGGGTGGAGAGAGGATGGTAAATGGCTACATTTTTGTTTTTAATTACAAAAATTGTAAAAAAAAATATTTTAAAAAGCCTTTTTGACCAAAATGTGTTTTACTTTTTTTTTCCTTTTTTTTTTTTACCATCGTAGCTGGGACCAACCTTTCTCAGTGACTCCAGTTATTGATTAGTGATTATTGCATGTAGGTAGGTGCTTTTATTAGATTTACTGCTATTTAAACTGTTTAGTCTGTCCTCCTCCTGTTTTCATGCAGGGGAATGCATTTAGTATCTTGAAGAAAACCGTCTTTCTGGTAATTAGTTTATCCTCCTGAATACAAGTGTTGTCTAATCAAAGTAGAAGTGACCCAATACAGTACTTTATTTTAGCTCTACGTTATGTACAGTAAAAGCTGTGTTATCTGGCACTTTACCAGCCAGAAAGCTCTATAAACCAGCATTTCTAATCTTCATTTGAAGTTTGGTTTATAGTCAGGTTGGTGCAGGGCCAGCAGGCTCCCTGTCTGGCTTCACGTGGCTCCCCGAAAGCTGCGACATGTCCTTGCTGCTTCTAAGCAGAGGAACGGCCACCATGGGTTCGGAACGCAGGAGGTGGTGCGGGGTGCAGCCTCTGGGAGGGTGTTTGGATGCCGGAGGGGGCAGCGGGAAGGATGTGGGGTGCTGGATCCAGGCAGAGCTCATCTTTGGGTGGCTTCCCGCAAGCGGCGACATGTCCCTGCTGCTCCAACTTTCACGATGGAGATTGCACTACAATATTTGTATGAGGTGAATTGAAAAATACTATTTGTTTATCATTTGTACAGTGCAAACATTTGTAATAAAAATATAAAGTGAGCACTGTACACTTTGTATTATGTGGTGTAATTGAAATCAATATATTTGAAAATATTGTTTAACCGTGCGATTAAAACTGTGAATAATCACAATTTTTTTTTTAGTTAATCGTGTGAGTTAACTGCGATTAATCGGCAGCCCTAACTGGTCGTCGTCGTCATTATTATTTATTTATTTTATTTTATTTTTAAGAAAAGAGAAATATCTGGGGTGGAATGGGTTTGGGGGATAAACACTTCTTTCCTGTGGCTTTTGTACTATGAAATCCCTAGGTTTCTTGGGATCCTTATTCCTTCTTAATTGGCTTCTCAGTTTCTAATCTTGTTTGTGCTGTTTGTCCTTTATGCCTTCTGAACACTGAAGTGCTGCAGACTCTGTTGTACCAGTTTTCTTGATGCCTCCTTTGAAATTCTGCACCAGAAAAGTAACACTTTGCCTGAATGAGTTGGCAGTTGGACCAAGAGAACTGGAATTTTTGGGATGCTTCCTGGTGTCACTTACAGGCTGAAGATTTGATACAATACATGTCCAGCTGGGTGCCAGGTTGGGGATTGTGGATGTGAGAGAAAATCCTTGAATGCTAATGTAACCTTGGATATTGTCAGCTGAGGAATGGGAACCAGGGGGATTCCGACAACATGCTGGGTAGCATCTGTCCATATAGTTCCTCTAGGAAACACGCAGGAAACATCCTTGTCTGGAGATGTGTAGAAGGTTTCTTTATTTCCCCTTTTGCCTTGCAGATCATATTATGACATGATGTTTATATTTCTATGGTGGGGATAGCATCTGTCTGTTGGGGGCTGGAAGGAAATGGAATAGTTACCTCTTTTCTTTGTTTCATTACATTTTATTTGGTCTTTTTCTGGAGTTTTTCTTGCTTTGCGTTGAATTGAGTAGCTTGTGGATGGAATAGGCTGGGCTGGAACTGGGCTGGAGGTGGTGAGTAAATGATGGTCAGTGATGCGGGCAATGTCTGCATCTTATCCAAAATCAGATCGTTTATGGTGGTACAATAATAAGTGTAATGATGTTATATGCCTGTGTTAGGTTCCAGCATTTTGTAGACAAAGATGTGTGGTACCAAGCAGATACAGATGGGGATCTAGTTAATAGAAAAACAGGTTAGATAAAAGCAGCAGCAATGGCTCAGATTTATGGCAGAGTTGACAAAAGTCAACTGAAGACTTTTTGAAACTTTTATTTTGTTGACACTTTGCATTAAAATGTGATGGTGAAAAATGTTCCTACTTCAAGTGAAGGCTCTTACTGTAAACTGGACAGGAACAGCTGTCATGGAACAATGCAGACAGGAATGGTGGTACTCTCTAATTTGGATTCCTCTGGGTATCAGCTGCCAGAAGGCTGGTCCATCTGCTCATCCCATTACTTACCATTCTTCTGGGTCAGAAGCTTTTAATGTAGAGCTACACTGACTGCAACCACTGTGTAGAGGTACCTGCACTATCATTATCCAGGGGTATATATTACTCCCTCCTGTTTGAATATTAATTGATTTTGCTTTGTTCTTTTATACCATGCATACAAATTAGATCCTATTAAGGTATTTTAAATCCAAAACAAAATCAAACATCGGTATGAGTTTGATTTCGCTCTTCCCCACACTATTTATATATTTCTGTAATACTATCATGCTGGACATTGATTTTTATACACATCAAGAATGTAGAGATGTCAGATGTTGTACGGTTGTTAAAATATGTGTGTAATACTGCCAGCTCAAATCTGAAACCTCAGCAGTGCTTTAAATGTCTACAAAATGTAGCTTACTACTTTTTTGAAGAAAAGAAATCCTATGTCTCTGTGTATGAAGAGTACAGGTCTTTGCATTGTTATAAGGGAAACTAGTAGTACACATCCACTTAAAGAACTGGAGACTTTGTCACATATTCATTGTGTATTGCAGTGGCCAATTTTGATTTCGCTGCTGGTCCTCCACAGCAGTGTGCTGCAATTGCATTTTTTCATGTTCTGCTATTTAATTTAAGTAGCAGTGACAAATGCAGCAACACTGGGTGTGTGATTTTTTTTTTGCCCAAAGTATCTAGGAGGTGGAGTATCAGTGAGGATCTATTTGTCAAGATACTTTCATGATACTGTAGTATCAGAGCACTTTATAGACACTCATGTATTTATTTTCACAGAACTGCCTGGGAAGTAGGTAAGTATAATCCCCATTTTAGAGATGAGGAATTTGTTCATAAAGATATTAAGGCCTCAATCATGGAAAAACTTTTGTTCAAGTTTGCTCATGAGGAGTCTAACTGAAGTTGCCCCTTTGCACATAAATTAGTTGCTTAAGATCACACAGCCTTGTGGCTGTGCAGGGGATTGAATGCACATCTCTTGAATCCCAGTCCACTGGCTATTTGAAATAGGGGAATCTTCCTGATCAGCCACATGTCTGGGGGTGGGCGGGTTGGTAGGCAAACTGAATATCTGCTGCACAGTATGGTATGAAAGTTCATAAAGAAAGCTGTAATGCAAATTAAAACATTACAGGAATTCAGAGCACAGTTTTCAACTTTTTAAAAACTATGGAATACAAGTTGGGTGTATTTTAAAAAAACAAAACCCAATCTTTCTACTTAAACTTGAGCTTTGTAGCGTGCCAAGCCTTGGCTAGATTCTGGAGTGTGGTCAAATTTGTGGCCATTTTATGAGTGGAATATAGCCAGTGCGTGTCTGCTGCTATGAGGTTTAAGGGTAGAGGAGACAAAGATAGATATATGCAAGCCCTGCTGCCTTGACCAATTAGATCCAGAAATTAAAGTGTGATTTATTGTAGGGTTGACAATGCTTGCTTGTCAGTGTTTCAAGCAACATTAATGAAGAGGTACTCCTAGCTATGGGTGTTTAATATTTATGGGGAACTAATACTTGTGCCTAGTAACTCAGGAGTCTTCTGCTGAGCCAGACTGATGTGATGGGCTGGAACTCTGATTAGAATATGCAGTGTCATTTTTGCTAATTCAGTCCCTATTAGAACCATCCTAGGAATATAAAATTGTGTAAACCTGAATATGCAGGGTACACTACCCCATTGTACTATGCGCTTCACACATGTAATACAGTCCCTGCCTCCAAAAACTTATGCTAAAATTGTAAAACAAAAGGCCAATCATGGCTGCAGAAAACAAATAGGGGAAGGGGAAATGGACAAGTTAACAGTGAAACAATCAAGTGTAGTCTTGAGTGGATCTTGAGGGAAGTAGCTTTTATGCACTGACTGCAGCTCAGATGTAGAGGATGGGGAAACCAAAACTGCCTGTCTTGCCTGTTCGTGAGATCCAGACCATGGAGAGGGAAGAAGAGGGGTAACTTGGACAGAGCCTGACTGACACATGTCAGGGCAACAAACAGCAAGCCTTGGATAATTGGCATGTGGCTGGGATCACCCAGATGTGTGAATGGCCCAGTATTTGTTGGGAGAGAGCTGGATTCAACTGAGTCTCTTTCCAGAGACAGAAAAATATGCAGCTCCTCAGCTGTTTTCTATAGAAGAGAACTGCAATTTGCCTCTCATCCTGAGGCATGTAGCCAACCAGAAGCACCCAGCTCCACAGGGATGATGAGGAGAATCCCTTAGACTCCATTTCCCAAGGGAGAAGACTCTCTGCTAGTGTTGCCCATTAGGCTCCCTTGCTGAAAAGACAAAGGAAGGCCAGAGATTGAGCACCCTGGGGACGTTTCACCTAGTGAGAGATCTACCTTGCAGTGGGACGCCTTAACGGTTCATACTAGGGACACTTCACCTAGGGAGTCAGGAAAGGTCTCTGGAAAGACCTAGTCTGTGGGTGCACAGCTAGGAGGAGGAGGAACATGGAGTCAAAGGGGTGTGCCGGGACCACCATGCTCCAAGCAATTGTCTGGCCAGCTTCTGTGTCATTTCAATTTTTACCTTCCTTTGCTCATTCCTCAGAGCTCTAATGCACAGGACAGTGTATATATGCTATCCACCTGAAACGTGTGGGTTACACTCCCCTATCTTTATATGCTTTGTGAAGTTCCGATTACATTCCGGTGCTGGAGGGAAGATTATTTGTGTGAGGGTCTGATTTATTATTTTTGTTTTCAGTGCTTCCTTTGAGTCCCCTTCACTTTCCTTTTACCCCTCTTCTTTTAATTTTAACACTGTCCTTTACCCTAATACCCTTGATTCCTTTTAATGGTTAATGTCCTGGACATAATTGGGTAAATAAATATGTAGCCCCCTGACACTGGGTCACTATGAATCTGATTCAGCTCCAATCACTAGTAAGCGAAGGGTTGACACTTGCCATAGGCCTAAGTGAGCACAAAGAACCTCCAGCCTCATAGATCTTTTGTAGCTCAGTGTCCCACCTTAGGAGGGAGGAAGAAGTGGACACTACTATGCTTGGGGATCTGGGTGCTCCAGAAGGGAGCACAGACTTGGTACATCAACAGAACTGTGTCTAGGCCATTGAAGGTGTGTGTGTACACTGTGATAGGGGCAGGCTGGGGATGCCATTTCCCCCTTTTTTTTTTTCAATTATTATTATTATTAAATGAGCTGACTGGAAATGGCAGTGTTGCCAACTAAATTTTTTCCCCTTTCAGTAGGTTTTTTTCTGAATATGGGTTCTCCACTTCAGGTGTGCGTGTGCACCTCTGGAGCCCTTGATCAGAGACTTTCTGTTAAGTGTCTGGTCAGTCCATGCATGCATGCTACACAACCTTGTGCCGCACTCTAACGGTGTATAGGGCTATATGGCCGAACTGTCCTTAGTTCCTTCTCTACCACCTCAGCCTGAGATGGAGCTGTAGCATGCTCACCTCCCCGCTTTTGGAGACTGCCTTTCCCATTTCCAAGAGGCCCGATGGCATATTCCAAACAAGTGGGTCATGGAGACTATAACATTGGGCTGCACCTCTACTTAATGTTCCATTATCACTGCCCCCCCTCTTTCTGGTCCCTCTTAAGGGGCCCCCTCATGAGACTATACTGAGTCAAGAAATATGCTCCCTCCTTTGTTTAGGAGCAGTAGAACCGGTCCCATCCCTTCACAGGGGAAAAGGATTTTATTCAAAGTATTTTCTCATGCCAAAGAAGAACAGATGGTGGCAACCAATCTTAGATCTAAGACAAATTCATAAAGGCTTAAAAGTTCTGATGGTGACTCTGCTAGTTATAATCCTTTCTCTAAAGGCAGGAGATTGGTTTTTGGCCCTCGAGTTACAGGACACCTATTTCCAGATATCAGTGTATCTATCACGGGAGATACCTGTGCTTTGCCATGGGCCAGGATCATTTTCAATAATGAGTACTTCCTTTTGGCCTCTCTTCAGCACATACAATTCATAGGGGCATATTTTGATTTTTTGGCAGCCATGGCCTGCCTTCACACAGACAGATTCATGACCTCATCGAATCTGGTCAGGACAATTCAAGGCAGTCCCTGTACTACAATAAGGAACTATGTGCAATTCCTAGGTCATAGTAGCTTGCACCTTTGTGACTGAGCATGCAAGATTACACCTCTGCTACTTTCAGGGTTGGTTCAGGAGGACCTATTCCTCAACCATGGATAGGTTGGACAAAGAGGTTACAGTTCTCTTCCAGGAGTTGACCTCCGTGGGCTGGTGGAAAGATCAGTACAATGTCTGTTCAGGCATTCCTTTCATTTTGTGCAGCTCCAATAAGAAGTGTGATGTATCCATAGTAGGGTGGGGAGCACACCTAAGCACATTCACAACTGAGGGCAGATGGTCATCTCGGGCAATTGGTCTCCATATCAACTTGTTGGAACTCAGGGCAGTCAAGAATGCCTGCCTTCATTTCCTACCCCTCATCCACGGCAAAGCAATCAGGATCATGACAGATAATGCGGCTTGCATGTTCTAAATCAACCAGAGGAGCAAGATCTCCCTCCCTGTACACCAAAGTTATGGAACTGGTGTATAGCCCATCAGATTCAGATCTCAGCCATTTACCTTTCTGGAGTCCAGAATATCTCAGCCAATATGCTCAGCAGGTGCTTCTCCTTGGCCTACGAATAGGAGTTGGACTCTCAAATCCTTCATGGGATATTCGAGAGGTGGGGAATTCTGCAGGTGAACCTGTTGACCACATCCAGCAACAGGATAATTATTCTTCTGCTCAAGGGGAGACCTAGGTTGCATCTCTTGGGAGACACCTTTCTTCTTCCTTGGACAAAAGCTCTGTTCTATGCATTCCCTTAAACGCCACTAATTCTAAGAGCTATGAACGAGATCCAAGCCTTGTAGTAGTTTGTAATATCAACCTGGCCAAAGCAAGCTTGATATCCTTACCTGTTGTGGCCAACCAGTGCTCAAGCTTCTGACTGTTCTTCATCTCCTCTCACAGTATGTAGGTTGTGTGCTTCCCAAACTAGGGATCCTCTTGTAACGGGTTGGGTCACAGAACCCCCCTTGGGACTGTCACCTGATGTGCTGAGACTACTTCTGAGCTCATTTTCTCTGCGAGTTTGGGCCTTCAGAACCCTGTCTTGTTGAGCCGGACATGCTAGTCTGCTCCAACACAGACCCAGGGTCTGAATCACACACCCCAGAGTTGCAGACTTAACTGAAAATAGCTGAAGAAGTGCTCCTGTCTCCAGCACCCAGGCACCCAACTCCCAATGGGATCCAAACCCCAAATGAATGTTTTACTCTGTATAAAACTTATGCAGGGTAAACTCATAAATTGTCTGCCCTCTATAACACTGATAGAGAGAGAGAGATGCACAGCTGTTTACTCCCCCAGTTATTAATTACTTACTCTGGGTTAATTAATAAGCAAAAGTGATTTTGTTAAGCATAAAATATAGCATTTAAGTGGTTTCAAGTAATAACAGACAGAACAAAGTAAGTTACCAAGCGAAATGAAACAAAACACGCAAGTCTAAGCCTAGTACATTAAGAAACTGATTACAGATAAAATCTTACCCTCAGAGCTGTTCCAATAAGATGTTTCACAGACTGGACTCCTTCCTAATCTGGGCCCAATCCCTTCCCCGGTACAGTTCTTGTTAGCTCCAGCTCAAGGTGGTAACTAGGGGATTTCTCATAACTGGAACCTCCTTTGTTCTGTTCCACCCCCTTGTATAGCTTTGGCAAAAGGTGGGAGTCTTGTCTCTCTGGGTCCCCACCCCTCCTTCTAAATGGAAAAGCCCTAAATTTAAGATGGTCACATGTCCTGTGAGACCCCAAGCCTTCACTCTTCATGGCCTACAGAAAGGCTTGCAAGTAAATAGAGCCATTTATAATCAATTGTCCTAGTTGATGGGAGCCATCAAGATTCCAAACCACCATTAATGGCCCACACTTTGCATAATTACAATAGGACCTCAGAGTTATTTCATATTTCTAGTTTCAGATACAAGAATGATACATTTATACAAATCAGATGACCACACTCAGTAGCTTTTATAAGCTTTGTAATGATACCTTACAAGAAACCTTTTGCATGAAGCATATTCCAGTTACATTATATTCTCACTCTTTAACGTATTTTCATAGAATCAGAGGGAGTGCAATGTCAAACTCGGTTGCCTCTCTTGGGAGACACCTTTCTTCCTTGGTCAAAGGCCCTGTTCTACACATTCCTTTCAAGCCACTAATTCCAAGAGCTATCAACAAGATCAGGCAGGACAAGCCCAGCCTTGTAGTACTGGCCTGGCCCAAGCTTGATATCTTTACCTTGTTGTGGCGAAGCTCAAGCTTCTGACCGTCCTTCATCTCCTCTGACAGTATGTGGGTCGTGTGCTTCCCAAACTAGGGATCCTCTGTCTCTAAGCATGGCTCCTAGATTGTTCATGGGATTAGACTCCACCTGCTTGACAGGAGGTTCATGGGATTAGAATCCACCTACCTGATAGGAGTACAAGTAGTATTACTAAACAGTAAAAGGGAGTCAACTCAAATTACTTGCCTAGAGGTTCAAGCACTGGAGTCACCATCACCACCTTGTGCCTGAATCTTCTCTGCTTTCAACCGTCCTTTCCCTCTGCTTCAGACCGTTCTTGTTGAACGGTTTGGATAGAGAAGGAATTGAGGATGGTTTGCCAGCCCAGCCTTATGCGCTCTCCGTGCGCGGCACAAGGTTGTATAGAGCTTGTGCGCAGGCTGAACAGACACTGCTAATGGACAGTCTCCAATCAAGGGCTTGAGAGGCACATGTGCACCTGAATTGGAGCACCCACAGGGACATGCATCTCAAAGAAATACAATTACTGTGCAAGGTGAGTAACCTTTTATTTTATCATGAATATCACAATATTTGGTGGGTTTTTGTTTTTCTTGAAGGCCCTGCTCCAGGAATCTTGCAATTACATGTGTGTCTCAGCCTTTTTAAATAAGAAAAGTAGGGTTCTGGATCCCATGGCTGTGGAGAAGTTTAAAAATGTGCTCCAAGATACTCAAGCTAAAAAAGCCAGAGGCCAAATAAGAACCACCACAAATTTATTTTTCTTTACATCTCATGATGTTTTGGTGGCCTTGATACCCAGGGTTCTTTCAACCCAAAGCTCTTGGTAACTTTTACTCTGTGCGAGATGGTGTCAGGAAATAAATCAGGGGAGACACGGCCATCCGACCGATAGATGGCTGGCACAAACAGGACAACACAAGTGCTTTCACTTAAAGCTACACTTTACTTAGTCTCAAGCACTTACACACGTCCGCAACAGAGCACCCCCAACCCTTGATAATTACCAAAGCTGAGTGTGGCTCTCGAGTGAAACAGCAGCAGGCTTCTGGTGGCCAAATCTTCCATCTGCAGGTGGGGACTGCAAGATGTATCCAGAGGGAGAGTCCAAAAAGAGTCCCCAAATGAGTCCAACTGTCTCAAGCTTTTCCCCCTTATTTATACATTAGTAATGGAATGACATGTCCCTTAAAGAAAACTTGTTAAGCAAGCAGTTCCCATGGACAAGCAAGAGGCTCCTTCTAATTATATATTAACCATGTGTGGGTTTTTCCAGAGTTTGCAGCCTTGAGACCCCAATAGACATTCCTGAGGCACATCCTGCTCTTTTAAAATGCATGTATCAGCAACTTCAACACAATTCTTATCAGGAAGGACGCGGGGTCAAGCTGCCCTTTCTGTGGCACCCCAAAAGTCCTCCCCTCCCCACCTTGGTCAAGCTGAGACTGCTGAATGGCCAATTTACAGCTTGCTGACCAGGTTGCCTTTAACAATAAGCCATAGCGGTTTCAGGCACTTTACTGGTTTGCCAAAGTCTCCACGTACAGCCTGACTTGTAATTTTTGAACTCTTGGGATTAGCAGTTATTTGGTAATTACTTTGTGATTTGACCACTTCAAATTTTAAATAGTTTGATGTAAAGGTCTAATTTATATGTTGTGTGTAGACTGACCTTTCTGACTCCTTTTTAAAAATGGTCCAACTGAAAACTATTATCAATGTACTACAGAACAGAAGGATCATTATATTTACTTTTTTTTACTACAAAGAAGCGGAAAAATCTTTTAATGGTAAAAATAAAAGCTAGTAGGGGAATGACACCTTAGTCTAACTTAAATTCTATTTTTTCTTATTTACAATGACTTTGTCCCTCAAATAAAAGATTTACTGAACTGCTAGCAAGAGAATTACATTTAATTGTAGGTTTTCTGTCCTGTGAACATCTAATGATGTTTGTCAACATGCAATAAAAAGTGATTGTCAGAATGCAAGGCATACTAATGTTCTCTTCACTGTGCCTTGTCTACTGAAAGGTAAATGCAAATGGACAGAAAAATCAATATAACAATTTATATTAAATCCTTTCATTCTGTAAACATCAAGGGGGTACAAAGCCAATGTAAAATTTTTAAAAGTATGTTACTGATTTTGTTAGCAAATGACAGGAAGAAAACCATCAAATAAGAACTGTGGAATGTTAACCTAAATTTCACTGTGTTTCTGAGGGATAAACATATTATAGGGGAGCTGGTAGTGATCATTCTGTGCTAACACTTTCCATTATAAAAGATTCTTCAGATCATTTCTTTGAGAGGCTTTTGCACCTCCATTGTTTGTAGCAGGCCACTGATATTCCAGAGGGGAATAGGTCGAGGAACTATAATAACTCCCCTATCATACAGTATCCGCTGGGAATGCCCTCATATTACAGAAGTGCCTTTTCTGGACCCAGTAATCTGTCAATCCTGTGGGATAACAGCCTTCTGCTGGTGCCAGTTAAGGTACTTAGCCCTGTACTTCATATGGCTGCAATATGGAAAGTTCATGGTTAAAAATCCACTGGTGATACATGGGAGATTGTTGCAGTTGCACATAATATACTTTACTTTTTTCTTTTTAAAAATACCTGGGAAATTTACCTTTTTAAAAAACAACCTGCCACCATCTACCGATAAATTTACCGAGGTTGCAAAATCAAGTATTCAAAAGGTGGGAAATGCCAGTTTGATGGCTGATCTTGTATACCTCTGATGCAGTGAATGAGGCAGGGATCCTGTGGAAAAATATAGTACATGATCATATAATTAAAGACTGTACACATAAATAGCGTGTATACACACAAGTGGGCAGAATAAGGTTGCACAAGCGTCTGTAAATGTGGCAACCGTATTCTGCCCCTTGTGTGTATGCCCTATTATTTGTGTACAGTCTTTTATTATATGATCATGTACTATATTTTTCCACAGGATCCCTGCCTCATTAATTGCACAGGATATGTGTCCATTGGGAAGAAATAAGGTTTGTGGGCTGTCTGGAGAGGCCCACAACTGTGAGTATCTACCTCAGGGCATACTTGTCAAAAACAGGGCGGATACCTCAAACTGTTTCTATGTTCTACCATTAGATTTTACCAAGCCAGTTAACAAATGTGAACTCCTGGATCAGTATACCAGTCCTTCCATGGAGTCCAGACAGTACCTTTTGGCTCTCCAGTCTGTCTTGCCTCTCAGGCAAACTAGACTTAGTGAAAAATGGTCACTTACCCAAAAATCACCCCAAAATCAGGTTGCTTCCAGTCACGTACCCCAGATCAATTGGTACTCTAGATCTTACACCAAAGACAATGCCTGTAACCAATCCTGTAATAAACTATCTAAAGGTTTATTAACTAGGAAAGGGTAATAAGAGAGTTATTTACAGGTTCGAGCAACCAAACATATACACACGAGTTACCATCTAAATTCCAAGAGTAGCAGAGTTGTAGAGAACTGTCAATTCAAAGTGTCTTTCAGGGCAGACCCAGGAGATAACCCCTGGGGCTCTCTGGCTTCATTTTGGGTTCTCTGGTCCTGTGAGAGTTCAAACAGCAGAGAGAGAAAATCTTCACATTAACTATTTTTATTTCCCTTTTCCAGCATTCAAAGTGATAGAATGAGGTCGCCTGCATGTATTTCTCCATGGGTGGATGGGGCAATTGACAAAAGCTTTTGTCTTATCATGGCCCACTTAAATTTTGATAGTTCTCCTGGATGGGAGGAGGCGAACAATACCTGGGTCTGGGTTCACAAGTTCAGAGCAAACATTTTCAAAGTTGTAAAGCAACACTTATTTTTGTATACCATGTAATATCGACATTACAAGTGAGATTAATGCATGCAGCAATTTACAAGCATTTCATAGAGTCTAAACACATTCTTATAAGATTAATACCTATGTCGAGCAACACTAACACATAAGTGAATTTGTCTGGTCTCCAGTTATGAGTTTTAGTCCTTCGCTAATGCCAGCAGCCTTGGCAAGAGCTGGCATCTGGCCTGCCAGCATCACGAGGGCAACTTTAAATCAGGCATTTCCTAATTTTTGAGTGTTTGCTTGACTTTGCAATCTAAAGTTTTTTATGGTATTTCTTAATTAATTAATACACATGCACATAAAGAAGATGAACAGACCACTATTACAAACCTAGTGCTAATAGAGCTGTTACCCCAGATGATAGAATGTGTTGAACAGGTCAGATCTTCAGTGTACATATTTATTATCTGAAGATTCCTTACAAACTTTGTAAGCTATTTCTCTGAGGAATTTCTGTGAAAAAAGCTTTTGTGTAAGTATAGTAGGAGATATCCTGCAAGGTTGAGGATTTCTTATGTAGCTTGTTTGCCAGCTGAATATACATCAGTTACACTGTATAGGAGGTTCTATTAAAAACTGGACACTTACCACTTGTGGTAGTTCAGATTTACTTCAGAATCTTCTGTTCTTCCTGTTCAAAATATAGACAACATTGCCATACTGCTGTAGTGTAAATTGTGCAATGCAGTAAACTCTTCAAAAGTTGTTTGCTTTATCTATAGAGAAACCATTAAAAGGCTTTGTTACAGTGTGGTGGGTAAAAACTCAGGGGCTAGTTATATTAATAAAGATACATCGGGTCAGATTCTGATCTTGCTTCCATTAATATAACCCCATCGCCAGTGTAAGTGAAATTGGGACCAGAGTCTATATAGGTTTTTGTAGAAGGCTAGAAAGGGCACCCATGCTCCAGGCTTCTGTAACATCATTTAAAAATAGAAGTGCAGCAATTTAAAATGTCATCGCAAATTCCCACTCTTTGACAATTTCTGATCCCATTTTCAAATGCCTGAGGAGAAAAAATGAGCACCGAAGGCTATCAATTACTTGTACTTTGATATTTGGGTTGTGAAATTTTTGGAATGTAATAGTTCAACAAAAAAAGTTAATGTTTCTAACTCATTTGGTGTAGTCTGAAACAGACAAGATGGAAGAATTTTAATAAAATTGGAAATGTGGTGGTTTTCTTATATTACACCTCTCTGTCCAAAGGCTCTGAGCACTTTATAAATTAACTGATATGCAGACTATACCAGCTTTGCAAAATTATCATGAAAACATTTCAGCATGGGCAAAAATAGACTTGCCTGTCATTTTACCATGGTGATTACAATTAAAGTATAGAATATGTTACTTGCTGGTAAGAAAACCAACCAAAATCCAAATCCCTGCTCTTTCTAGATGAATAGAATTTTTGCATCACAGAGAATTATACAAAACAATCCATTTTCCCATCATTGAAATGTAGCCACATGTGGGCTGGAACGCAGTAACTGTTCAGTAGTGCATAGCATCCCTGTACAGCAATTTGACAGAAAGTTTAAAAAAAAATAATTTTAAACTGCTTGTGATGCAAGGGAATTTAGGATAGCAGAATGGAATTACACGGGGCTTTAAAACATGAAGCACTCATAGCATGATGGATAACTGTAAGATTTGCGCTGGTGAAACTGAAATTCCCAGGTTATCAAAAGCTCATTCTGATTCAAGTCATTGCCACGTTTTTGTTATGCCACCATGTATTTTACACTGTGCTGTACAAAAATAGAGAAAAATGCATTCCTTACCTGGAAGAGATTGCAATCAGATGCACTATTCCTGTTATCAAACTGTTAAATTAACTTTATTATATGAGAGAGTTCCCCTGTACCCTTTTAAAAAAGCCATTAATAATAGGCATACTTCAAACAAACAAACCAAGCTCCTCACTCCAGTTCTTTGAGCTGTAAAACATAAGCTATAGATGTTCATCTGTAATGTTGTTGTACCTTCCAAAACAAGCATTACAACTATGTAGCTTGTGACAAAATGAACTGTTGCTATTATCCTAGACTGTGATAGTGTCGTCTTTTGTTGTATTGTATTTGTAGCAGGACAGTATTTGAATCAATTATGTTGCTTGATTTTGTCAGCTGGCATATGGTATTTTCAGTCTTTAAATTGGTTTTAAACATAGATCCCCTGCTGTGCTGATAGCTAAATCTGATTATTCAATGATCTGGCTTTTGCTGTAAGGTAGCAGAATTAAGTTAGTCAATGTATTTATTATGACATTTATGAACATGACATCAATGCATTCTTGAATGAGAATTTTGAGAAATTAGCTTTGCAAGATTAGCTTCTGAAAGTAGGGTTTGGCTGTTTCAAGATATGTCCAGTAGTATCTGGCATTTATAAAGTGAAGGACAATAAAAAGTGACCTGTGTCCATATCTGTTCTGAAACCATGAGAAATTGTACAGTTTAACTTGAAGCAGTAGCATTTATCTGCTTGTGTTGTACTGCAAAAGGATTCTGTTTTATGCCTATAATGCAGTGGGGATCCCTAAAATACCAATATTGCACAATAATATTTGACTTTACAATGGTATTTGAAGGGAAAGTAATGCAAAAAAGTTGACTTCATCCACACTGCCCACCGAAATGTGAATTTGGGAAAACACCAAACACAGTTCCAAGCTAACTCTTGCTTCTGACTCTTCCCTTCCCTTCCCTTCCCCTCCCTAGCAAATATTGTCATGTTTTCTGTCTTTCAGCTTGTAAAGTCTTTGGAGAGAGAACACATTTCATGTTTTTCTCCATACAGTTCAGACCATGCTGTCACTCAGCTAAACTTGCCATTATTATTCTTTATTTCAGTGATGAACTTTTTTATTTGAATGGAGTCCACCAAATCTTGAATGCAGTGCACTTAATAAGCTTACAGTGACCCCACCTGCTACTGAAATGCAGTCATAGCTAAGATGGAAGGTGATAGCTGTTTAACAAAACCCAGCAAAACTGTGTAACTGGTGAAGAATCCAATTCTGTGAGGTGTAGAGCATCCTCAGGTCTCATTGCTAAAGTGCTAAACCTCAAATGCTTAGAAGCAGAAAACAACAAGCTTATTTTGTTTACAATAGACTTTCAGTATCCTGTGATCCTTCTGTCCTCCTTGTGAGGAACATCAGGAGCTTCGGATGAAATCACTAGAGCTCTGAACCTTGACTGTGGAGGACTTCTGGCACTGAATATTGAATACGTGGGGGAGGAACACTCTCTTACAATGATGCTTCTCATATAAAATGTGTATATGCATACATACACTGTGGGCTTGGCAACTTCTCATTCTTTTAGTTGATTAATTAGGGTTTGTATCTGACTTGGCCTTGGATGACAACGGCTAACACTGAAACTTAAGATCAGAGTCAGCTGTTCAATCTGGGGTATTATGGGATTTATTTCATCCATTGTCTGGGGCTTGTTAAAAAAACTGATCGAGGAATTAAGTGGAAACCGTGTTTTGTTGTTGGGTTTAAACAGCATTCATATTAGCTTCTAAGTGTTAAAGGAAACAGTCTTCTTGCTGTTGCTTGTTGTAACTAGGAGAGGTATTGTTCATCCCACTTGGTCTGGAATCACTCTATGGAAAGATAAATCCCATTTTATTTCTTTAGCATATAGATAGTTACATGCTAATTCTTCCTTGTGTGTTTCTTTTTAATTTTTTTTACTGCATCTGCCGATTATCTTCTTTCATATGGCTTGTGTAGGTAACAATGTTTACAACTTTATATCTAGATTTGATAGCCAGCACGTTGCAGCAGCAGTGAACTGGTGAATGTCCTTCAGGCCCCCGGCAAAAGAACGAAGGGGACACTCAGTTTTGATGTGCTCCATTGTTTGTACCTGGTGACCACAGTTGCATACAGGTGTTTGCCTCATTTTCCATTTAAAGAGTGTTTGTCCACATTTCCCATGAGATGTCCTGGTGTGATTCAGTCTGCACTGGAGCAAGACAACAACCGTCACATGGTGCTCCTGATATGTGCTGGTGTTTTTCATGCTTTGTGCAAATTCACTAACATACCAGTGTCGTCAGCTGGTCACTGGACAGTTGTATTACTGACCTCCCAATGAAATTAGCAACGATTATCTTTCCTCAGACCATCTGCTGGTTGTAGCTCTCTCCATTTTCTGATGCTTTGCAAACATAAATGAGTGATATGGAAATAAGTATTTTCCCTGTTCTAGGGATGGAGAAACGAAGGTATTAACTGACTTGTCCAAGGCTGTAGTTGGATTCAGTATCAGGTAGGGATTAAAACTGAGGAACTTCTTGTCCAACTCCCTCTTTTATACTTGTCATACTAGCCAGGGACCATTCAGTAACCAAATTGCTCAACACATGGAATTGATGTGAAAATCATTCTTGTGAAATTAACTACAAACAAATAGCAAATATTTCATTATTGGATTATTTATTTCATTATAAAATGATATAAGCCAGTGGCTTTCAACCTTTCCAGACTACTGTACCCCTTTCAAGAGCCTGATTTGTCTTGTGTACCCCAAGTTTCACCTCACTTAAATTACAAAATCAGACATAAAAATACAAGTGTCACAGCACACTATTACTGAAAAATTGCTGACTTTCTCATTTTTACCATGTAGTTATAAAATAAATCAATTGGAATATAAATATTGTACTGATATTTCAGTGTATAGTATACAGGACAGTATAAACAAATTATCCATGAAATTTAAGTTTGTACTGATTTTGCTAGTGCATTTTATGTAGTCTGTTGTAAAGCTAGGCAAATATCTAGATGAGTTGATGTAGCCTTGGAAGACCTCAGAGTACCCCTGGGGTACATACCCCTGATTGAGAACCACTGATATAGGTAAATCAGTGCATCGCTAGGTCTGGGACATGCAATAATAACTTGTAGAGTGTGTGCTCCTTTTATAGCATTAAATTAAGAACATTTTCCTTTGTTCTTTTAAGTTAATAGTTTGATTTTGTTTTATCAATATAGTTCAATATTTATAAACACCAAAGCTCTGATTCGTCATTGGGATCTACTCATATGAACCCCTGTAAATGTGCAGACATTTGTACTAGATAATTCCAATGTGAGATTGGGGCTCACATGGATTTTTCTCTGTCTTTTATACAAAACTAACCCTAGATCAGAATGTAGTAAACATAGGTAGTAGTGTTCAGAAGAAAAATTAGCAGTGTTTAAATCTGGGATGTGGTCTATACACATCCCACTAACCCTGGTGTTGTAACAAAGGCCAACCTATTGTTTAAAACAAGTTGGGAAGACTAAGCACACATTAGAATCATAGGGTACGTCTACACTACGGGATTATTCTGATTTTACATAAATCGGTTTAGTAAAACAGATTGTATAAAGTCGAGTGCACGCGGCCACACTAAGCATATTAATTCGGTGGTGTGCGTCCACGGTCCAAGGCTAGCATTGATTTCTGGAGTGTTGCACTGTGGGTAGCTATTCCGTAGCTATCCCATAGTTCCCGCAGTCTCCCCCGCCCCGTGGAATTCTGGGTTGAGATCCCAGTGCCTGATGGGGCAAAAACCATTGTCGTGGGTGGTTCTGGGTAAATGTCGTCGTCAGTCACTCCTTCGTCTGGAAAAGCAATAGACAATCATTTCGCGCCCTTTTTCCCTGGATTGCCCTGGCAGATGCCATAGCATGGCAACCATGGAGCCTGTTTTGCCTCTTGTCACTGTCACTGTATGTGTACTAGATGCCGCTGACAGAGGCTATTCAGCAGTGCTACACAGCAGCATTCATTTGCTTTTGCATGATAGCAGAGATGGTTATCAGCCATTCTGTACCGTCTGCTGCCATTGTAAATTGGCAATGAGATGACGGTTACCAGTCCTTCTGTACTGTACTGTCTGCTGCTGTCATGGGTTCCCCTGGCTGAGGTCGGCCGGGGGCGCAAAAGACAAAAATGGGAATGACTCCCCGAGTCAATCCCTCCTTTATGGTATCTAAAAATAGAATCAGTCCTGCCTAGAGTATGGGGCAAGTGTACTAGAGAACCAGTGTATCAGAGAACCAGAGAGCACAGCCGCTCCGTGTCAGATCCTGCAGAAATGATGAGCTGCATGCCATTCACAGGGGGTGCCCCTGCAACAACCCCACCTGTTGCTTCCCTCCTCCCCCAGCCTTCCAGGGCTATGGTTGCAGTGTCCCCCCATTTGTGTGATGAAGTAATAAAGAATGCAGGAATAAGAAATAGAGACTTGTTAGTGAGATAAAATGAGGGGAAGGCAGCCTCCAGCTGCTATGATAGTCCAGACAGGACATTAAGCAGTGTGGGGGAGAGGAACCCAGCATCTCGCTGCTATGATAGTCCAGGCAGAACAGAATCTTTTCTTTACACATGAAGGGCGGGGGCTGATGGAGCTCAGCCCCCTGTTGCTATGATGAAGACGGTTACCAGCCGTTCTGTACCATCTACTGGGAAGCAGTAGCACTCATGGGCTGATGATGACGGATACCAGTCCTTCTGCAGTGTACCATCTGCCACAAGGCTGATGTTGACAATGGATATCAGTCATATTGTACTGTCAGCCACCAAGGAGGGGGGGCGAGGATGCTGCAGTTCACTGCCGCAGCATCGCGTCTACCAGCAGCATTCAGTACACATAGGGCGACATTTAAAAGAGTCGAGATGATTTTTTTTCCCTTTTCCTTCTGGGGGTGGAGGTGGGGGGGTAAATTGAGGAGCTATGCCCTGAACCACCCCGGACAATGTGTTTGACCCTACAGGCATTGGGAGCTTAGCCAAGAATGCAAATACTTTTCGGAGACTGCAGGAACTGTGGGATAGCTTGAGTCCTCAGTCCTCCCTCCCTCCCTCCATGAGGCGTCCGTTTGATTCTTTGGCTTTCCGTTACGCTTGTCACGCAGCAGTGTGCTGAGTCCCTGCTGTGGCCTCTGTCTGGAGATTTTTAAAAAATGCTTTGGATTTTCGTCTTCTGTAACGGAGCTCTGATAGAACAGATTTGTCTGCCCATACAGCGATCACGTCCGTACGGTCCATGCTGGAGCTCTTTTTGGATTTGGGACTGCATCGCCACCCGTGCTGATCGGAGCTTCACGCTGGGCAAACAGGAAATTATATTCAAAAGTTCGCGGGGCTTTTCCTGTCTACCTGGCCAGTGCATCCGAGTTCAGATTGCTGTCCAGAGTGGTCACAGTGGTGCACTGTGGGATACCGCCCGGAGGCCAATACCGTTGATTTGCGGCCACACTAACCCTAATCCGATATGGTAATACCGATATTAGCGCTACTCCTCTCGTTGGGGAGGAGTACAGAAACCGGTTTAAAGAGCCCTTTATATCGATATAAAGGGTCTCTTCGTGTGGACGGGTGCGGCGTTAAATCGGTTTAATGCTCCTAAAATCGGTTTAAACGCGTAGTGTAGACCAGGCCTTAAAAATATAGGACTGGAAGGTACCTCAATAGGTCATTTAGTCCAGTCCTTGGCACTGAGGCAGGGCTAAGTATTATTTAGTCCATCCCTGACAAGCGTTTGGAAGTTTTTAAGAGCAAGTTAGACAACAATGGAAATTCTACAACCTCCATAGGTAATTTGTTCCAATGCTTAACTACCCTGGCAATTAGGAAGTTTTTCCTAATGTCCAACCTAAATCTCACTTGCTGCAATTTAAGACCATTTTTTCTTGTCCTGTCCTCAGTGGATATGGAGAACCATTTATCACCCTCCTCTTTACAGCAACCTTTTGCATACTTGAAGACTTATGTTCCCCCTCAATCTTTTCTTCTCCAGACTAAACAAACCCATTTTTTTTCCAATCTTTCCTTGTAGGTCATGTTTTCCAGATATTTAATCATTTTTGTTGCTCTCGTTTGGACTTTCTGTAATTTGTCAACATCTTTCCTGAAGTGTGGTGGTGGTGGTGGTGCCCAGAATTGGACACAAGGTCTCAACTGAAGGACTATCAATGCTGAATAGCGTGGAAGAATTACTACTTGTCTTGCTTACAACACTTCTGTTAATGCATCCCAGGATGTTTGCTTTTTTTGCAACAGTATTACATTGCTGACTCATATTTAGTTTATAATTCATTATAACCCCAAGATCCTTTTCTGCAGTACTCCCTTTTCTAGGCATTCATTTCCCATTTTGTATTTGTGCAATTGATTAGAACATTCCACTTAGGTAGGAATAAAGTTCTTTGCATTTGTCCTTATTGAATTTCACCCTATTTATTTCAGAGCATTTCTTCAGTTTGTCAAGATCATTTTGAATTCTAATTCTGTCCTCCAAAGTGCTTGCAAACCCTCCCAGCTTGGTGTTGTCTGCAAACTTTCTATGCTATTATCTGAAATAATTCATGAAGATGTTGAATAGAACAAGAACCGGATCCCCATGGGACCACACTCAATAAACCCTTCCAACTTACGGTAACTGTCAACCATTGACTTGATTTGACTGTGACCGGATTCTCCAAGTATGGTTTTTCAACCAGTTATGCACCAACCTTCTCATAGGTTCATCTAGGTTTTATTTCCCTGGTTTGCTTATGAGATAGTCATGTGAAACAGTATCAAAAGCCTTATTAAATTTGAGATGTTATCATATCTACTTCTTCCTCCCATTCACAAGGCCTATTACCCTGTCAAAGAAGAATATTAGATTGATTTGGCATGACTTTTTTTCTTGACAAATCCATGTAGATTGTTACTTATCACCTTATCTTTTAGGTGCTTACAATTTGATTGTTTGATTATTTCCTCTGTTATCTTTCCAGGAACAAAAGTTGAGCAGACTGGTCTATAATTCCCTGGGTTGTCCTTATACACTCTTCGTAGGTGGTACGATATTTGCCCTTTTCTAGTGCTCTGGGACCTCTTTCATGCTCCATGATTTCTCAAAGTTAATTGCTAATGGCTGAGAGATCTCTTCAGCCAGTTCCTTAAGTATTCTAAGATGTGTTTCGCCAGGTCCTATGTGAAAGGAACACTACTTTTTTTAAAAAAGCTTAAGTACTTGCTGTTACATTTCTTACATAAGTATCCCTGTTTCTCTGTAATCTTTTTATTGAAAACTTTATATTACAGGTGACTGAACTATAATCCAATAAATAGGCATTATATTCTCAGCCAATATAAAGTGAAGATTTTCCCCTCAATCATGAATTAAAAAAAAAAAGCAACACTAACAAGGAAAAGGTAATGCTGAGTTTGTATATCACTGCAGTGTATTAAATTAAGAGGAGACTGGATTTATGTTGCTTGAGGTCAAAGTTAACATATCTCAGATAACCACCATATACACCAAACCTCATATGTTTTCTGAGGGCATATGTCAGATTTAAATTTCAGATCTCTAATCACTTCTTTTGTTATATAATGATTGTGGAACTAGCAATCAGTATCCAAAAAGTTAGTATTTGTTCCTTGGTCATTAAATGAAAGGTATTCGCTACTTCCAGGTCCCTCTTATCCAAAACCTTATTGAGATCTTTATTACATGCATAAGGAAAATGAAATAGTGTAGGATTTCCAGTTATTTTTGAACAGAATGTGTGGATTTGAGAACGGAAAATGGTATGGTGCAATGCCAAAAATGGTGGTAAACAATATTGTTTTATGATTATAGCATCTGAGGCAATTTTGGGAAGAGCTTCATCCACATTTTGTTCACGATAGTTGGGGAATATTATAAACTGTATGTAATGTAGGTCTGCACCTGAATAAATTTGTTGCATGTTGAGGATTTATGGACACTAACCAGAGCAGCAATCCAATTATCATATGGAGTTCCATTCCCAGATCTATTTGATGCTTACGGACAGGCTTGGCATTTGTCATCCAACAATAACTCAAAGAATACAATAGGGGAATAAATTACGTTAGGATTAGTTGAAAATGCTAGCTGCTTTTCCATATCTGCAGTTGAAAAGACAAGAGGAAGCTGCATGGTGATGTGCAAATAAAATCACTCAGCCGAAGGAACTATTTAAAAACTGTTTTCATCCTGGAATTTGTTCAGAGATGTCAATTAATTTTGCTGTAACAATTTATAATTGTGAGAAGCCCTCTGGCTAGCCAAGTATTTCAGTATGGACAAAGTTCAAAACTTTTGGAAAGTGCCCACTCATTTTAGGTGTTTCAGTTTTTGAGACTTGAGACATCTAATGTCTGACTTCTCTCCAGTCCTCATTTTGAGGTAGTGAGCACACACAACTTCTATGGACTGAAGTGATAGCTATGAAAAATCAGGCCCTGAGTATCTTGAGTTGGTCACTCAAAAGTTGAAGCACCCAGAATTAGGTCTTATGGGCTGGAAATGCATTAATACAAGAGTGGGTCAGAAAAGTGGGATGCAGCATATAATTCCTAGGAATGTCATTGCAGGGTCTGAAGTGTTGGTGGTTGTCGGATTAGAATTGGCTATGGAGATTAGTTCAGTTTCTCCCATGTGGGAGGGGAAGATGGAGTAGCTGCTGGTCTCTTGCCTCTCAGGGCCCTGGTGTTTCTGTGTGCATGAGGGGGCATGATGGGGCAGGAGTCCTCTGCATCTTTTGCTGGTTCTCACTATAGTTACTTTATATGCCTTACAGAATCTAGGATTCAAATTGTTTTATATATTATTTATATTTCAATGGAATTTACCTCTCACTTAGAGAACTGTCTGTATTATTCCAGGCCAAACTATGCCTGCAGAGCTATGATATGAGTCTCTTGTTTGTGTGCTTAAGGAGCTGAAAACAGCCTCTGCATGTAGCTGAATCTCTGGCTCTGTTCTGTGCAGTAGGCTAATCGGTAATTCTTTACCATCTGTGATGGTTGCTGAGTGGCTTACAAACAAGCTAATATCATAGGCTACCATTCCAGACACCTTGATATGTCTCTTCAGTGCCTGTCCATATGATGCTGTCAGAAGCTTGCTTGCTTGCTTTCTTTTCAGGAAAGTCGTCTACCTCAATTGCTTATGTCATTAAAAAAAAAAAATTCTTTACCCGAGTTGCAATGTTAACTGACTTCAACATGTACTTGGAAAGATTAAATCACCAATGCACCTCCTCTACTGTACCTGCTGCTGCCTGAGAATCTAAAAGCCATGTTGGAATTGTCTAATTTTTTCGTGTGGAGGGTGGCACATTCAGTTCTCATTCTATATTAATTGTATTGGTATTGCTGAATCACCTTCAAGTTACTTGAATTAACGTGAATCTGTTATTGCATGGGGCACTTAGCTAAAAATTCAACCTTTCATTCCCAAATTACTAGTTATTTTAATATGTTCAGCTCTAATATGAAGAATATATTCAAAAGCAAAGTAAAATTGCAGAGATATGACATCATGTGACTAAATGGTAGTCTGAGACAGGTGACTCTAGAGGGAATTGTTTCGTATCTTAAATTAATTACAACCTTGGCTAGAATAGTTTATGCTCTCGAGTCTTGTCGGATATGTAAATTCACTTGAGACAAGATAAATCCCTGTTGACTAAACAAACATGTTGTTTTAGTCAAAACTGAAATTCAAATACCAAACTAGTTCTTAGAACACTGTGTGGATTTCTGGTCCATAAACAATGATTAGATTATAAGGCAACATATTTTTAAGAATAGTATTTTCACTTCTAATGGAGAACATTGTGCTGTGTAGTATTGTTGTTATAAAAAGGAAAAATATACTGTTTTTTTTTTCTTGGACCTAGTGTTGTGAGACTTGAAAGAAAAGTACCTCTCCTTGTGAATAAGAAACATATAGCATAGGAAAAATTATTTTGCTTCATTTTGAAACTTCAGATCTTCTGGGATTAGTAAAGTAATTACTACAGTCTCTTCTCCTCTGTTTTCTAGCATTACATGAAACACAGCGTATCTGAATAGAATATGGTAATCTTAATTGGGAAGTAGGGTTTCAGCATTTCACTCGCATATCTCTTTTGTTTCTGACATACAACTTAGAGTAGTCTATGGTATTGGTGAAAGTGGGTTCCTATATGACTGGCTGCCATGTCTCAATTCTCTCCTTCTTTCAAGTCCTCTCTCAAAGCATGATCCTTCTATGAATTATAAATCCTTACATTTCCCCTCAAATATCTCAGAACCTCTCTCCCCTATGTTGTCAGCCAGAGCACCTGAATATATTGTTGTTACCTTCCTTTTCTTTTTTCCTTTTCCTCATCTGTGTTTTGTAAACCTCACTTTTCAAGTTACATTTCAGCGTAGGGGGTCAGTCCTGCAAGTGCTGACTCAAGAGAGTAGTCCTACTGGAGTGAGTAAGCATTTGCAGGTCCAAGTCTGTAGATTATAAATTCTTTGGGCCGACACCCTGGGTAAAATTTTCAGAACTGCCGAAGTCCTAGTTTCAAAAGTAACTTTGGAGTCAAGTGACTTTTGAAAATCAGACTTTGGCGGTTCTGAAAATTTTACCTCTCGCCTTCTATTTATCTCTTAGGTAACATACCCACTTATATCACCACGCAAACAATAAATTAATAAATGTGACATCTCCCACTTTGACATAAATAGCATATAATGCTGTAGCTCTTATTGCATAATGTTGACATACATACATTTTTTTGTGTAATTTGTGATTTATTCAAATGTTTATGTTGATAATAAAAGTAAATGGGGCAATAGAGATTGCTTAGGGGCAAAATCTGTGCAAAATCCTTAAAGGTTAGATACCTCAAATATTGTCCTTATTTCATATATTTTATCTCATATGTTGTATATCATGCTGGGTAATTGCTGCCCAGGATGATGATGGTGATTATATAATTAATATTGAATTATCTAACTAGGACCTGTTTTTTCAGAGCAACCTAAATCTGCTTCAGATGCTATTTTTAATTAAGGAGAAAAGTTAATTTGAGGTGATAATTTTCTCCGTAGTAATAAATGAATTCAGAATCCTGCTCTGACTTTTGAAACCAGAACACAAGGCCTCCTCTGTACGTGAGACTGGAGGTAGGTGGAAATAATTCAATCTAAATCCAGGCTCAGGACTAGCACATAGCTAACCATGTTCAGTTTTTCCAAAGTGCAAATCTGCAAATCCCACCCACGCCCAGATCTGCAAGCACAGATATGTGAAACTCAAAGGGCATAATCTGGTAGAAATTCTGCTGTCATTGTAGCACACACAGAGTTGATGACATTTTTGGCTTAAGAACTGTTTTCTTCAAAAAGGCAGCATCTGGCACTTAGTATTAAAATTAAATTTGTGAATAAAATTCCCACTCTTCAAAATGTGTTAACATTTTGAATATATTTCACAAGTATTTCTTTCAGGAACTAGCTAGAATGATTCAATGTTAATCATAAACATTTTGCCTTTTTTCTGATTCAGTTATAGAATTTAAACAATTTATCAGATAAGCTTGCTGCGATCTTTATTTACAATGTACCCTACTCAGGTTAGTCAGCCAATTCAAAAATATGAAGCACCAAACTCAGTGAAATAATGCATTGTTCTTTAAAAGCAGAAGGTTGCTTAGGGTCAGTCAGAAGGTGATTTACTTAATGTAAGTCACTTCTTTTAAATCAAAATATTTCCTAGAATCAGACATATACACTTCATTCAGAAATGAGTTGAAAGATTAATCAAATGTGTTGTGGTGGTTTTCTGCTGCATACTTTGCTTTTATTCCCTAAAAAATACAAGTAACTTCCTCTTGTACACATTTGCAATGGGAAGAATCTCCACACTTGAAAATACATCATACTGCTGTAGAACAATATAAAAGCCAGTCTTTTGTGAGTCTTAGGAAGGGGAAAAATGGAAAATTGAATTTTCCTCTAATTAAAAGCCAGCTACAAGGATGTTTTAATCTAAATGCCCAAACACAATGTGCAAGGTTGCTTTAGGAATTACATTATAGAGGTGCAAAATCTGTTAATGTGAAGTCTGGAGACATGGCATCGCAGATTTTGCACAACGTGCTTAATTAAAAAAGATCTATCCATCTACTTATTTTGTTGCAGTTAATCTGTAAAATCCTCCCAAGTGAGCTCCAGGGATATTGCTAAAATGTAGATATCATTAAAGTAGACGTTTTTGACAGTTTTCCTTTCTCATATTCATCCCATGCCATATACCCTGGTTTATCAATATTTTCCAATTTACATATAGGTAAAATATTTTACTAGAAGGTGACCTCTTTCTAAGAAGTCACCATTCTCAAGTGATTGAAGCAGCTAGCAGCAGCTGACATTTAGGATGCATTCTTTGTGACTAGACATTATAAAAGAAATTGAGCAAAGGAAAGCGCAGGCTGAAAATTATCTTGTGAATGCTAATGTAGACCCAGGGGTGGGTTACAGCCCATCAAATTAGCACCCAGGCCCACCCAGAGTTCACCTGCCTCCCCCATACCCCCTGCTGCTGCTCTGCTTAACTTGTTTGCTGCTAGGCATAGAAAGAGGAGGCATGTGTGTCCTCTCTCCTCCACAGCAAGAGCCCTACAGTCAGGGCTCCCAGCCCATCACAGCGTCCGCCTCTCCTCTTGGCAGGTGTGACTGGCCAGACTCAGGGCAGCTTTGGAGGGCAACTGGTTAGGAAGTCACAGAGCAAGGGCAGGAAGAAGAGTCAGTCCAGCTCTGGGGACCTGCTTGGGTCCTGAGACCAGTTCATGGGTGAGTCCTTCCCACAGGCCCAGAGAGAGAGGTGCAGCGTCTGAAAAGTGCAGAGCCCAGCTCAGCTGCGGGCTTTGATCTCCAATCCCTCCAGACTGTGCTGGGAACAGGTCAGGGATTTACTGTGGGACAGGTGCTTCCATGTTGCCTCCAAACATAGCAATGCAGCCCAGGCCAGTTCCCTTCCTCATTCCCTCTCTGTCCCCATTAGCCTCCACCCACACTTCCCAAGCCCACCTGTGGCTATTCCCTTGTGCCCAACATGAAGGACCCCCGTCCCATGCAGGAGTTAGGGAAGTTTGGTCTCCAACCCACTGAACTTGCCACAGGGACAGGTCCCATCCACCGTAAGTTGGGACCCACTTAATTTTCCACTTCAGCTATGCCACTGGTGTAGACAGTGTCATCAGTTACTGGGGTTATGTCTGCACCTACAGTGTGGTTAATAAGAACAATTGCTGTTCTTATTTGCAGCAGTTCCCACAATGCAGTAGGCATTTTTCAAAGAGAAAAGAAAACACAATCTCTATCCATGGGTGTCTCAGCCTAAAGAAAGGAAAAACAATATAATAGGGAGGGTATTATATATAAATAATCAGAAGTAAAAATGGAGGCTACAATGCCAGTGACTGGTCTACACGAAGCTTCCATCTTTGTTGTCGCTCACAGAGCCATTGGTAGCAATGGTGAATTCTTTTTATTTTATGCTTCATTTAATTCCTCCCCCCCCCCCCCAAAAAAAAAGTTTGGGGTAGTTATCTGGGAAGGTGGGTTTCTTGTATATAGTTGTCTGTAGGGTTCCATTGTTGAAGCTGATCATGGAGTTCAGGACATTGATGCTAGTGTGGGAGTGTTCCAGAGAGACTTTAATGAATGGTTGTGGTGGAAAGGTATAAAGGAGTATAAAGTCGTCTGTCCAGAATATGAAAATGTCAATATAAATTACCCAGCAGTCTGAGAGGGGTCAGCATTTTGCTGTACTTTCTTTTATTGATCTCTTAACAGATTAAGAGATCAAGCAAAGCAGCATTGGACGTCCATCCACAGTGAATGTTAAATGATTGCTGTAGAGTGCTCATCTCCAGATGGTCTATTTGCTCCCTCTTTCAGTAAGAGGAGAATTCTTAACTAATTCTAAATTCTAGGATTTTTTTAAATAAACTTATGAGGAAAATATTCAATTTTCAACTGTGTGGAACAGAAGAGGGTCTTCTGTAAAGTAGTATTTGAAATTAGCTTTTTGTCACAATGTATCATGACATGGGCAATGGAAGAAAAAAGCAGATGTTTGGATGCATTTTCAAAGCCATTTTAACTGGTTTGGTGCAGAAAAACAATAGATCCCAACAGTTGAGAGGAGATAGCAGTAGCATTTTCACTCTTTAAAGGCAGACTTCATTTAGTAGCTCTTCAGAAGAGAGGCACTCGGAGCGGCTCCAGGCACCAGCGCGCCAAGCTCCGGCGGACCTCCCGCAGGCAAGCCGCTGAATTCGTGGGACCGGGGACCTCCTGCAGGCAAGCTGCCGAAGGTAGCCTGCCTGCCGTGCTTGGGGCGGCAAAATACCTAGAGCCACCCCTGGAGACACTGACTTGTGAATTTCAGGTAGTAAATGAAAAATTAATACCAGCAGAGCTTGAAAATCTTCAATGCTTACTTGCCTGAGGACTACTAGCTCAGGTGAAAAGTACATGCCCCACCATGCCTGTCAAGGCCATACCCCTCTAAAAGCTTCTTTTCTTTGTTTCTTTGCCCAACCCTTGTCAGTAGTGTCTGGTTTTTCCCTGCTCCCCTTTCTCTTCCCCCAAATCTGTGATTATTAGAGGATGCATGGAAGTTAAACTTAATTGGTTTAGGGACTATGGAAACACTAGTATTGTTCTTGGGAGTACAATATTGGCACCTTATAAAAGTGCCATGTTTAAAGTGCTCATGTACTGTGCCATGCCACGAGTGCACAGTTCATACCTACTGGTGCAGGACTTGGAAGAAACAATTTAAAAAAATAAGAAACCTTTTGATGATTAAGAAGCTTGAAAACTATATAGTCTTTTTCCTGTCCAAAGCAAAATAAGCTATCCTCATGCCAAGATAAACCTCAGTTATAATTTTTGAAAAAGATTGACCAATGAAGATCTAGAAATGCAAAAGTTATGGTTGCAATAGCACCATTACTTTGATCACGTTTGTGAGTGTGTAATATACTTCTTGTTTGTGTCATTCAAAAATTAACATTATGTTGAATGCACTGTTCCTTTTAAGCCTGCACGCATGTGGGGCTACACAGCAATCTGGTACAGTGCATCTCATATGGTTGGGAGCATGACTGGCAACCAGACCTTCCAGCTGCCGGAACCTATGGCAGCTCCTCTTGGTGCCAGGACCTGGCAGGAAGCATCGAGTCAGCAGGGAAGAGGGATAAGGAGCAGGGCGGATGCTGGGGCTCTGTAGGGAGCATGGCCAGCACTTGAGACCTGCTCGCCCTGTTAGCCCCACTTGCTAGCCCCTTCTGTCAGAATCCTGCAGCAGCTCTCCTCTTGGTGCTGCAGGAAGCCTGGAATCAGCAGGCAGGGGTGGAGGCAAGGAGCAAAGGGAGGCAGGATATGAGGGTGCCATTTAGGTAAGGCAGAGGTGGGGAGACTGTTCGTGGTCCCATTCTGCTCCAGGGTCTCTTCTCTCTCCCTTCCAAGGCCTGTGGGGGCAGCTGTAGCAGGATACTTTATTTCCCTTCCCAGACTTCATGTTGCACAAAGGGAGAAGGCTGGTAGGGGGAGCAGACTGACCCATTTTTCACAAGACAGGGAGGGAAAGAAGGGAACAGAGCCACTCTCAACTGCTGACCTCTTTCTGGTCCCTCTCCTCCAAATCCTCTCTGCTCCACAGGAAAGATAGGAAGAGCTCTGCCGCCCTCCTGCAGCATTCCTTATTGGCTGCCTTTCCCACTTCCCTGTCTCATGGGAAAGAGTAGCCAATCTGAAGGTTTTCTCCTAGGTATATCTAAAATTCACGTGATGGCTGGAGCTTATTGTATCATCAGGAGACAGGTCCAGCGGGGGCCAACACTGCATTACTCACAAGAGTTGGCAACACAGTGTATTAATCAATGTTTATATGAAAGCTGTGAATAGGGCAACTGGAAAAATAGGGATCTTTTATCTCAGTATTACACCATTTGTGTTTAAAAATGCAATATGCTGTGAGAATAAATATTCAAGATAATCTTGTTCAATGTGTAGTATGAATTTAGTTAGTGACGCTCCTGGATGGGTGTTTAGCTGGTAGCCTGGCTTTGTTTATGTAAGTTGGTCATTAAAGTGGCGGTTTTCCTTGGTCTTAAAATGTCTTTTTAAGGAGTCCAAGAAAATCAAAACGTTTCCTCTGGTTGTAGCTAAATATTTCAGCACCACAGCTAGTGACGTCAACATTTCTAACTCTACAGATCATGAATTTGTAATAATACAACAGCAATTGTTTTAATGCTGAAATTCTAAGTATGACTGCAAAGTACCTAATTGTCACTCTTATAGTCATGATCACTGCAAAATTCAGTTATTGAGATGTGAATGAAATTCACATACCCTAAGGCAGGGCCTTGCTGGGGGAGTGTAGCAGTGTTTGCAATCTCATATGTTTAATAAGTAAGTCAGGTCCTGGAAAATCGTGAGATTTCAGAAAGTAATATTTGGAGTTCTTTTCATTTACTTTGGGTTTTGGGGTGGTTGGGGTTTTTTTTGGTTGGTGTGTGTGTTTTTTTATTTTTTTTATTGTCTTTAGGATTCATGTTTTCAAGCTTTTCTCCATATCGTGAGGACTAGACAATTTTTTTTAAATGAAAGCTGAGATTCTTACATCATCACATGACTCCCAGAGCTGAGGCTTTAAAAAATATACCAGGTAGTGCAAGATTAATGATAAAATCATGAGAGTTGGCAACACTATTGCAGCAATGCACAAACATGCCCCACCCCTATAGTTGCTACTCCAGCCGAAGGCCTGTATTAGTGGTTACAGCCTCTGTGCCACTTACATAGGTGTTTAAATCTATTTATTCTGTTTAAACATGGATTGAATGGCTTATTCCCAAGACCAGACTCATCACCAGCCCCTGTGCTAACTTGCCTGAGGACATGGAGACCTCACTGTGATGACTTTTACTGTGGGGCTGAAATGGTGCAAAAAGCCTATACGAGCACCACTGTGAATTTCACCCAGTGTAAGTATGTTTTTAAAATTCTTTGCCAATCGTCTGTCTTTGTCTGTCATTGGAAGCATTTTTTTCCCAGTGCCTGGGTCTATCAGTCAGTTTGTCTAGCAGGCCATGAAGAGAAATCAGTACTTTAAAATTTTATTAGCTTATTGCTCTGAAATCAGATGACAGTGCTTTTAACAGACGAATGGCAAGAATACAAATTTAGAGAGGGCACTCAGCAAAACAGAGTTTCAGCGCAAAGGCAAGAAAAAGAACCTTCGAGAGGTTGTTCAATGACACTATTTTCTCTAAAATTGTGGAGTTTAATTTTCTATTCATACCATTTCTTAATGTCCGAAAGGAAAAGGCGACCAGTGGAGTGTGACGGGTTACAGGGAGCTTTAATCAAACTCTATTAGGTCAGATACAATAAAATGAATACTTTAAAACACATTAATATCTGATAAGTGGCTTTTAGTTTTTTGATTAGGCAAAATTATGGATCATTTTTGTGTGTGTGTGTGTGTATATATATATACACATGCATGTTTGTAATTACATAATGTACTAATGAATCCCTTAATTACAAGGTCTAAATAAAAATATTTAATTTTTTATGTACATGTTGATGTTTGCAAACATTCTATTAAATAAAGTAGTGTAGACTGAAGCTCTGCTCTTTCACCGAGGACATCTGTCCTCATGTGAGAGTGCTTGTGGTAATGCAGTTTTGTTGATTGATGGGCTTGGAGAAGGCCCGTTCAGTTGAGGTCTCTCTCTATAGGTGCTTATTATGGTTGGAGGGAAGGTGGGCAAAAATTACATGGGTTTATTTGAAGCTCAGCAGCAATACATATTGCTTCAAGTTTGAAGAAAATCGGTGTCAAGCACTTCTGATCTATTGAAGAATTGAAAATGTGTTATCCATCTATAAAACTGTTGTTCATCTATGATCCCTCCCCGCTTGTTTCGGTATCTGTGCACCTCACAATCTTTTACTGTATTCATCCTTCCCACACCTGTGGGAGTTAGAGAAATGCTGTTAGTCCCAGATGGTGCTTTTTAAAAACCATGTACTGAGGCTGAGACTTGTCCAAAGTCATGTAGGAAATCAGTGGCAGACTAGGGGATTGAACCCAGCCCTCCATATTCCCAGCCTAGTGCCCTAACCACTGGGCCCCTCTTTTTCTCAGTTTGTATGATTTAAAAGGAGCCCATCCCACAAGCAAACATAATAGCAAACCTTAAAGTGTCTGGTTATCACTTTTACCATTTCAGTGGGTGACAAATGCAACTATTAAACTTCTCTGTAAAGCTTTAGGGAAGATTTTCAAGGCACAAAAGGCAGTTAAGCATCTGAGAGAATGTGGGAGATGTTATTTTGTTTGGATATGTGTGCCTCTCGTCAAGATGGAATGCACCAATCACAACGTGCCATCTGTGTGACCGAGTGATCAAGGTGACTTGTGCCTCAGTTTGCCTGCTTGATATTGGATGGATGGAATTAAATTGAAAGAGACTGTGATGGAAGGGAGGGTGCAGGGAGAAGCAGGAAACAAAACAATGACAGAGAGATGGTATCCCCAGGGAGACTACCAAGGGTCCCTAAGAAACAGAGCCATTGGGAAATCCTTACCTGCCAGTCCCCAGTCAGAGAACAGACATGCCTTTCCCAAGGTCAGAGACTCAGATCAAAAGAGCACAAAGTCATAAAACCCCTGGCCTAGAGGCAGGGGCGGCTCTACAAAGTAGGCTGCCCCAAGCAGCGCGGAGCGCTGCGCCGCCCTTCCCCAGTCCCGCGGCGGGTCCCCTCTTCCCGCGGCTCCGGCATCCTGGGGAGGGCGGCATTTGGCTCCGGTGGAGCTCCCGCCGGCATGCCTGCGGCAGGTCCACCGGAGCCCGGGACCAGCGGACCTGCCGCAGTCATGCCTGCGGGAGCTCAACCGGAGCCGCGGGAAGACGGGACCCGCCGCAGGCATGACTGCGGCAGGTCCGCTCGTCCCGGGCTCCGGTGGACCTGCCGCAGGCATACCGGCGGGAGCTCAACCGGAGCCAAATGACGCCCTCCCCAGGATGCCGCCCCAAGCGGGCGCTTGGCCCGCTGGTGCCTAGAGCCGCCCCTGCCTAGAGGAAAAGGTGCGGGAGCAGGCAACAGCTTCTTGGTGAGGAATCCTGAGATAGGCAGAGCATGCAGCAGTGCTGCAGAACTGAAGTTGGGGCTCTGCGGGCTATGCCCGAGACAGTTGGGATTGTCTAAGCTTTGACAGAGGTGCAGGCCTTTTGTGGGTTAACCCTTTCTCCCTGCTTGCTGGGTGCTTTTGGGCAAATGGACAGTAGATCTTTTTGGAAGGAATTGTTGAGTCACTTAAAACAGCCTCTGGTCACATTCACCCAAAGAGGACTGTTCTGGCAGAGACCAATTGCAATTGGGCCTGTCATGTTAACACAGTGGAAAACAGCAGGGCTGTTGCTCCAGGTGCCACAGTTGAGGCAGAGATGTGGGATCCCACCCAGAGAGAGGTGAAGGTAGCAAAATTTGCCATTGGAGGGACTGTAGAGGGAATAAGACACTGCTCTCCTCTAACCATAACAGGATGGTGGGAAAGGAGGTGGCTGGGGGGAGATCACAGGCGCCTGTTATCCCCTGCATTTAACCCCCATTAAAAGGAAAAGGAGTTGGGTAGATAGCTTCCCTTTGTGTCTTTGAAAATTTCCCCCCTTTTTTGTACAATATCTTTCTCTGTGTTGTAATAGTTTGTTCATAAGGTATGAATATGCCAATGTGTGTGTAGAATACTTGGTTTTGACTATTTTTGGGGGGCAAGACTTTGAAAGCTGCCCATTGAAATCGATGAAATCACTCCTATTGACTTCACTGGGAGCGGAGTTAGGAAAATACTGAGTTCACTTGAAAATTGTCCTCTTAATATCTTATAGTGGGGCCCTGCATTGCTTACTTGGACGAATTCATAATGCATGTATTTGGTATGATATCAGCAATAAGTAAAAAATAATTGGCATCTCAAGGATTTTGTCTCACAAGGAGTCCAGGATTGGCCTTCATTGTGTTGTTATATATGTGTACAAGTGCATAAGCATATGTAACACCGACAGATCGCGGTCATCGTCAGGTAGGATCAAACCTGGGACCTCTGGTGCTAAATGCATGAGCCTAAAGCCATATGCCTATTAGTTAAGGCTGTAGAGCAGATCATGAATCTCTCTCTGTAAGTGATCTCGGTGCCATTAGATGGGACAGAACACCACACCCAGGAGGTATGTGGGATGCACATGCACATGTCTAGAACGCCGCATGTTGAAATACAAAGCTGTTTGGAACATTTCATATTTACCGGTATTATGTGCTTATTGCGCAGTCTTCCAGAGGTTGTATATCACTTGCGTGTAGTTGATTTTTTTTAAACCTCCCTCCCCCCGCCCAAAAAAAAATATAATGGAAGTTAAATGGAAAATGGGGGGGAGAAAATGATGTAAATACACAATAATTTTCTCCTCCCCTCCATACACAAATCAGGAAATAAGTGGTTCCTCAGCAACTGTAATTTTTCATTTTAGCACAGACCCATTTTGAGTGACCACATATGATATGATGCTTAGATTAAAGCCCAGGCTGTGCAGATGCTCCACATGCAGTATTATCAGGAATGTAGAAATAAATTATATATGAAAAAGGGGGCTTTGTTATGGTGGTTTCTGATGCCTTTCCATAGAAAATCTCAACCAGAGTGTTGACTTTGCTAGTGCAAATTATCTGCTTGTGAATCTGCTGATGTCCTACTAATCTTGTATATATGGGAAAGGGAAAAGGCAATCCATCTTCCATCACTGCTTTTTTCCCCTCAAATTCTGAAATACTAAGGAATTGAATGGCTGCCTATGACCAGGAATGTGTTGTGTATCTCTTCTGAATCTGTGAAAAAAGCACAGATGCATTATCATCAGAATCCATCTGTTCAAAGAACCCTCATAATTGATTCCACTTGTATATATGTGGACAGAACATCTAGTCATACAGAATTATTTAGCAGACTTTATAGTAATAATTTAAAGTCTGACACCTGGCATGTTTATTTAATCATGGGAACACTTGTGAAGCTGTTGACTAAGGCGTCTTCTGTTCTTATTGCATTTTGATCAGTCTAGTTTCCAAGGTAACAGCTCGTGTCAGCACACTGATGTGCTTAAAGCTATGTGAAAACATTTGCTGAAAATAATTAATCCAGTGACAAAATATGTAAGGAGGTAAAAACTGCTCCTTTCCAACATCTGTAACTTGTAAGGTTTTTGAGATTCCTTATGGGTCAATGGACATTAGGTCATGTCTACGTTACAAAGATTGGTTGATGCAAATTATGTTGATGTATAGCTGCCACAGTTAGTATATTGCTCGTGTGTGTGCATACCTGGCTGCTTGCTTTGGAGCTGTGTGCACTCACCAGGAGTGCTTGTGTTGGTTTAAAAAAGTGCAGTGCACCGTGGTCAGAGATCCCAGGGTGCCACCATCCAGCACACTGCCTTTTGGGAAATCTTCACAGTGTGTTGTGAGGCAGAAGTGAGTTGCTCAGGGATGACTGGGAGCAAGGGGTCAAGTTCCCATCATGCAACTTTACATATCCCATAATTTTTTGCACTTCATTGCAAATTCCACAAACGTGCACAGCACTTTTCACTGTCCTCAATGTCTGAGAGAAGCCTAGAACTCTCACATCTCTCCATTGTTGTCATGAATGTTGCAAATACAGGATGCATGTTCCTCCAGTATTTGCAAACCTGCAGGAAGAACCACAAAGGGTGGGGGAGACACAGCAAGTTCTTAGAGGACCGATTGTTGAGGGACATAGTGGGAAAACAATTCAAGGTTGTTGGGTGGCAGTCATGGAGTAACTGCAGATGGCTGAGCACCGTTTTCTAGACCCAAGGAACGAACACTGACTGGTGGGATTGCATGATAATGCAGGTTTAGGATGATAAGTGGATGCAGAATTTTTGGATACAAAAGGCCACATTACTGGATCTGTGTGCTGAGTTCATCCAAGCCTTCCAGATCTGGGACACCAGAATGAGAGCTGCACTGACAGTGGAGAAGCAAGTGGCAATTGCACTCTGGAAGTTTGCCGTGCTGGATTGCTATTGGTCAGTGGGAAATCATTTTGGAGTTGGAAAATCCACAGTGAGAACCATTGTCCATCTCACAAGCATGTAGGGTCACTAATCCTGTTGTGCAGGATTGTTACTGTCTGCAATGTGCAGGACATAGTGGATAGATTTGCAGCAGTGGGGTTCCTGAACCGTGGTGGGGCAATAGATAGCACACACATCCCTATTTTGGCACCAGCACACTTTGCCATAGAAAGAGCTACTTTTTTATGGTTGTGCAACCATTGGTGGATACTCAGGCATGCTTCCCTGATGTCAGTGTGGGCTGGTCAGGGAAGGTGCATGACACTTGCATCTTTAAGAACACAGGAGTGTTCAGAAAGCTGTAAGCAGGGACATTTTTTCCTGACTGGTGGATTATCACTGGCAATACTGAAATGTCCGTAGTGATCCTGGGGGACCCAGCCTAGTTCTTGCTCCACTGAATCATGAAGCCATACGCTGGCCACCTTGGCAGCAGCACAAAAGAAAGATTAAACTACCAGCTGAGCAGATGCAGAATGATGGCTAAATGTGCCTTGGTAGAGTGAAGAGATGCTGGTGGTGATGCTCATGAAATTGGAGGGTGAAGGTGGCATGTCTGTCTGACCAGCCAGACACGAGCTCAGTATGGAGCTATGCTGTTAAGGGAGGCCTTGAAAGAGCACTTTAATGGTCAGCCACAGTAATGTGCTGTGCTGGACAGTGCTCTGGACTTAAAGTTTTGGGGGTTGTCAGGAATTTTATAGTGTTTGTATATTTATAAGTATCAAGTTGTGTGTTTCACTGAACCTATGAGCTATACAATTATAAGTAGTGGATACTTTGAGTTCTGTTATGGACTCTGCAGTATATAATGTGAGCTAATAAACATGAGTTTATTTTCAAATAAAGAAGTTTATTGTATAGCAAAAACGGTGGGAAAAACCCCATCCATGTGCAAATAAATGATGATGATACAATACAGACTTCTAACATAAATTAACAGAATGGAACTTCGAAATTGAAAAGGCAACCAACATTTCTGTCCACTTCAGTGCACAAATGTCATCGATTTTGGCAACAGATACACCAACCGTGGCTCTCGCAGCTCAGTGTACGTGACATTGTGGTTGTCCTTGCCGTCTCCAGGCATGTAGTGGTAGGATGTGGTGTATGATGCCACATGGAATATTCGGGAGTGTAGGAGCTGCTATGCAGGAGCTCTCCAGTGATCGCAAAGAGTGGTGAGTCCATGATTGTTGGACTTGTAGGTTAATGAGGGTCTGCAGTATTTGGGTTTGCTGCCTGAGAAACCCTGTTATTTCCTGAGGCTCTCCCTCTCCTTTTCCTGTCCGCTCTTTTCTTCTCCATGCTTTCTGCCATATTAGCCCATCAGGCCCTTTTGTTCTCAGTTCAGTGTAGCCTTGGCTTGCAGGATACTGCTGAACCTGGCCTCCCTAGTCCTCTTCTTCTTTCTTCTCATCAGGGTTACGTATTCCACAGCAGCAGCTATGGATAGAACACAGATGTATCATTGGATTTACAGCCACAACAGAAATGGGAAGATAAGTTTCAAAACTCCTTTCCCGTATTCCCATGAACACTTTTAATAAGATCTGCTATTGATATATCAGCTTTGGAGTGGTTCTGCACAGCACCGCTACCTAGTCCCAGCCATGATGAATGTGGCCCACTAGGGTGATGGGGGTGGGGGGTGAGAAGTAGGGAATTAAAATTTTCAGTTTTATGAAATAAAATTTTGGATCCAGTTAAGATGGGTACGTGTGTGGGGCAATTGCACGGAGTGCTGCCTTATTTGTAACAGGCAGTGATAGTTTTAGTTGATATCTCATTCTTGTGGCTCTTCTCTGAACACTCTCTCCAATTTATCATCATTGTTCTTTAATTGTGGACACCAGAACTTTCCTTAGTAATCCAATATCAATTGCACCAGTGCCAAATACAGAAGTAAAATAACCTATTTACTCTCATTCGATAGTCTCCTGTTTTTAAATCCAAGGATCATATTCTCTTGCCCGCAGCATCACACTGGGAAGTCATTCAGCTGATTATTCACTATCATTCCCAGATCTTTTTCAGTCATTGATTCCAATTATAAAGACCTCCACCCTGTAAGTATGGCCTACATTCTTGTCCCTAGATGTATATCTTTATATTTGGGCATATTGGAACACACACAGTTTGCTTGCACCCAGCTTACTAAGTGATCTGGGTTGTTCTTTATCAGTGACTTGTACTCTTCATTATTTACCATTCCTACAATCTTTGTCATCTGTAAACTTTATTAGTGATGATTTTTTCTTCTAGATCATTGAAAAACTGTTAAATAGAATAGGGCCGAGAACTTTCCCTGTGGGACCCCACTAGAAACACACCTTCTGTGTGATTCCTCATTTACTATTACATGTTGAGCCCAATCACTTAGCTAGATTTTAATCAATTTAGTGTGTGCCATATGGATTTTGTATCTTTCTAGTTTCTTCTCTGAGTTCTTGCTCATGTCGATTCCATTCTAGGTGTGTGTATGCCCACGTGCACCGTTGTCAGAGATTTTTGCCTTAGCAGTATCCGTAGGGCTGGCTATGCTGCCCTCTGAAGTGCCATGCTCATGCGTAGATATATTAGGCACTGCCGGCCCTATGCCCTCTGTTCCTTCTTACTGCCCGTAATGGTTGGTCGGTGCGCCTTCCTCTTGCTTTGCAAGTGGATAGCAGTTTTTCCTAGTGCTACATTTCTTCTTTTGTCTATAGTTGTTTACAGTAGTTCGTTATTCATTAGGTGTTAAGTTGAAAGATTTAGTTGGTAAGTTGGTCTCCTTAGGGACTTGGCCTTGAAGCAGGGCGTGCCCCGGTCTCTGGGTTTCAAGCCTTGTTCTGCCTATGCCTGTTAGCGACCCCCAACAGCAGCTGCTTAAAGTGCTTGGGAGAGTCCCATGTAAAAGACAAGTGTCAGATTTGTAAGAACTTTCGACCCAGAAATCAGAAGGAGCAGGACATTCGGCCTCCAGGAGGCCACGCTTTGCCCAGCGTCGGAATCTTCCCACTCTGACTCCACACCTAGCACCTCGGCGTTAGCAAGGAGTGTGCTGGCACCAAGCTCCATCCGACACTGATCCCCCTTTGATGCCCAAGAAGTGCCTGAAGAAGCAAAGCTCCCTGGCACCGAGCAATGAAGGTCAGTGGGTGTTGGGCAAAGGACCCAGTTCAGGCCACCTGTCCACTCTGGAGCCTCATGGGGGTGCCTCCCTGCCTGCTTGGACCCCCCTGGCACTCCAAGGATCCACTTCTGACTCCCAGGAGTGATAGGGATCTGGGCACCTGGCATTGCCTCCCACGTCTGAGGTGGTTAAGGACCAGAGAGCACCTCTAGTACCACATACGGTGTTGGAAGCAGCAAAGACTCCCTTCTCTAAGGGCACACTAATACTGGGGCCACCTCAGAGGGAAGTTGTACACTGGCAACCAAGGTCCCCGACTCCGCATCCTAAGTCCCCGGTCAGATGGCCTAGGTTGCCAGCACTGCAGTCCCAGTCTCCACTGGCACAGTACAAGTCACTTGTGATGTGGCATTGGTCTCCATACGCCTGGCACCAATAGTCGTCCTGCCAGCCAACACCATGGTGCAGGCAGGTTTCATTCCCCATTGCTATGGGACAGCTCACCTTATGTAACCCTTCCTTTTGGGCAGCAGAATTAAGGACAATAGATTTTTCCTTGTGTCCTTTTGCTTCTCATATCAATTTTCTACAGTTCCTATCTTCTAATTTATATTTGTTGCTGGCAACTTTCCCTTTTTCCCATTTGTTACATTTTTTTTTATAGCTGCTGTACTTCCTATATAAGTCAACTGACTTTTAATCAGTATAGCCTTCTTTTTTATTGTGGATTTTTTGGACATCATGTTCTTAAGCCACTCTCAAATATCATTCATAGTTTTCTGTGTAAATTCTTTCCAACTGATTGATCTCATAATTATTTTCAGCTTTGTGGAATTGCCCCTTTAAAGCACTATGTACATATTTGGACTTTATTTTGTTTATACTTACTAAATATCTAGTCAAGATCATTTGCACCTAAGTAACTATTTATTTTTTGTTCTGGGATTAATTCCTGTTTATCTGTCAAGATCAGTTCTAATACAGAATTCCCCCATTTTGGACTGAATACGTTGAGTTAGGAAATTCTCATTTATAGTCTTAAGAAATGTCAAGGATGTTTTAGTCCTAGTTGCCCGAGACATCCAGCATATGTCATTCAGATTGAAGTTCCCCATGATAATGCAGCTTTACCCACCTCCCCTACACATAATAGATGCATGCTTAAGGAGTTGGCTATCCCATCCTCTAGTATGATTTGGTGGTCTGTTGCAGACATCAACTAGTTCCTCAAATTGCACTTTATCTGGTAGAACACTGATTCATCCTCATTTAAGATTATTTGCTTCCGAGTTGTCAGTGACTCAGAAATGGGTAATGCCCTTTTTGAAAGAGTGCTACTCCCCCTTCCCATTTTGCCCACTTGAACCTTCCTAAATGTTATAACCAGTGATTAACATTTCAACCATATGACTCATCCCATCAGGTTTTAGTAATACTAACTAGATTGAATTTATGCTCATAAAGGAGCAATTCCTCTGGTTTATTACTCGGGATCCTAGAGTTAGTTTGTAGGCTATTAAATAATTTCTTCTATTCATGTCTCTTGACGCCTTGATTAATTTTGTTCTTGACATCTCTCCTTTTGTTATTAATTTAACTTCCTTCTGACTAGTCTAGCAAGCCTGTCCCTTAGAAGGCTGTTTCCACTTCTTCTGAGGTAGGGCTGTACAGTTTGGATGGCCTCCATCTCCCCATAGAAGATGAACTAATGTTGCACCAATCAAAATCTTACACCACTTACCCAGCAAGCAGTTCACTTCGAGAATCTTCAGCCTTCTCTCTCTGCTCACAGGGACAGGAAGGATCTTGTAGCAGATCACTTGGACATTCCTCTCTTTCAGTAGCCTTCTTAGTTCCCTGAAGTCATCTATAATCTGTGAGGTATCATGTGAAGCAGTGTTGCTAGTGCTAATATGTACCATTGTCAGGAATTCTTTGGATAGGCCTCTGAAGTGGGTGGGCAATCATGCAGTCTCATCTCCTATTTTGACTTTTGGAAAGAACGCACACCATCCGGTTGTCCACTTGTCCCTTTCAGAGCATTCTTTCCAGTCTGTCTGTCTTGGATGGTTGGGGATCTCCTTTGTGGGCACATTTGATTGTCTTGTGGGTTGGGCTGAGCAGCCATTCTTAGATATGTCCTGTACAGCTCTCTATTCCATTCAACCAGCTGTGTTTTCAGAGAGAGAGTCTCTTCAATTTCCAAACTGAGAATCTGGTAATGACGGGTAGTTCTAGCTGTGTGCAATTCCTCCTGGTCCTCTTTTCTCTGGTAGTCACAACCTGCCCATTTTCATCTGCCTCCAGCCATGCAGAATGCTTCGTGGTCCTCTTGACTCTGATGATAGGCTGCAAGCCTACTTTTTGGCTTCCTCTCTGTCTGGTTCCTTGGTGCCCGAGTCCTTTCTTTCTTGAATTTGTGGAGCTGATGCTTCCTGATCTGGTAGTTCAGCTACTACTCAGCATCTCTGCTTTGTAGTGTCAGTCATAGGCACCGACTTCCCCTCTTTCCTGTGGGTGCTTGACCCCCCCCCCCCGTTCCTGCCCTGCCCCCATTCCAACCCCGTCCCCACTGTCCTCGCCCCAACTCTGTCCCCTCCCTGCCCCCATTCCAGCTCCTTCTCCAAATCCCCACCCCGGCCCTACCTCTTCCCTGCCTCCTCCCCTGAGTGCGCCACATAGGGTGACCAGATGTCCTGATTTTATAGAGACAGTCCCGATTTATGGTTCTGGTTCTTATATAGGCTCCTATTACCTCCTACCCCCATCCCGATTTTTCACATTTGCTGTCTGGTCACCCTAGCTCCTGCTCCTCCCCCTCCCCCCTTGGGCATGCTAATGCTTCCAAACAGCTGTTTGGTGGCAGCCGGGTGGCAAGTGCTAGGAGGTAGGTGGAAGACCGGGGACGTGGCTTACTTGGGGGGAGCAGGAGGTGGAGCAGGGGGTGAGGGGAGCTTGGCTGCCAGTGGGTGCAGAGCACCCACTTATTTTTCCCCATGGGTGCTTCATCCCCGGAGCACGCACAGAATTGTCACCTATGGTGTTAGTATTTGTCCTTCTAAACAAGAAGCTTTTCTTCCTGAACAGCCACCAACTTGCACTTCATACAGAGAGAGTCTGTGCTTGCTTCAGGCAGGAAAGAAAACATGGCCCATTGCAGACCATCCTAGCAATGAGTATAGAATTGTACATAAAAAGAGACCCTTGTATGCTTAATATCTAAACTCCCTGATCACTGCACCATGTTTGCAAGCTCAAGAGTTTGCCTGGAAACTGACTTACAACTTATATACAAAGTCTCGCTGCTGAGCTCCACCCCACAGATAGCAGCCACTCAAATACTTCAAATACAGAGGATAGCAGACCCAAGGGTCCTAGACACATGGTCCTCACAAGAGAGACAAACATACAGACCAGTTGCACCTGGCCTGTTCAGGGGCCCAAAGGTCAGCAACACAGCCCTTACTGAAAACAAACAATAGATGAAATACACTACTCACCAACCACCTCTACCTCCAAGAATCTGATCTGGAAATACTCCCTCCACGCTCCCTGTTTGCTACTTTTATTCCCCAACACTGGCTATGTATGTTGGGCAACACTTCAGTGAAGGATTAGTTACTCTGAAGTTGTGATGGGCACAATTGCACATAGGCAGACATCAGATTTCTTACCATGAAATCTAGCTGAGAATTCTCTTAGTATCAAGTACCATAAATGTACACTATTTTATACAATTTGCAATATTTACTAGGAAGATACCTCAGAGTTGGCCAAATTATTACAATTTCCAGATTTAAATAGAATTTGCTAGGACTGCTCTATAGCGATAACTTTAATGTTATGTATTGTTTTTATTTGTTAAACACAAGAGTGTACCTAGCTAGTTACTTTTCCAGTAGCTGTTTTAATTTTAGTCTGTCCTGGAAACTTTACCATTTAAAAGAGAGTCTTGATCTATGTCCTGTACATAAGGTCTATGAGCCCAGGAGGGCATGATTTGATCTCTGAGGCACATGTACCCCAGCAGTACAGGTGCATTCCACAAACCATCATGCACCTATTTAATGAACTGAGGAGTGACCCGGGGAGGATAACACACTTTCTCATTCCCTGTCAGGGTCACCATCTCCCTGGCTATACATTCCATTCTAGGCAAGTTCTCTCTGTCTGAACAGTTTGAGAATGGAGCCATTGAGTAGAAAAAGCAAACACCATGTAGACTTCTACAAGAACAGCCCCATGCATGACAATGGTAGAAAATTCATTTTCTAATTATTTGTCTCTTCTTTCAGGAGACAGGTTTCCCCATTAGTCTAGCAGTTATTCGGAGCTGGCATAATATGACTGATGTGCTGAATGCATTTGGACATATTCAAATGCTAAAGTTATGCTTCTAGAAACAAAGAAAGTAAGCCATACTTACAGGATGAGGGGATGTTATTCTGGGAAGCAGTGATGCTGAAAATGTCTTGGGAGTCATGGTGAATAATCAGCTGCACATGTGCTCCAGTGCAATGCTCTGGCCAAAAGGACTAATACAATCCTTGGATATATAAACAGGGGAATATCAAGTGGGAGTAGAGAGGTTATTTATCACTATATTTGGCACTGGTGCAGCTGGAATACCGTATCCAGTTCTAGTGTCCATAATACAAGAAAAATGTTGAAAAAACTGGAGAGGGTTCAGAGAAGAGCCCTGAGAATGATTAAAGAATTGGAAAGCATGCCTTTTCTTCAATTGATGGTCCCTATTGTATTCCACTGTGGGTTACACATGCACTCCATGCATCTGGAGCTGTAGAGTATGAAAGTAGTGTCTGTTGGTCTGCACATGCACTCTGGCTCATCTCATGCCTCCGTCTGCGCGGATAATGGGCGGGGCAGTGCCGCCTGTCCAATACCTTCTCACCACCACATGGTCCAGGTCAGAACTTTCAGTGTCTGCAGCTTTTGACTGTGTTCTACAAAAAATAATCACCTAGTTGGTAAATAGTTTTAATAATTTTAAATTGTTTTAAAGTAGTTTTTACAGTTTACTGTTAACTTTGTCTGCTGTGGGAACCTTCCCTTTTCTGTACCCCATTCAGGTACTGGACTATGCCCAGAACTAGGGTGACTATATTTCCCTATGCTTAATGCGGGACACCTGGTAAATTACTTGTATTCAAGAAGGTTCAATGGCAATCAGTCAGAACTATGCAGTGTAAATGTTCAAATTAACATCAAGTTGACTGAGCCCCTGATAAAAAGAAATACTGAGCAGTTGGATTCTTTTTATTTACCTTCTTATCTTTAAGGCTTTAGGGTTCACAGGGGGAGAGGTGACATACCCGTACATCTCTCTTATGGGGGGGAGGGAGGGAGATAACCGACTGACCCCGATCCTTCCTTTCCAGTGCTCTCTGCCTGCCATGCCTGGGATGGACCCCCGCTCCTGGTACCTGGTGCCGTGTCTTCCCAAGGCAACACATGGGGGATGGAGGGGAATGCAGGGTCACATGCCTCCCCTCCCCATATTGCTACCAGGGTTCACACCAGAATGTGGCCAGCAGCAGCCTTTTGGCACTGTGTGGGAGGGAAGGGTTGGGAGCTGCTTCCAGCTGCAGGGGAGGAGGAGGGAAGTGGGGAAGCGGGGGGAGAGATGACCTGGCCTGTGTCTTTGCAGAGCTCATATCTCCCTCCACTTCCCTCGTGGCTGGAAGCAGCTTGTCTCTTCCTGCCCGCACAGTGTCGAAAGGCAGCTAACGCCTCCAGGCTGCTGCTGGCCCTGACGGATCCCAGCCATCTCCTGTCCCCTGGCTACAGCGCAGGCAGGAAGGGGTTAAGCCCTAAGGCTGCATTGTGCATGAAGGCGCAGGGAACTTGACTGCAGGGGCTTCAGGAAGGGGCCAGAGAGGTTGCTCAGCGGGGGAGGGTGCCTAGGGGACAGAGCAGCCCCATGCTCCCTGGGGGCAGAACCCAGGGTGGGGGGAGGCAGGTGAAGAGGGTGCTAAGCCCCTGCCTGGGGGCTGCTGTGGAGCCCCCCCAGGTTTGGGCCATGAACAGGCTGGAAATCACTTCCCCACCACCACCACTCCAGAGCTTAGCTGAGGGGCGGAGAGGCTTCCCCTGCCAGTGCTGCGGGGCTTTAGCATGTGCAGGACTCTGCTCCTCCTGGTCAGCGCCCCGGGCCAGAGGTGGTGGGGGAAGGAAGGAGCTTGCTGGCCAGGCTGTTGGTGAGCTGAGTACTCTGACCAGGTGTAGGCGGGGGAATAGTCCCGCTATTGAGGGGAACTTTCCTGGCTTCTGCACTACTCCGGTGAAGTGGGCTAGGGAAAGGATCTGAGTCCTCGCTCCCACTTCCTTTACCCAGAGGCCTCCCTGCCCTTGAGGACTCCCCTTCCACTCTCCTGTCTGGCAGGGTCCTCGTAACCCCAACAAGGCTGGGCCCAGGATTCCTGGGGGGCTCGACCCCCAACCCTGCTGTGGTCACCTAGGACAGGGGCTAGGGTGTCCCCACTCCGGGGTACTCTCTCTGCACTGCGCACATCCCTGACCCACTGATCACATCATACAATTTAAAGCAAATACAAGTTATTTAATTAACACAATTTAAAAAAAGAATAAGGAAAAATGGGAAAGGTTAAAGGAAAACACATCACCCTGCTCTGTGGCAGGGAACATCACAAACAGTGTCTCTGAAACGTCAGTTTGTTCCTTGTAGGTCCCAGGCCTCCTTCTCAGGTCCTGGCTGTGCTGCAGGGATGCTGCGGGTCGGACACTTGCTCTGGCGGTGGCCACACACTCTCAGGCTCTGGGTGGCAGGACCCTTCTCTCCAGCATCACCCCTGCCCTGTCAGGGTTACGATCCCTCTCCCAGTCTGGCCTGCACGGTCTCTTGGCTGAGGTATCTCCCTGCGCTGGGCCCACTGCCCAGGGTCCCCCTCGCTCTGCCCAGCTGCTCACCGCACTTAGCTCCAGACTGCCCCAGCTCCAGCTCCAGCTTCACTCTGCCTCAGCACGGCTGCTGCTGCTGCTGCTCTGCCTTCAGCTCCCTGGGCTGCTTCTCTGGCCTCTCTGGCTCCAGTTGCTGCAGCTCTGCTCCCAGGGCAGGGCTGCTCTGCAGGCTGCTTCTGTGACTCTGCTCTGAGCTCTCATCTGCTTCCTGGGCTGCTTGTCTGGCCCCTCTGGCTCTGGTGCTGCAGCTCTGCTCCCAGGGCACTGCTGCTCTCTCTGGGCTGTGCTCTGGCTTTTTGGGCTGCAGCTCCGCTCCCATCAGCTTAGCTTGGGGCCCTGCTCTTTCTCCTTAGCTCGGTCCCACTTCATCTGACTCAGACAATTCCAACGGAGGACGGGACCCCCTTTGGCCTCCTGACTCCTTGATTAGCCTGCCCACCCTGTCAATCAGGCTGACCTGGAGCACTGGCCTCTCCACATTGTTCCTGGAGACTGTCAGTCTCAGGCTCCTGATTTCCCATCGACCGCTCCCTTTTTAGTGCTGGGAGCTAGCAACCAAACACCCCCACCGAATGTTAGTAAGGGGGCAACAGTCCCCTTACACAGGCGCTGGTTTGCTGAATAGTGCTGGGAGTGGGATGTGCTCTGGTTGGGGGGGATGGGTGAGGGGAAGGGGCAGATCAGGGAGAGGACAGCGAGAGGGGGAGCACGTAAAGGGCTGATGGGTGGGCAGCAGAGGCGACACATAACTGGCTCTCGCCTGATGTCTGCCTGCATTCACTAGCCACCGCAGCTCGCAGTGCATAGCCAGTGCTGCCGGAAATGGGATGGGGTGTGTGTGGAGCACTTCTGAGAGCTGGCATGCAGCAAGGGCTGTAGATGGGGGGGGGGTGGCTGGCCCCGTGTGCTGCAGCTTTACCACCCCACCAGCCTTGCACACCCACCCCCATCGTGAGCCCGTGGGACCCGGCCCACTCACCATTGGTGGGCAGGTGACTGGTGAGCAGGGATCTGGCCAGTAGCAGGACCCACTAGTACTGTTTGGGGGGGGGAAGGGAGGAGAAGAGACAGAAAATATGGGATAATACACCTGCAGGAGGGCTTAAATATGGGTCTGTCCCTTTAAAAGCAGGACATCTGATCACCCTACCCAGAACTCAAAGCTTCAAACTCTGTGCTTCCTGCCCGCAATCCTTCTCTGTCAGCGCCAGCCAGCAGTGCTGTCTGTACTGTCTTGGGGAAACTCACATTACCGCAAGGTGCAGTATCTGCTGATCGTTCCCCAGCCATACCTGAAAAGATGGGAACTTCATCTTCACAAATACTTTATGGAGAAGGCCATGTGGCCCCAGTTGGACCCAGACATGCGTAACCTATAGTGGAATACAGATAGGGACCACTCATCTCAAAGAACCTCCAGTTACAGATGAGTAAACTCTCCCTATAATGAGAGACTCAAGGAGCTCAATCTATGTAGCATAACAAAGAGAAGGCAAAGGGGGGTGGGTGTCCTTGATCACAGTCTGTAAGTACCCACATGGAGAGCAGAAATTTGATAGTAGAGACTTACTTCAATCTAGCAGGCAAAGTTCTATAACAAGATTCAGTTGATGGCTAGAAGATGAAGAGTGACAAATTCAGACTAGAAATAAGTGTGTTTTTTTTAACAGTGGGGGGTGATTAACCTTTGGAACAACTTACTAAGGGTTGTGGTGGGTTTTCCATCACTGGCAATTTTAAAATCAAGATTGGGTATTTTTCTAAAAGATCTGCTCTACTTCAAATACAAATTATATCAGGGAAATTCTATGGCCTGTGTTATGCAGGAGGTCAGACTAAATTATCACAGTGGTCCCTTCTGTCTTTATGAGATCATAGCTACTGATCTGCACAGTATTTGTTATCTCGCATGTTTCCCGAGTCTGTGTGTCTCCTTCCTATTATCTGATAGTCACCACGTAGACCCTGCTTGGCCACCAGCTGAGTACTAAGGCCTAAGAGCAGTACAGAAACAAATACTTAACAGAAACCTATAATGCCAATAAAGACTGTATTGCTGGAGGAAAACATTTAACAGAGTCACTACAAGTATGATAAACAAAATAGGACACCTTTCTTCTTATCCAGTAGACAAGTCTGCACAACCTTGTGTCTCACATGAGCTCTTCTCCTTTTCTGGAAATTTAATAAGCTTCTTTTTTAGTAGCTAGGTAAGGTCTGCAAGCATTCATGTACTGGCTAGAATACATTAGTCTTTGCAAGCATAATAAAACTTAAGAAGGAATTTACAGAGTAAATAACTAGTTTAAAATGCAGGTGTTTGCTAATGCAAATTAAAGGTATAATTCAGACATTCAGAGGTTGGGCATATACTGTTTATCAGGTGTATCTGCTGCAACCTTTTAACCTGACAATATCTGATACTTAAACCAGCTTATTATACCTTGTTTAGGAAAAACTTAGTTGTGGGGGGGGGAATTGCCTTCAATTACATCTGGACATTTACTTTCAAGAGGAATAGCTCTAGTTTCTTTCCTGTGAAGTTCCTACAATGATGAGTGAAATGTAAATTAAAACAAATGAGGATTTTTAACCTCAGAAGAAATGTGCATCCATTATGAATAATTCCCACAAGAAGTCTCAGAAAGCTTACATAATTAAAAAGGCAGTGCTCAGAATGTCAGGAATGAGCAATCAGTACTGCCAGGGGAAGAGAAGACTTAATTCTTTACCTCTTCCCATATGCTTCTACATTGCAAATTGTGCAAACCAAAATTTTAAAACTTCAAAAGAAAAGTAGGCAGAGTACTTCATCCATAAAATGCTATCTCCACTCAACTAAAAGAGAAATTCAAGGAATTGAAAATGTTCCATATCTTAGCCTGCTTTGCCTTGGTATGAAAGCATGTATGATGTACTATATAACATCACCCTGTGTTCCCTCTGTGTATCCCACCACTCCCTCAAATGGTCATAGAAACACTGTAATTCACAGGAATTAGTAGTCTTGCTTAAAATAGTGTGTATATTCTTTAATATAGTCCAGCTGAAGTGCAGATGCAGTATGAGATAAGCATATTATAATAGGTGGGGACAGGAAAATGTTGGGGAAAATGTAAAATTTGCATTTAAAAACAAACTTTTTGCAGTGATTTTGCAGAGACTTTTCCAGGTAATAAGGTAATAATTGGAGATATACCAATCTCCTAGAACTGGAAGGGACCTTGAAAGGTCATTGAGTCCAGCCCCCTGCCTTCACTAGCAGGACCAATTTTTGCCCCAGATCCCTAAGTGGCCTCCTCAAGGATTGAACTCACAACCCTGGGTTTAGCAGGCCAATGCTCAAACCACTGAGCTATCCCTCCCCCCAGTGTATGGAGATTTTGTGGAAAAAAAATCTCATCTATGCTGGGCATGTGGAAGCCCACTTGCAAATTATCATGCTAGTCATTCACCTTCTCAGGCCTTAAGACTACTCTGGTGGGGAAAGAATGGAATTTCCATCATAGAAAAAAATCCCAGAATTTGAAGTTTTAGTTATGAATTGGGAGAAAAATCAATCTCAGATCTTTTTTTTTTTTTTTGAAAAATCTTCCAAAAATTATATTTACCTTTTGACCTCATTGTGATGCCTTATTTTGATAAGGTTGAAATGTTTTGTTTCTATCTTATTGCTTCAACTTTTACATTAAAACAGTTGAAACAAAGTAAAAATGAAATGTTTCAGCCTCATCAAAATGAAGCATTGCAATAATGTTCTATAAAATTTGTGACAATCAGTATTTTATCACAAAACATTTAGATTTAATGGAGAATTTTCAAAAGCCATCTGCAAGTTTTTGACTATCTCTACTCAAGTTCACTAATCACACTGTATTTACATTTCTTATAAAGCACCATTTTCATGATGCATGTGTAACCCACTGGTGATTGTGTTTTAGAGATTTCCCCTTTGTGCCAATCAACAGAGGGATATGAGTTGTTAAGACGGACCCTTACAGAGGCTTTGTTCTTTAGCTCAAGCTGTAACAGCTCATGCTTTTATCTCTGGAGGCTCCCCAGTTCAATCCCTGGTGTGTTGACCAAGTTGGCGCCTGTCAGACATGCAAGAGACTAACTGGTTGATTACGGCTACATTCCAGGATTGGAGAGAACCTATGTATCCGGTGCACAAAATCATTCTGTTTTAGTGGCCATTTTAACATGTTGACCACTCATATTGTTATACCTTTTCTCCTACCCTTCATCTGTCTGACTTCAGTTTGTAAGATCTTTGGCCCAGATATTCAGGGCCGGTGCAACCATTTAGGTGACCTAGGTGGTTGCCTAGGACGCTAGGATTTGGGGGGCGCCATTTTCTTCGGCAGCTACCGCGGCGGCCGGATCTTCAGCTGTCCCGGTTGCCGCCGGCGTTTAGGCGGAGGGAGCTGGGGCAGGGGAGTGTGGGGAGGGCTGCCTGCAGCAAGTAAGGGGGGGCATGCAGGGGAACTCCCCGCCTCAGCTCACCCTTGCCCCGCCTCCTCCCTTCGGTGGAGCAATTAGTCTTCTTGTGTGGTCCTCTCTCTGGGTTTTCTATTAGGGGTTGGGTTTGTGGGCCATAGAAGTAGCTTTAACTCCTTCTGAAAATCCCCTTCCAGCCAGCAATATTTGCTTTTTTGGGGGCTGTTTTTGTATATAATACCTCACCATTGAAACAAGAGGGACAGAGAGAGAAGTGATTGAAGTTGCAGCCCCTTTACACCATCTCTACAGCAGACTTTTCACTACAGGGTTCCAAGGTGGGTTAAACCCTGGTTGAATCTGGTGTTCTTTGTGTATGTGGTGCCTTGATTTTTTTTTTTTTAAAGATGCTGTTCTTGAATTACAGAAACCTAGGACATCAAATAGCAGTGCTCAGATCTTTAGAGTTTGTACTACTCTACCTGGGAAACAGACAGACGGTTGTAAAAAGCTTTCAAAGAGGGAAGCAGCAAGGGAGAGTTGACCTTGTATGCCAAGTTTCAGCTCACAGGAATTTTTTTTTAAAAAAACATGTTGCCCTGATAGTGCAGTAGTAGCTCTGATTCAGCACTCCCTGCTGAAAACCTACCTATGGCTTCAGGCTGCTTCCAGGCTCAGTACAATTGAACTTGTCATGGAGTCTGAAGGCATTTCCTCTTAAAAAAACAAAAACGGCCTGCAATTTTCTTTTGCAGTGTGTCCTCCTTGCAAAAGGACTGACCAACTACTAGGTCTGTAGGTGAAGAATATAGTTAGATAATATGGTGTTGCCTTAACATTTGAAAGGCAGTGCATAGTCTCAAGCTGCTAGTTCAGAAGTACCTGAAGCTGGGGACGGTTCTACAAACTAGAAATGTAGAAGAAGCAGCTGTTTCATAACAATGTAGCTTTAATGTTTTGGAATTAAGCTAGAAGAAGAGGGAATATGTCAAGAGGCACAGTAATAAAACGATTTTTGGAAGGGTATCACCGCTCTTTTGTTAATCCCTGGCACTTCTTAATATTCTTATCAGCTACTGGTGAACGTAGCTGCAGATTTACCCTGCCTGTAATTTTCTGCAGTGTCAGCTTCTGCTCTTCAAACTAGTGTTCAAAGTCTTGCCTTGAGAAGTAGAAGTAATTTTTGCACATATGGTTTACCATTTACTCTAGATTGAAGCTTAACAGACAGAGCTCTAAAAATTTGTGTCAGAATTGTGTGTGTTAAAGTGACCAGTTTAAAATAGGTAAACACCAAGAACAGTTAAACAGCAAAAATGAGGGCTTTGGGCCATTAATATTCTCTAACTGCATAGCGGTGTGTTATTCTCATATAATGTAGATGCAAATCTGACCACATTTGATTTCGTGTAGGAATACAAGCAGAAAGCTTTGTGGGTTTTTAATAATGTAACATCTGTTGTGACTCTGTGAGTTAAGTCATTATTCCCTACAGTTTTTAATTAATCACTTTCTCAGACTTTTAGGATTGGTACAGTTTGTGTTTTTAGAGGGACTGATAAGACTGTCCTCTTAGTTACTGAACAGATTGCAGTGGCTGATCATAAATTGGCTTTGCTTCAGTCCTGGATCAAAGCAGATTTCTCAGACAGTGCTCATTTTTAGAGGTTAAAATGTTCCCATATCAGTTATGGTTGTAGTCTGCATATGTCTACGGTCAGCTTGTTCATAGGAACACATTCAACATTTTTAGGGAAAAATCTTTTTTGATTATGACAGGGAGAGCTGGGAGGGCTCACCTTTTTTTCACATGGTACACTGCGGTACTGGTAATACTCTTATTCCTTGGTCCTGTCACTTTACAGGTCTTGGTACCACTGGCTACAGCGAACACTCTTACCATAGCAACATAATCTGAGAGGCTACCAGAAATACTAGCATTTTAAAAAAGAATCCAAAATATTCTTAAGTGATTGTTTTGGGAATTGATATTTCAGTTGACTGATGTACTTTGCCCCCTCTTTCTAAGACTATCCTCCTGGGAGCCTAATATTTTAAATGCATTTAGAAAGGTGCTATTAGGGAGTAATTACTAGTGGAAGTTGCAAGTAAAATGGTACAAGTTGCAATTATTCAAACTTCTTGTAGGAGGTAAAGCTGTGTTTTGCAGGAAGAGGGATGGGAGTACTTGTAATTAGTATTTATTTTTATAGTTCCCTTTACAGAGAGAGAGTGAGAGAGAGGAAAAAATCACTCATGGAGTTGGGTTCAGTGAATTTTGTACAGGTTTTAAAGGCAGAAAAACTATTAGAGTAAAAATAATAAAGCTTAATCTTTAGTACTAAAGATGCATTTATTTTCAGTGAAGGGAGAAGGGAAATACAAATAGGATTTAGAGTCTATGAAAAGTTAAAGCAAAAAGGAAGGTTTTAAGGCAAGACTGGAAGAGGTTGAGATTTGGTTGCTCAGAGAAGAGTTTTGGTAGTAAACCACAAATGTGGAAGCCATAATGAGGGGAGAAGAAAAGAGGACAAAACTGGAGAAGAAATAGGACAGAACCAACTCCTTGGAAAATTTTGAATTGGAATTGGAAGTGGAGAGGAAGCCAGAGAAAAGGGAAGGGAATTGTGCTTAATATGGATTCCCCTTTCTGAGGTAAAAAGAACGAGGAGTACTTGTGGCACCTTAGAGACTAAGACATTTATTTGGGCATAAGCTTTCGTGGGCTAAAACCCACTTCATCAGATGCATGGAGTGGAAAATACAGTAGGAAAATATATATAAAACACACACACACACACACACACACACACACACACACCATGAAAAGATGGGGGTTGCCATACCAACTCTAATGAGACAAATCAATTAAGTGAGCTATTATAAGCAAGAGGAAAAAAAACTTTTATAGTGATAATCAGAATGGCCCATTTGAAACAGTTGACAAGAAGGTGTAACAGTAGGGGGAAAAATTAGCATGGGGAAATAGTTTTTAGTTTGTGTAATGACCAATCCACTCCCAGTCAAGTCTCTGTGCAAAAGAATAAATGGACACAAATCAGATGTCCAGAATTCCAGGGCTCTGGAGCGGAGCCTGGAGCTGGAGCGCGGAGCAGCTCTAGAGCAGTGGAGCTGCAGGTTTTTGACGGGAGCTGGATGGAGCCGGAGCACAGCTCCAAAGCCCTGATTATAACATTCAAAAGCCAGTCGGAAAACACTTTAGCCTCCCTGGACACTCAATTACAGACCTAAAAGTCACAATTCTTCAACAAAAAAACTTCAAAAACAGACTCCAATAAGAAACTGTAGAATTGGAATTAATTTACAAACTGGACACCATTAAATTAGGCCTGAATAAAGACTGGGAGTGGATAGGTCATAACATGGGGAAATAGTTTTTAGTTTGTATAATTTCCTACTATATATATCTTCCTACTGTATTTTCCACTTCATGCATCTGATGAAGTGGGTTTTAGCCCACAAAAGCTTATGCCCACATACATTTGATAGTCTCTAAGGTGACACAAGTACTTCTTGTTCTTTTGTCTGATATAGACTAATAGAGCTACCACTCTGAAACCTTTCTGAGGTGTGGGAATAGCCGTAACTTCACTCTCTAATCTCAATGAAATGTATATGTGAAGGACTAAGTCTATGATATAAGAAGGAATTGGAGTAGTTGAGATGGAAAGTGATTAAAGAATTACTATGGATACTGGAAAAACCCAGGATAAATTCTGGCAAAATTCCAAGGGTATACAGGCAAAATGTACAGCTAAGGGAGATAGTGGATCAAAGGTTAACTTGGGGCCAAGGATGATTCCAGGATTTCTGGTGTATACTATTGCTATGTTGAAGTTATATTTTACCAACAGCTATACTGTGTATCTGAGAAATCATACTATTTTTCTTGATGTAAACTACAATAGTAGCCATTAAATCAAGGAACATTAGCACACAAATTGACTTGGTTCTCTGCAGGAGTCTTCTCTTGGGAGCTCTGTAATCAGAAAATGTATGCAGCGACACAATTCAGGCTTTTCAAAACTAAATATTTTGTCAGCAGGAATTCAGCAGTTAGAGAGATGGGTTAATACAGCGAAGAAGCTCTATGCTTGTCTCTTACCTAACTTTCTAGCTTCTCCTTGTGTAGTTAAGCAGGCTTTGCTTAGCCCAGACATCCTTCAGCCTTGGGTTGGGAGAGCAAGCCTACATGCCAGCAGCTCTGACCTCTGTCTCCCAAAGTCCCTCCTCTAGTAGTTAGTCAGGGCTGCTCTTTTTTAAACAAAATCAAACTCTTTTGTTTCAGCTTTCCTACCTCAAGGATCACCCCTTCCTATTCCAAGTCAAGAATGTCTGTTGTACTGGACTGGAGACAGTACTTCACAGTTGTTATCTGCATGGTGGATGAAGTACTGGATGATTGAGTTAATCCCGATCAGTCTCCCTCTTCCTGCTTCTGGCAGGAGTTAACATATTCAATCCACGTAATCCACAGTATTGAAGTAGGAGGTAAACTAAATCACACATAATCATCACAAAAATAATGCAGAAATCTCCCATGTTTTTTAATACAAGAGCCTGACTTTTAATTCTGTGGATTACAATCTTGAATGTAGGTGTTAGTAACAAGCTTCCAGTCAGCTTTAAAGAGAGTATAATATAGTTTGGGTGAAGAAACATTTAAATTTAACACAAACAAAGAACATTTTAAATAGCATTTGCAATGAATATTAAACCTCAAACAAAAACTATTAGGTAGTGAACCTACTAGTGTTTCTTCTTATATAGAGTTTCAGATTTAGCTGCTCTTAGACATATCACAATGTACAATTTCAGTGTAATATTTTACATTTTTATTCTTTAGTGCACACACACAGACATTCTTTATTTTCTGATCCTTTTTTTCAGAAATGTTTTTTCAGTCTCTCTATAGCATGCTGTAATGTGTCAGAACTGGAAAAAATCATGGCACCTCAGTCCTTTTGCAAACATTTTAGCCACATCAGCAAACAAATGTCTAGACTTCCTTACAGCTTGCAGCATTTCAGATGTTGCGTTAATAGTGGTCTGGTCTCTATGGTTTCTGGTGAGACAGGAAATCTGCAGCCTTTATCCAAATCGGTACAGGTATTGAGATCAGCATATTAAATTCAGGGAAACTGATATTTTATAAGGCTTTCTGTGGACTCCTGTCTTTTCACCATAAGCGTAGCTAAGTCAGCAAAGAATACACAAACACCCACCTTACGGAGTTCTGCCTTTGTTCTCTTCTTAAGAGACAAACTCCCAATTAAAAACAGTTAGCTATTAGGTAAATGTAAATTCAGTAGATTCTGTAGCCTCTAGGAGTGACAAATATTTCTCTCCCAGCTCTCCCTTTAGATCCATAAAGTACGCTAACTGAGGGCTTCCCTAATAAGTAAAGCTGAAATAACACTCACCTGTATCCAAAGTGGTACAGGTACTGGGGCCCAATCCTGACAGCACCTACATCTTTTGGTCCTGGGTCGATTAGTTGCGGAATCCTCTAGGACTGTCATAACCTTTCTCCTTAAAGGCTCTGCCTCTTCCTTGACCCTTTTGGAGTGTGTTTGCATCCCCAGAGAGGGAGCAGCCTGTGCTTTCCTTTGAGTCAGGGGACTGGAATTCTGCTTTGCCCTGTACACTGGCTGTGCAGAGTGTGGAGGTTTCTTATTCTTTTCTTATTTTGTGCCTTTGTAAGAGTCAGGCAGACTCTATCAAATAATACTGATTTCATCTCATCTATTCTTGTTTCCTCTTCAAGCCACCAAAGGTCAGCACATCAGAGGTAAAAGGAGGATCCTATTGCTTTTTATTTTTCAGGTTTTTTTTAAAGACATTTGTATTCTCTCCTTTTGAATTTTAATACTTTGAGTGATAATTACTTAGAAAGCCTCACAAGTAGTGCATTAAATATTTGACACTGATAATATGCCAGTTTTCTAGAAACACAGAAATTAAGTAATCACTAGAATATTTTTTGTTGTTTATCTTCTTGACTTGTAATACAGAGAGTCATTTAAAACCAGAAAGAAGACACACAATCTGCACACTCATCCATCGAATGAACCAAGACAATACCAAAATTTGCGGCTAGAAGTAGGGCTAGGGTTACAGTGAAAGAAAGATATAAGAGATTTGGGAAAGAACTGCAATATTTACCTACACACGTTGAGAGTGCAAAAGAACAATCATTTGTTGAGTCACCAGAAGCATAACATTCAAGAATATGTTGTATAGGGGGAAAAAAAAAAGATTACCTTGTGGTATTTACAGTGACTGAGGTAGAAACCTTCTGAGCAAAGTAACAAGGGAGTATGCTTATTTCAGCTAACGTTCTTTTTTTAAGAAATTTAGTTTTCATATCTGAAATCATACTACTGCAGTTCTTGTGGGGATGCTAGTGTGCTGTTTTGTCAAGGAAAATGATGTAATTATTCAGGGACAATGAACAAATGAATAATAACCATTGGAAAAGAGATTAAAATGGAAGATAGTCAAACTGAACTATTATTGATTGAGGCGCTGACAGATAAATAGTTCTGGTTTTGGAACCTTATTTTCAACTAATTTTCAGTGATATAATAAATCTAGGGCTGTCAATCACAGTTAACTCAAGCAATTAACACAAAACAAATTAGATAAAGTCACAATCACAGTTTTAATCACACTGTTAAACAATAATAGAATACAAATTTAAATTTATTAAAATATTTTTGGATGTTTTTCTACATTTTCAAATATATTGATTTCAATTGCAACACAGAATACAAAGTGTATAGCACTCACTTCATATTTTTTTATTACAAATATTTGCACTGTAAAGATAAACAAGGGTATTTTTCAATTCACCTCATACAAGTACTGTAGTGCAATCTCTGTCATGAAAATGCAACTTGCAAATGTAGATTTTTTTTTTTCATAACCGCACTCAAAAACAAAGCAATGTAAAACTTTAGAGCCTACAAGTCCACTCAGTCCTACTTCTTGTTCAGCAAGTTCATTTACATTTGCAGGAGATAATGTTGCCTGCTTCTTACTTACAATATCACATGAAAGTGAGAACAGACATTTGCATGGAACTGTTGTAGGCAGTGTTGCAAGGTAGATACGTGCCAGATGCACTAAACATTTGTATCCCCCTTTTTTTTGCTTTGACTTGTATCTTTTAAAATCTTTTTTACAAATATTTGTAATAAAAAAATATGAAGTGAGTGCTTGCTATACACTTTGTATTCTGTGTTGCAATTGAAATCAATATATTTGAAAATGTAGAAAAACATCCAAAAATGTTCTTGTTCTCATCGAATCAATCCTGTGTATCCTTTTCTTTGGTACCAGCACTGATTCAGCTGTGTCAATCAAATCTTTGAGCTGGTTCCATTTTTCTGATGGGTTGCCAGTGAATGGTGAGCATGAATAAAGCTAGTCATCAAGTGATTGCTGAAACTGCAACTGATAGTCAATGTGCTTGAGCTTTGCTATGTTGAAGGCTGTTCAGCTGAGCTTGGGGCACTTGCACTGTGAGGGAGACTATATGCAGGTTGAGCACTGCTCTTACCAATCTGTGGTTTGTCTAGCATTCTGCGCCACGCATGGCTCTGGTAATTCTGACATCGCAGATGTCTCATTGGCGGATGATAACATAGTCAATCAGGTGCCATTGTTTGGTATGTGGGTGCATCCATGTTGTTTTATATTTATCATTTAGCCTAAATTATGGTGTTAGTGATGAGCAGACTGTGTTCTGCATAATTACCCAAGAGGAGGAGTCCATTGCAGGTCATCTTTCACACTCCATGTCATATTATCACATCTCTCCAGTCATTGCTGTCTCTACCAACTCTAGCGTTGAAGTCTCCCAGCAGGATGAGCTTGTCATATGGAGGATGGAGTCCCAGTCTGAGTAGAACTGCTCCTTGCTTTCCTCTCTGCTGGTCAGTGTAGGTGTGGCATATAGGCACTGATTACAATATCATTCCATGAGGAGCCAGGGGGAACTGAAGTTTTCATGAGCTGTTCATTCAGGCCAACGGGGAGGTCAGAAAGTTGTTTCAGGAAAGACATTGCAGATCTAACTCCCTGGATCATATCTTCATCTTCTGTTTTTTCTTTACAGAAAAAAGTGCAGTCGCCTCCTAGCTCACTGATGGAGCAGTCTCCAACCAATCTAGTCTCACTAAATGCTGCAATATCAATATTGTAGTGAGTTCTCTAGAGACGAGAACTAATATTCTCTCAGGCCTTCATGCATTGATTCCGCTCATAAAGGTGCGGACATTTTATGCTCCTAAAATAAGTCCTTTCTTCCTTGTTGTTTTTAGACTGCTATAGGATGATCTGCCAGCCGCAGTAGTCTGGCCAGATATTATGCCAAATAGAGAAGAGCAATTACTCCCTGTGTCTTGTATGCAACTTTGCTGTTAATACACCCAGAATTACATTACATGCACTAGGCCAGAGAATTACATACAAAATCATGAAGTTAGGCATATTTTGTAATCATGATCTAGATTATATGCCTTGGGATGAGTAAGGACAGGTGTACTATTTCTTTAAATCTTCAGTTTAGAACCTTTCTCAGGCCACTGTCTGTTAATTCTACCATTCTCTATTTGTATTACTATAGTGACCAAGTTTATAGTCCTAGCCATGGACCAGAACCCCATTGTGCTGGGTGCTGTACAAACACAGAATAAAAAGATGGTCCCTGCCCTGAAGAGCTTGTAATCTAAGTATTGAAACAAGAGGCAACAGATGGATACAGACGGGTAGAGTTCTGTGATAGCCTGTGGTCTCAGCACACCGGTATCCTAACTGTTGTCAATTTTTTTGTAGGCCTAATGGAAAAAGAGAGTTTTGAGAAGGGTTTTGAAGGAGGATAGTGAGGTAGCTTTGCAGATGTGTGTGGGATGCTCCTCCGTAGTGTGAAGGGCAGCATGGGAGAAAGCACAAGGATGCTTGTTTGAAAATTTAACAAGTGGGTGATAAAGGCCAGTATTGTGGAGCAATTGGAGAGGTGGGTGTTGACATCCCAATAGTAAATGAAAGAGGATAGGTAGGATGGGAATAAGCCATGACTGGACTTGAAAGTAAACAAACAGCTTATGTTTGATGTGACAGAAAAGGAGAGCCTTTTCTTCCATTGATATGGGCGTAGGATAATTGCCTTTTCCTAATTGAAGCTCTTTGTTCAGTGTTAGTTAGAAAATGACTTTCTGTGATACTTTACCAATGTCACATGATCGGCCCATGTCCAATTTTGAAATTAGTTTTACTTCTGTTACTTTCCTAGTTTTTTATTGAAGGCAATAAATTGTTAACAATACAAATTATTTTCTTCCATATGTATTAAAAGCAATGATGATGACAAATTTTTTTTAAAAAAAAGATAATCTGGTAGTTGAAACAGTACAGATTATGAATTGCGGCAGAAAACGGAACCTTTTCCAAATTTATGACTATACCATTATGCAACCCAGTTTAAAATTTGGTCCTGAAGAAGATGATTAAACCTAAATGGCTATGCGTGGAGAAAATGTGATAGTTAGTACTACTTATACCTACCAATTGTTGGTCAGTCGGATCAGAAAAAAATCAAGGAAATAAACTATGGATGAAAATATGGGATAATGTAAGCAAACAATGAATACCTTGAAAGAACACTTCAAAATTTACCACTATTTATTTTATCCTTCTAAACAGTTGGCTGATTGTGGCAAAATTATACATTTTCATTGTGATATTTGTTTAAAATAAACCAGGCGTCAGCAACCTCTGACATGCGGCTCGCCAGGGTAAGTACCCTGGTGGGCCGGGCCAGTTTGTTTACCTGCCACGTCGGCAGGTTTGGCCGACCATGGCTCCCACTGGCTGTTGTTCGCCATCCCAGGCCAATGGGAGCATTGGGAAGCCGCGGCCAGCACATCCCTCGCTGCTTTCTGCCGCCCCCATTGGCCTGGGACAGCGAACCGTGGCCAATGGGAGCTGCGATTGGCTGAACCTGCCAATGCGGCAGGTAAACCGCCCCGGCCCGCCAGGGTGCTTACCCTGACGAGCCACGTGCCAGAGGTTGCTGATCCCTGAAATAAACCATTATTCGGAGACATGCCTTCTGTCAGCCATGTTACTTGTAAACAATAAATCTGCTTTCATAGCTTACCTTCAAATAAATTTAGTTTGACAGTTGCCCTTTCTTCATTGCCTATCACATGAACATGTCAGACTGTTCAGATCCTTAACCTGCTGCTTAAACCAGAATCCAGCCTGAGTTCCACATGAAACAAGATCATGATAGCTTTTAAACATCTGTAGCCTCAAGGTAGCTCCTAAATGTCATCTAGAAGGCAGGTTCAAATAAATGCCCCTTCACATTCAGAATAAGGGCTTTGGTCCTCAGAAAATCTTGTGGGGCTGTCAGAAAATTTTTGTGGTGGAAAAAATATGAAAATAAATGGCTTTGGAAAGGTATGCTTTTGTTTTTCCTGCTCTGCAGTTCAAGCACTATGAATGATGCAATATCAGTAAAACTTGAGAATACATCACAAATGATTATTCTTCAAGCAAACTAATAGTCACTGAACAGAAAACAATGTGTAGTTGCGCTATTTTTTGTGGGTCGGGAGACGGGGGAGTGAGACTAAGCTACAGTTCATATTTTCCATACACAGGGTAACAGTATCAAAATCAGTTCCGTGTGTGCATAATTTGTGCGTATTAAATAGATGTTGCGAGCGCAAAGAAGCAAGAATCTAGAGCTCTCTGCTGGCGAATCTGTCGTTAAATATTATTTATAGGGCGGTAGTGCCTAGAGGACACCTAAGTTGGAGCCCCATTGTGCTAGTTGTTATACAAACATGCAGTAAAGGATAATCTCTGCCTCAAAGAGTTTACAGTCTAAAAGACAAAAAACAGATTGAAGAGGCAAATGTGTGCTGGAATGGGGTGAGAGAGACTGGGTAGGAAAAATAATAGGATGGACATCAGGGGTCATCAACCTCTGGCATGCAGCTCGCCAGGGTAAGCACCCTGGTGGGCCGGGCCAGTTTGTTTACCATCCCTCGCCCGTCCCGCTTCCCGCCACCCTCACTAGCCTGGGATGGTGAACCACAGCCAGTGGGAACCGCAATCAGCCAAACCTGCCGACACGGCAGGTAAACAAACTGGCCCAGCCCGCCAGGGTGCTTACCCTGGCGAGCCGCGTGCCAGAGGTTGCCAACCCCTGATGTACATAGTCCTAGCTAGCAAGGAGCAGTAATCAATGCAATGGGAGTACTTTCGTCTGTAAAATAACGCTGCCTTTCCTAGTAAATAAAGTTGCCTTGTTAGTTGGCACAGGTACATGAAATCATATTGTTCAAAAATAGAGATGAGCCTAAATTAGAACACTGGATCTGAATCCACTTGAACTTTGGGAAAATTTGGCTCCTGATCCAAAACTTGTGATTCGTGATAAACTAATTAAAATTAATTGTAAACATAAGTCAGGTTCTCATTTGTTTTATTTTCCCAACATGATCAAAGTTCAAGATGTAGTGCTGTCCAGGGCCACTCCTAGACGCGGCACGCTAAGGCTCCGGGAGAGGGGGAAGGCGGGGGTAAGCAGCATGGCAGGGGGTCGGGGGGGGTTGGATAAGGGGCAGAGAGTCCCGTGGCCAGTCAGGGGACAGGGAGGGGGCAGAGGTTCTGGGGAGTTGGTCAGGGGACGGGGAAGGGGGGAGTTGGATTGTGGGCATTCCGGGGGTCTGTCAGGATGTGGTGGCGGGGTGGATAGGCGTCGGGGCAGCCAGGGGACAGGGAACAGAGGGGGTTGGTGGGGAGTGGGGTCCTGGGGTGGTGGTTGGGGAGGGGGTCTTGGGGGCAGTGAGGGGACAAGGAGCAGGATGGGGTGGGGATTCTGAGGGGGCAGTCGGGGGCAGGAAGTGGATGGGGGTCAGATAGGGGGCAGGGCCAGGCTGTTTGGGGAGGCACAGCCTTCCCTACCCTAAAGCTCATTCTGCAGCTTGAGGCTTGCAGTCAGCTATGTAACAGAAAGAGCCAAGCTGTTGTTTTTTCCGTGGGGGAGGGATCACATGAGAAGAGCAACATCCTACACCACCTTCCTCCTTCCCCAACCCTACCAAGGGAGAACCTCCCCCTCCCCTTCATTCCCTGAGGCTCCAGAGGGGTTAATTCAGTGGTTCTCAAACTTTTGTACTGGTGACCCTTTCACATAGCAAACCTCTGCGTGTGACCCCTCCCCCCCAATAAATTTAAAAACACTTTTTTATGTATTTAACACTATTATAAATGCTGGAGGCAAAGCGGGGTTTGCAGTAGAGGCTGATAGCTCGTGACCCCCAGTAATAACCTCGTGACCCCCTGAGGGGTCCCGACCCCCGGTTTGAGAACCCCTGAATTAATTTAATTTTAACACCCTGTGTCCATTCACATGCATGTGCTATTTTGAGCATTTCAATTTTCACAACATAGGCTCATTTCAGATTCTGGAACAAGCTCAAATGCTCAGTTCGTGGAGTATGTACATAGTCTATACTAAAGACAAACCCACAGTAACCATCTGCAGTTTGTGAGGGACCCCATGGAGCCAGTCTCTAGGAAACAGATACATTCATGGAGGTTAAGTCCTTTAATGGCTATTAGCCAGGATAGGTAAGGAATGGTGTCCCTAGCCTCGGTTTGTCAGAGGGTGGAGATGGATGGCAGGAAAGAGATCACTTGATTATTACCTGTTAGGTTCACTCCTTCTGGGACACTTGGCATTGGCTACTGTCAGTAGACAGGATACTGGGCTGGATGGACCTTTGGTCTGACCCAGTATGGCCATTCTTATGTTCTAAGCTAAATGAACCCAAAGTTATGGAGACAGATATGAGTCAAGGAAGCCAGCAGAGTATCAGAAACCTGGAAAAATCTCTGACTGGATGGGCTCAGATGTTTGGTCACAAGCTGAGGTGTTTCCAAAGTTTTGGATTTTTTTTAAGCAGAATTTTTTTTATTGTTTCTTTAAACAAACACAACAAGCAGCAAATATTTGGCCACACACTTCTGAAACCCCAAACCATGTTCAGGTTTTGGCAAACTAATTTCAGCTTTTCAATTTAAAAAAACACAACAAATTTTGAAGGAAAGCAGACGTTGTCCATGATTTTTTTTTCTGCTTTTTAAAAACCCCTAGTTTTGGATCCATAAAAAATGTTTTGACGGAAAATATTTTGTCCAACCCTTTTAATAAGCTTTAGTGCCTTTTAGCACTAGCTGATGCTGAGAACCAGTGATACCTTGTAGAGGTGACTTGAAAAGAAGTTTTTTTTCCACAGTTCTTTTATTCAAAATCAAACCATGTCTTTGTGCAATTTTTAATTAATCTTAAACCAACTAAACATAATGAAAACATCCACCAAGCTTGTATTGACAAGAAAAAATCACTCTGGTCAAGTAGCAGTTGGTATTTTAACTGTTTTTTGTATAGCTATTTTCATGTTAGAACATAAAAATAATCTAAAAGCTTCATGGGAAAACAGGAAGTTACTGAAACACACCAACTTTGACCAGATATTTTTATATTTAAACAAATCAAATCATAGTCTTAAAGCACTGAATAAAGCAATTCTTCTTCTTTGAGTATATGTTACCATGGATGCTCCACCGTAGTGTGTGTGTGTGTGTGTGTGTGTGTGCTCTTGACTGGAGATTTGAATCAGCAGTGTCAGTGGGTCCTCACAGAACTGCTGCCACTCCAGTTCCTTCTTATCTGCCTGCAATTCGAGACAGAACAACTGTGGTATCTGCCCCTTCTTGAGTGCTTTTCTCCTGTTGTTTTATTTACTTAATTCCGTTGCAGTATTTGGTTTTTGTTTTCATATTTGGGTTTTCTTTTAATTTTTCATGTTGGTGCTCAAGGCGTGTTCTCCTTCCCCAACTCCACCCCCGATTCATTGGCCTTACTCAGCAGCTTAACTTCTGAGATATGCCAGAAGCCCCGGGATTCATATTTTGCCAGACATGCAATAGATTTTTGTGCTGGAGCAGCAGGCATTCTAGTTATTGTAGGTGTCTTGGGTAGTCTCATGTACCATCCAAGGGCAAGGTTTGCATGGAGTTTAAAAGAAGGTCTTGCAAAGAAAGAGAGGCAAGATTGAAGTTCCTCCTCTTGGAGTGCCCCCTAAGGCCTGTGGGGTCCAAGTTGTGTCCCCTTCCTCCCTCCCCCACAATCCCCCTAAGGTACTTCAGTGGTGACTGAGCCTGCCTGTGAGATGAAATTCCGTAAGAAAAGAGAGCCTTTTTCTCATTAAAGAATCGGGCAAGTCACCTCTTACAACTGATCCTGGGGACACCTTGTGTCCCATGATGGATACTTCCGAAGCTCTAACAGCCATTGGCACTGAGAGATCAATACCACATAAACAGACATCCAATACAGATAAACCTGCCAGTAAGCAGCACTCAGAGGCTTCTTCCCCAGCACCACCCAGGGATCGAGACTGATCTAAATCTAGACTCAAGAAAGCCTAGTGCACTGGTGCAGACATCCTCTTGGAGCCACACAGAGTCCTTTCAAGCCTCTGCTCCCTCTCTGGTACCGTCATCCTTGGGCTTCTGGTACTGACCCATCCCTCAGTTCCTCTGGCACCTTCTCAGTCTCTGGTACTGATATTTACAGCTCAGTGGATAACACCTCAAATGCTGAGATTTTGGTATAGGCTCTTCTCTACCTTACCACCCTATGGCCCTTGATGTATACCACGAGAAGGACTTACCAAAAGATGCCACAGCCTCTCTGAACATGAATATCTCTGTGAACCCTTCCTCTACCTATTCCCACAGCGGGCCTATTGGACTATCTGGACCATCTATGGGGAACAATTCTATAGGGCACCTGTGCGGAAGAGGCTGCCTGTGGGGCTGCTCCTGTGGGTAGTCAAACAACCACCACCAGTACCACAGTTCTCCCAGGAGCGGGAGAAAGTTCAGGAGCCACAGCTTCCCCTGAGATAGGAGACACCTTCATCTCCCATGTCGTCGTTCTCCTTTCCTAATGAGGCGGTGATGTCGCCACCATTACCCTTCTATGCAGACTCTATTATGACCTTTCAGGACCTAATGAAGTGACAAGTTGCCCTTGAGTCTCAGCACTCTATTGAGGACATTCAGCAGACAATGGGTTTAATTTTTACCAACAAAACAGATTCTTATTGTAACTACAATAAGGGGAAGTGGTGTAGTGAAAAAGAATGCACAATACTTTGTGTTACAGAGAGATCCTCTTACTTTGAATACTTTGTGCTAGTATCTTCTGAACCTGAAATGAGCAGTATAATTTTTTTTAAAAATAGTGCTTATATGACACTTTTTTTCCATTGGTTTTTAATATAGAAATTAAACCATTATTAAAAAGCTGGAGAAATGTTTGGCAGTGCTCAGACTTCCATGCTAAATCTGTTTTTTTTGTTGAAAACTTAACTATTATTTCATAAGAATAACTAGAAACAGTTGGCATACATATTACTTCACTCCAAATTCTATGTATTGTGAACCTACTGAGTTGGTATTTTAAATAAGTCACATGCCTGCATATGGTTAAGCTAAAACAGCAAATTTTAATGTGTTTCAGTGCCCTTGTGTAAATGTGTATACCTAAAACAAAACACAGTCTTAAGGATTATATAGGATCCTAAAACTTTTGTTATCTAGTCTATGCAATGCCAGCTTGTCTGAGGTAAGGCCATACTCTGAAAAGAAGCCATGCACAAACACTGCATAGACTGAAAACAAAACTAGTCTCTATTTACCGATGAGTCTAGATTTTTTTTTATTTTTTTTAGGGAAAGGGTTTCTCTTTGAAGTTTGGCACTAGCCCTAGTTTAATGCGTTTCAGTGATTCAGCAAAGTGAGAGAGGCTTACGTTGCTTCTTCAGTGATGGTTAAAACCTAACTGAGAGTTTGGCGTCTTAAAGCTTCTAGTGACATTTTAAAAATAAATAATTTCAAACTGGAAGTGGGAGGGTTTAAGGAGAGGAAGTCTCTTTCCTGTCCCTTCTACTTCCAAAAATCATTGACATTTTGATGTAAGGGAGAGTGAGGTAGTTACACTGTGCAGTCCAGAATGATCCAGGACAGTGCAGTTGTTTCTGCTCTTTGCTTTTTTTAAAGAGAAGGAAAGGTTCTGGGGAGGACAGATAGAGGAGGGAAATAGGCATAGAAATAGGATTTTCTTTTGAAACCTATGCTGGAACTATTCATGATATTTAAAGATATAGTCCTCTTTTTTTAAAGCACGATAAACATCACCCAAAACCTGTTGTTTTAAGTAAACCTTTTTTCTTTTTTCTTTTTTTTTTGCCGTGTACAAACAGAATTTTTTGTTTGTTTTTGGTTGTTTTTTAGTTCAGAAAGCCCATGTACTACTGAGAAGAACAAGAATGTAAATCCAATTTGATTGTGGCACCACATATTGGGTGTTAAAGACTATTAATTAAGACCTGGCTTTGTTGCAGATATGTAATCTTTATAGACAGCATGGCCAAAAACCAGATTTTCTGCGCATCAAAATCAGGAGTTTCCCCAAATCTCACTTAAATGATTCAGAGGAGTGACTAAACAGTCTTCTAATTAGCTTGGTCCAAATGATGAGATGCATAATCAAGAGGTGCTCTAATAAGATTCAGACTCCTGGTTGTGAATGTAAAGAAAAAAAATTCAGTTTGAGTCTCCAGGGTGACTTTAAAAGTCTTGACTTGTGCAGGTAAGAGTGGTTTTGGTGTTAAAACTCCAAGATAGACTGATATGAATTGCAAGGATGTGTGCCCTTCCAGAAATAAGGAAACTGGTGTTATTTTATAATAATAATAATAATATTTATTTATTATTAAATATTGTTATAATAATAATTATTATTTTAAGAACATAAGTATATAATAGACAGCCTGCAACGTGTGTCTTGCTACTTTTATTCCTTCCTGTATGAACTCACATACTTGCAAGGAATCAGCAGATTTAGATCTGTGGAAAAAGGATAAAAAAAATAGTTTGTAGGGTTTTTTCAATAATCTCCTGATATTTTAACGGGAGCATTTCATACCATATTAATTATGCATTTGTTAGGTAAAAAGCAAGTCCTACTCACCTCTCCAGCACCCGAGTTTGTGCGGAGTTGGTATGGGGCTCACAATCTGTCAGAGACTAGAACAACAACAATGATGAAACGGGGCTCACACCATCCTTAGCTTAAGAGAGCCAAGCTTTGGAGTAAGTGTGGCAAGTTATTGAGAGTGAGCATCAATGTACACACACAGAAAAAAAGTGATTAATTAATCATATGTATAATGCATCATCAAAATCAATTCTACACAGGAAAAAAAAAAAAAAAAAAATGGAGAAGAAGAAGAAGGAAGGGCTATGGATTGGGGGGGGGGGGGTCATGTCAGTAGTGGTCAAAAACTTTTTTGAAAAAAAGTTTAGAGAGAGACATGTAGTCTGAGTTAAGTTTTAGTTCATAAAGAGTTCAGACTCAACACATTCATGTAGGCAGAGTAAGAATCTATGAAGTCTTATCTTTTATGAAGGATTTATAGATGAAATCAGAGTAATCTAAAAAGGAGTTACTATTACAATATATATGCAAAATATACCTACAAAATCTCTCCATGAATTGTTTCCCTTAATGGATGGCTTCTTTTATTTTTTTTATTTATATTTTTAGAGCTAGCAGAAGGTGCTAGATTAATAGCTGACCTGGCCCCTTTCAGCAGCACTAAATGAATTAAAAATTTGAGATAAATAAAACCATTCATAAAGCACTGATGCTATTCTTGTTTAGATAGGGGTTCTTTACATACGCGTCTTCTCCTGTGTGCAGTTTCCATTTGTGTCTTTTGAAGATAACATCTGGTACACGATTTTAGTATTGCAGGAGTGCTAGCTAGCACTGCTATATTTAACATTCTTCACTTCCACTGTAAAACTCCCTGATTATTTTTAGAAGTTATAACTCGTTCTGACATGAAGACTGACCTACAAGAGCTAAGAGCCTAGAGTATCTTATTTTTTTAAAAAAGCATCCATTTTTGTACCCTCTTAATATAAATGATGAATGAGTGTCTTATGACCACTTTCACACTCTTGCGTCTTTGTAACTTCAAAATGAAGATCAGCCCACAATTTGGTCTACCTCCAGGTTTTTAAAATAAGGCAGCTAGTAGTAACTTCCCATATTTAGGATGCTCGACACTTTCCAGTGTAAAAGAGAGTTTATTTTGAGAAGATGGGTTGGGAAGCTCTAAAACCTCCATTGTTTGCAAAAGGCTTTTGCAACTGGGACAGGGGAAATGCCTAGCCCTCCTCCTCATGATCTTCTGTTTTGGTTTTACTGAGATCAAACTCTTGTGCTGTTTGCATTCTCTCACTTGCATTACTCAGGGAAATTTTGGCAGACTACCAAAATAACTGGACATGAACATTCTGAGGCCAGGCCGTGCCACTGCCAAAACAGCAGACACTACACTGGGAACTCCTGGGGTCTGTCAAGGTAGCTGTGTTGGGGTTGGCAAGGGGTGGAGCTGGAAAGAGGGGAAGAGGTCCCTGTGGCAACCTCCTGACACAGGATCTGTACCAGCAGCCTATCTTCCTACCTGGGATAAACAGCCTTCTCCTGCTGCTAGCTTACTACAGTGTTCAAGATTCACGGTTCAAGCTCATAGTGCATGATGGGCACAGGGGTTATTACAGTTATAATAGTTTGTTTAAATTAATTCAGTAGGCCTCATCTTTTCTGAAACAGTTTTATGTAAGAGGCTGTTGTGACATTGTGAAACTTTGCTCACTTTTCACCAGTGGAGCTTACAAATAGGGCACAGTTGTAGGCCCAATTATTACAGTAGCCCCAGTTGCTCTTAGGGCTGTCAGGCGCCTTTCCTCTGATCTGGACTCGCTGGCCAGCTGGCTCCCCTGACTGTCAAATTCCCTCTGGTCAGTTTCACCGAGTGAAATGAATCCACTCATGAGCACTGGTTCCTAGGCAACCACCAGCTTCCAAGTCCAGTGATGAATTCATCTTTAGGAATCATAATGAGATTCATAATAGTTGCCTTGGATTGGGTGCAATGCCTTTTGTGTTAGAAAATTATCACCTATAATTTTTAGTAACATTGATTTACTGTTGACTGCATGAGGTCTCCAGCACATGTCTCCCAAATTTGAAGAGAGTGAAAGAAAAAACTCAGTCATTGTGAGATAGTGGAAGAGAACATTGTTCATTCTAGTGGAAAGTAGGAAGACAAAATAGCAATTGAGATGAGATCTGACTCTAAAATGATATCTGAAGATTCAATTCTGGGGTGATTAGCAAGGCAGACAGGCAAGGGGGCAAATGAGGACAGTGTATACTGAAGTGTTCCACGCACCTGAAAAGTACTTGTATCTGGATTTATTTTTAGGCATTTGTAGTACCCTGAGTGGAGCAGTATGAGTGGGAAAAAGTGAAACTAAAATATAAAAAATGCTCAAATATACCTTTTGGATTACTGTTCTGTGTTGTGGCCATCCAACATCTGACAGGTGAAAGGAGACACAATAAAGTTGGTCCGTCAGAGGTGCTTAGCAGTAGTATGGGAAAAGAACCCGATGCATGAGCGACAAACCTTCCCCTAGTGGCTACAGGTCTACTTGCCAGATGGAGATGGAAGCATACTCTGCTTTCTGGCTTCCCTGTCGGCCTCAGTCTGGGCTCTCTGATGGCTCTCCATGGTGACTACACCAGTCTTACCCTAGCTTCGTGAAACTGAATGATTGGGAGCAGGATTTTCCCAGTCGTCAGTGGGAATGCTGGATTTCTTGAGGCCTTGCTTGGCCTTGTCACTGTATCAGAGCTTTGGCCTTCCTCTGCGTCGCAGGCAGTTCTTAAGTTGGCCCTAGTGCAAAGCCTTCAGCAGATGATCTTGAGGCATGCGCTCTACCTGTCCCAACCAGTGAAGTCTGCAACTGTCCATCGTAGTCTGCATAGACTAGGCCGGTTCTCTCAAGGATCTTGTTATTGATGATCTGTTGGTCCCAGGTAAGTCCAAGGATTTTTCTAAGACAGCGGCGGTGAAAACAGTTCAATCTCTGTTTGGATTGGTTACTCAGCTTTCACAACCATAAAGGAGGATACTAAGGACACAGGCCTGATTAAACAAGACATCTTTGTGTTCAGGGTTAGCAACTTGTTCCAAACATGTGAGGTAAGTTTGCCAAAGATAACAGAAGCTTTGCCGATTCTAGCATCAAGTTCCCTATCAAGGCTAAGCAAGCTGGTAAGAATTGAGCCGAGATAGCAGAAGTGATCCACGTTGTCCAGAGATTCATTATCGACACAGATTTACCATGCTGAACTGTTCTGTATCAATTGTGAATAGCTCACACTTCTAATTTTTCATCGCCCGCCTTTGTTTATATCTGTGACAATTAGAAACAGTTAAGGTTGCAGCTACAACTGCTTGGAAACCAGAGTTAAGGTTGCAACCAGATTCCACAGTGAAGCTCTAGCTTATTCTTCCTCTGACTTGTCTGAAAAATTGTTTTGGCCTGAAAATTGCCAGATTTAACCAGAAGATCCTGGAGAATGATTGTTTCTGGAAAGAGTGAAGAAAACTGGCCAAATGTCATTTGAAATGTAGGTCACTTAGGGCCAGATCACAGCCATTCCACTCTCTGGCGCAAAGAGGTACTGGGGACATAAGGCGCTCACTTGTGCCAGGCCACCATGCCACCCTTTCCTGTGCCTAAAGCCAAGCAGGCTCCGCAGAGCTTGTAAATCTTCCCAATGAGCACTCTGGCACAGATGGATTGAAGAAGTGGGGAATAGGCAGAGCCCAGTGTAGCAGGGTCACCGAGTGCATTGGGAAGCATATGCTACTTCACATCATTTAATAAATGCAAGCTCTTAAAAGCTAGGGACTGAGTTGCTAAGGACATCATGAATCTTACACTGTCAGCATAATAAACCATTTGTGTTTCTTCATCTGTCAGTCAGGAAAGTGGCAACTAATTTAGAGAGAGGATTTTTCATTCCCATTCCCTTCTCCTCCAGCAGGCAGGAAGACTCTGCCCCCCAGTTATTCTCATGCCTCTCATTGAGGCAGCTGCATCTGGCATGGTCTCTGAGGTGACAATTTGTTTTCTAAACCTCTTGGAGCTCCAGGGCCCTATGGAGTAGAAGAATGGAAGATTCCCTACAAGAAGCTGGGGAGGAATGGCAAAATATACCTCTCCTGCCCTCTACTACCTGTCAATCCTCTGCAGTGGAGCCCCAGGCCACCTTATACTGCAGTGTCACAGCCAGATCAGATGGGAATGGGAATGAGGAAATGAGAAAGTTGGTGCTTGAGACATGACAGACTACTGTGGACATACATTCGTCACCTTAAGTAGTTAACACTGTGAAGAGATGTTACCAGGCACCACCACTAAGGGTAGGTCTACACTTACCTGCCGGGTCGACGGGCGGCGTTCGACTTCTCAGAGTTCGAACTATCGCGTCTAATCTAGACGCGATAGTTCGAACTCCGGACGCGCTCCCGTCGACTCCGGAACTCCACCACTGCGAACGGCGGTGGCGGAGTCGACGGGGGAGCCGCGGAATTCGTTTCCGCGGCGTCTGGACGGGTGAGTAGCCCGAACTAAAGTACTTCGACTTCAGCTACGCTATTCGCGTAGCTGAAGTCGCGTACCTTAGTTCGACCCCCCCCCCTTACTGTAGACCAGGCCTAAGTGAAACTGAGTTGTACGTGTGCTACAAGAGACACTGACCACTTCGGGGCAGGAGAGGAGTGAGTGAAGTGGGATGTTTGTTTAGATATCTCAAAGCTGCTTCTTTCCCTTTCAAAGTTCCATGGACAGGAATGGATTATTTCTCCTCCCTGTTTATTTTGAAAGTCATATGGCAAATATTCGTTTTGGCCATATAGTAATGGATCAGACATAATTACAGAAAATTACCAGGTACTCCCCATACCTTTCAGGCGGGAGTCATTGAAATAGTCAAATCAGCAAGGCCAGACATTTTATCTTATCAGTGCCTACTTTTATAATTATGTGCAGAATTGCTCATCTATGCCTGTCTTCCTGATCCTGAATTAGCAGTAATGAAGTTGGGGTGGGGGAACTCTTTTTATGATCAGCAAAATCTATCCAAATGCAAAAGAAAAATTAACTCACTACGTTTACCACAAAATGAAAATTCAACAAGGGCTGTGTGTTCCACTTTATCCTTCCTTCTTCAAAAGAGTATGTCTTTACAAAAGTAATATTTTATTTGATGTACGCTTTTGTGTGCAATTTAGAGGATAACTTGTGTAAAATAGGCAGCCAGAAGTTCACAATTCGTCACCTATTCATGGCAGTTACTTTTTAATTCATGGTGGTGGTATCCCTTCTGGCTTGTGCACGAAGGTGATAGTCACATACTGATAATCTAATGACACAAAGCCAGGAACATTTAAAAATGAAAAACATTTCAGTTGGGTTCAGAAGTTTACATACACTGCTAAACATTTGAGGCTATACTGAACTGTGCCAAAATAATGGCACATTTACCTGTCCTTTGTCAAGAAATAGCTGCTGGAAGCCTTAGTCATCTCAGGCAGTCACTGATAATGAAACTGGGAGGCACATGAAATACCCTTTCTCTGGGTATATATTTGTTCATTTCTAGATTGTCTGACATATTTTTTAACCTCTATTTCTGGAAAAATACCGAGCATATCATCTTATTCTTCAGGAATTTAGGGGAACTATGAAAAGAAAATGTCAGTGAATTTCCATTCACAACTAGCACCGTGTGGTTTTTAGATCAGCTGAGTACTAATCTTGAAGGGTTTTCCTTGGTGTTTATAATGTGATTGATAGTGAGTGGTGTGGGAAATGTACAGAAAGTTTCTGCTGGCTCTGTTTCTCTTTTCAAGGTTTAAAATTTCTTTGAATCTAGATAAAGATGTCACTCAAGTTATAAGTTAAATTACAGGTAGTAAGCCACAATGTGAGAACAATTACATAACAGATAGAAAAACTTGCAGTCCAAGTTCAATCTGTTGACATGATTTGCCGATGTGATCTCCTGCCCTATGCAGCATTTGACATGATCTCCTGCCCTGCAAAATACAAATAAAATAAATACAAATTAAAAAACCTGCTCTCATAATACCCTTTTATCCATGATGTGGTTGCCACTAGTAAGCATATGATGGGTTTGCCTCCGTATCCATCAGGCAGAGAGGCTGCAGTAAATCCAGAACCAGGATTTTGTGGACCCGAACCTGGTCCTCCAACAGATAAACAGTATTCTCCCAGTTGTTCTCCAGGCCTCTCTGGATATGTCTACACTTCAATAAAACACCCATGAATAGCCCATGTCAGCTGATTTGGGCTCATGTAGCTTGAGCTGTAGGGCTATAAAATTGCAGCATAGGCAATCTGGCTCAGATTGGAGCCTGGGCTCTGGGCCAGCAGCTGGTGTTTTATTGCAGTGTATGCATACCCTCAGAGCTCTGAAGTATCTATGCAGTATGAGAGCTGAAGACCTACTCCTAAGAAGATGGGGAGGTAGAACAGAAAATTCCCCTACTGTGTCTCCCCTCTCCTGCCTCCATTGCAGGCCTGTTCAGTATGGACTGGCCTCCAGAAGCAACCTCACTGCTTTACCTAGTGACACTGCAGCCACACTGTGAAGGACATGGATCAAAAGTGACACTACACTAGGTGCTTGATCCATGCTTCAGCAGTTCTATCAGAACTGGAAATGGAATGGGAGCAGCACTGGAAGAGCGGGACATCCCGGAAGACCTTGTGGACCGTGACTTGCGGGAGATGTCCCGAGACTGGAGCCATATGGAGATAGATGACACCTGGCCCTTCAACCTTCTTGTGCAGGGAGACCCTCAATGCAGGGGCCTTGATCAGTTAGACACTTGTAGCCAGCTTGTATCCACATTAGAGGGGTATCTCTCCCCAGTAAACTCGCAGTGGCCTCCTGCCCATTATCAGCAGATTTCTAAGCCATCGCCTCCATAGTTTCTAAAGATCTTTTCTCTGACCCCAACAGCAAAATATCTACGCACTCCACTCCTCCGTAGGAGGGTAAACTGAATCCAGACTTAGATCCAAATCGCTCTTGGCCCCCTCTTCAGGGAAGCCCAGTAGATGTTCCAGAGGAATGGCCTTCCTTAGTCTCCCACATCATTAAATTCCTGATACGTTCTGCTCTGTTGGGGGAATCATCAGAGAATGAAACCCATATTCTCATTTTTCTTTAGTTGATGGGCTCATGAAATTAAGTGCTTCCTGTGCATTCCTTGATTCTTACAATGGCTGAGGTATGGCACTAGCCATTGGTTTCCCTTCATCTCTCCCCAAGAACTATCTACAGATTGGATCCTGTCCTTCATGGTCTCTAACCAGACCTCCCTAAGTTGGACTGGGTAGTAGCATTCTATTCCAGTCTGCTGTGCCCCTAGCACCTATATTGTAATGTAGTGACCTGGTGTGGTGGTTTCTACTTACTACTCGTAACTACCCCACTCCCTCATTCTAGTGTCTGGGTGTGGTGCTGCCATTTCTTCAGCTCCTGGAACTTCCTGTAGGCTACTAGTCAGCCTGTGTGGCTCAGCCGTCCAGCCAGGTACCACAGTTCAAACCCCTTCTGGGTGCAACAAACTCCCATAGAAAAAAAGTTCCCAGCTCTTCAGGATCATTTACAACTAAAATGGTTTCTCACCCATCTGGGCTTGATTCCCTTTCTGCAGCTAACTCAGCAGGGTTTCTCCCACACTCCTGCCCTCAATTGCAGCCAGGAATGGGCCCTGGGTTTGCCTAGGTGTGGCCTAGCGATTCTTCCTCATTCTGCTAGCTCCAGCCACGAACTGTCTTGCTAGCAGCAGGTAGCTCCTTCTATTTTGGCCTGCTGGGTCTTGATTGGCTGTTGCTGATCTCCAGCCCTTCTAGTTGCTGGAGGACCAGATCTCAATGGTTCTTGAAATTGTTGTTCCTGGGATGCTTCTGTAGGCAAGCCTGGAGGTCTAATACTCACTGTTCTCTTTCTCTCTGAGAACTATTTCCAGGGGCAGGGTGCAGTAAAGCAGCAGGGCCTCCAGCAGAGGGCCACAAAGGCCCGGTACACCCCATCACACTTGTTTAGGAAAACTTTTGAGCTAGCAGTCTCTCAACTCATTACTTCCATCTGTTCTTCATGCGCCTCCAGAGCAACTACCCAGTAGCTGTCCAAGATCCAAAGCCAACAAAGTGATAGTGCCCCACGTTACTTTCCTTGGTCTCCAGGAACCTTCATAGGAGCCTCATCACAGAAAACTGCTTCAACAATGCGGTCCAGGGCTCTATCCACCTGGGAATTCACTGCATGCGCTGGAGGTACCACATTAACTCCTTGGGCTCCCCTGATTTTGTTTTTCTTGACAATCTTCTATTTCACCAAAACTGCCAAAGATAACGGGATGTCCTCCCATTAAATTTCTTACTGCACTACCTTGGTATTGGAATGCCATGGCGTCAGTGTCAGCCATGTTTGTCTCTTTCCTGTCTTTTTCCAGGTTTTACTACAATCAGAAGGAAATGCTAGACTCTAATAATGGCAGGAGTTCAGCACGCTTATGTAACACCTAGTGAAAGTAGCTGCTGATTTGGTTCAGTATCATGAAGTGTACACACAGCTTCTATTCTGAAGCTATTGATAGAATAACTTGGGCTAGCTTCAAATCATACCCTGAATTTCATTTTTTTCAATGAGTAATGAATTCAAGGTACAGACCTAGATTGTGGTGTCTGTGGCTCTGCAGATGTTATGATTTTATTCTCTCTGTGTATTTTTCTTTCTCATGGAGATTTATGTTTTTTCTTTCTTTCCTGCCTTCCAGCGAGGTCATGATTTCCATACACAAAGAACAGTGATTGCCCAAGTCCATAAAACTTGTATGAGGAAGTGGAGCAGAACTGCTCTGCTCCTTCAAAAAGTTTTTTTTAAAAAAATTTGACTGTAAAATTCATAAGAAAATAGGTCAAGTTGTCTCTTGTTTAACCAAGCCTCACTTTTAAAGTCCTACTCCTATGACTAAGATCCAGGTGTTCGACTGCTCAAGAACGTCTACCAAAAATAAGCGCCTCGGCTATAAAGATTTATTGCCTTCATCTCCCCTATTTGGTTTGAAACACTATTAAGCTATCTACATCTGTCTCCTCTTAGCTCACAGCTCACCCCTCCTCCTTACCCCCACAGGCACCTCAGCAGACCAAGCCAAATCCGTGCTGCATCCTAGGTTAACCATCTCTTTAGCAGCTTCTATTTGTGAATCTATAGGAATGCTCTGTGGTACGGAATAAATTAATGAATCCTTTTACTATCTAAATAAAGTGTTGGAGGAATCCGTGCCATCGGTACAGGCTCCACTTCCAAGTGTCACTGTGACAATGAGCAAAACCTGAGAGAATAGAGGAGCGAGTACTAAATATAACTGCAGACAAGGCTGAAGCCCTGACAGTGCAAGACAGAGTGCTGCTGTAAGAAAGCGGACAGCAGGTCTGCCTTTGAACATCTCTTGTGAACTGATTGTGAACCCTGGACAGAAACTGATGAGGCGGTATGGCAGACAGAGAAAACGATGAGAGCATTTTTTTTGATGAAGGAAAACACCACACAAAGGAAATGAGATCATCCTAGTAGACTGTAGGCTCTGCATATTGATCCTAAATGTTTAACACTTATCAGAGAGTGGGGTTCAGTTTTAGATCAGGTGTTTAGCTAAACCCTTTGAAGTGACCTCCATCTCTTACTTTTGTTCTGTGTCTCATCCAGCTTCCTGTCTTTTGCCCAGCTCACTTTTGATATCTCTTCTCTCGGAGTATAATCAATTCACTTCCATCTTTTCCCTTTCGATACCTTTCTTCTGCTATCGCTGTCATAGGATGATTGTCAGGCTCTCAGCAGGCCTGTGGTCTCTGTTAAAATGTCACCAACGTTCGGTTGTCTTTGGGTGTAACTATCTATGAACGCATCACACACTCAGAGAAAACTTTGACCCAGATCATACAGAAAAGGCAGGGGGCATAAATGACCTTGGAATATGAAGATAACCACATCTATCACTCCAGGTTCCTATATTGACGTCCACCATAGTGTCTGAGCAGCTTGAGAAGAGTTGGGGTATGTGATGCAGGATGGATGGGGAGGAAGGCATGTGAAGGATTTGTTGCAGTGGAGGAATAGCTGAAGTTTGTGAATATTGATTTTAAGAGCATTTGTCTAGGTTTTAGGGTTTTCTTGTTTTACATAACCTTACATTTTTCTGCCACTCTTTCTACCTCCTTGTCTCTCTCCTGTAGTACCTGTGATAGCTCTTCATTTTATTAGTTGCTGAAAACAGTGGCTAGAGTAAATCAAGAAGATCGCCTCTATGCCAAACTGGTAGAGTTGAGACTGGAGCTGAAGCCCTTTAGATAAATGAGAAGGGGCTGCTGTCAGAGCATTCTTTCTGTGAGGACCCTGTGACACTGAAATTTGCTACCCACCTTGGTCTGAAATAGTCCACAATCTGATGATCTTCAGGGTATGCTGCAAAACTCCACCAACACCCAAGCATTTTAATATTGGAGAGGAGAGTAGTGAGGGTGCTAATTGTCAGATAGAGAGGGAGATTTGTTCTGCTGCACTTAGGGTATTAAATAATGTCAAGGGTGCCTAGAGAATAAGAATAGGCACCCTTTTTAACATTAGTACAAATCTAAATAAAGAAATAAAATAAAGGCTCATAGAAAGGATAGCTATGAAATATTTGATTTTATCCTCACTGTTCATTGTGTGGCCTCAGGCTTTATTTACTATTCATCATCCAAACCCCACACTGAATATAGAATTATTAATTTCTTCATGGACTTCTTTAAGGTTCTCATCACTATTATTGCTTCACAAACATTGAGTGTATCTTCACAACGTCTTTGCAAGGTGAAGGGTGGTATTATCCCCATTTTACAGATGGAGAACTAAAGCACAAGACATTAAAGCCAAATTCTCTGAAGTGTCTACTGTATTTAAGTGCCCAGCTTGACAAGTCTGTGGCCTGATATTTGAGTGTGTGTAGCATTTTTAATAGCACCTTATATTTACAAAGCATGGCCTTCAACTGCTTTAACCATGAGACTATCCTTTCTTTCCCCACAGTCCTCTTCCCATTAAGTACGTACCTTCCAGCATTTGTAACAAATGTGGCAGGGTTCTTAAAACAGGTTCCTTCTCGACATAGCCCTGTTTCATCCCCAGCCCAAGTCCAGGGCTCTGAATGAGGCAGAGGCCTGGTGGAAAAAAATAGAATGTGATCATGTAATTAAAGCCTGTATCATAACATAACACAAGGAGACTGAGTAAAAGTTGCATGGGCAGCCTTGGTTCTGGCATTTTCTAACTTTTGTATGCTAGACTTTGCAACTGTTTAGACTTTTAAATCCACAGCACAGACCTTTACCATTTTAGGTGAGTTACTAGCAATGGTGGCCAGGGGAGGAGTGGTAGTAGGATGTTAGTCTATATGTGGACTAGCTGTGAGGGTGGCAGACCAGGTGCCAGGTCTTGCCAAGGCTTTAGGCTTCAGCAGAGCACTGACAAATTCACCTGTTTCACCTGTGTGTAAGTATGGTTAAGGTGGCTATTGAACTTACAATGATGTGTTTTAGATGAGAGGTTCTCAAACTGTGGTCGGGGGACCACTGGTGGTCCATGGATAGTTCCCTCTAAGGTTCACGCCTGGGTGGCTGCACACGAAAGAATGAAGGGCCACCCACCTAATTAGTGGAGCTGTGCAGGCGTGGCTCCACTAATTAGGTGTCTGGACCATGGAGGAGATGCACATGTAAGGTCAGGTGGTGGCCTTGTGGGGAATAGGGCGTAAATAGGAGGGGGAAGAGGGGTGAAAAGAGGGGGTGGGGAGAATTTGGGACGTGCAGGGCTGCGGTGGCCAGAGAAAGAGGCGACTTTCCCCAGCTCCAGGGCTCCAGCTGCCAGGGAGAGACCCCCCTCCTTCCCAGCCCCAGCTCAGGGGCTGCTGTGGTGGGGGGGAGAGGGCACTTCCATCTCATTAGAAAGGTAAGACTACTGATATTAAAATATGAGTTATGTGCTTTTATTGGTAGAACAAAAAAGTTAATTATTATAAAGTTTCTTTTATATAGCGCTTTTCTCCAAAGCACTTTACAATAGTTAGCTAACGGTACAAACATTTGGAAAGATCATTAAGTGGTCCGCCCAGACCCTCAGCAATTTTCAAATGGTCCACGAAAAAAAAGTTTGAGAACCACTGGTTTAGACTTTATGAAGTGCTTGTAAATTACTGCATGCATTAATCTCACTTATAAAATCTTTATCACATGCTATAAGATAATATTTAAGTTTTTACTTTGTAACTGTACAAATGTTTGCTCTGAATCTCTGAACCCAGTCAGGAGTGATTGTCTCCTGCCCATCCCGAAGGCCTATCAAAACTAAATGGGCCATTGTGGGACATTATAATACAAAGACTTTGTTAATTTCCCCTTCATGCCCATGAAGAGGCTACGTGCAAAAGAGCTCATCCCGTCAGCTTAAATTCTGGAAGAAGGAAATGGAAAATGTCCTTGTCAGCAATTTTTATCTCCTTTGCTGTTTGGACTCCCACAGGGCTGGAGCTGTGAATCAGAAGCTGCGATCCCCAGGGTCAACCTGTGTTAGCCCTAAAAGCCATTTGGAGCTGACAGATTACTGCAACTCTGCAGCCTTTTGGAACCATAGACTGTAATTCATTTGTGTATCTATGCTTGCCTGCTTTAGCCTTTTAATATGTCTCTCATTTCTTTTTTAGTTAATAAATCCTTACATAATTTACTATAGGATTGGCTACAAGCATTGTCTTTTGTGTGAGATCTAAGGTGCAAATTGACCTGGGGTAAATGGCTGGTCCTTTGGGACTGGGATTAACCTGAATATTGTTGTGACTTTTGGTGTAAAGTGACCATCTGTCACTAAATCCAGCAAGATAGACTGGAATGCCCAAGGGGACTGTCTGTGACTCCACGGTAAGACTAGGAGTACTTGTGGCACCTTAGAGACTAACAAATTTAGTGCTTTTACTGGGTTGGTGGCACTTAATCATAGAACGTACAACCAGTTTGCGGGGGTCTGCCCTGCTTCTTGACAGTCTGTCCTGAGGCTGGCACTCATGGTTGTGAGGCTCTCCAAACAGCAGGATGCTAGTCACTAGCGCTATGTCTACACTGCAGTTAAACACCCACAGCTGTCCTGTGTCATGAGATATGAGACGTGCACAGCCTGTCTCATCTCTCTCCCCTTCCCTGCATTCAAATCAGGCTGCTTCCTTCTCCGTGTTGCCTGAGCACCAGTTAGGGGTGGGCACTGAGAGCACATGGGAGACCGTTGCCCTGCCTCAGTTCTGATGCCTTGTGCTGCAGCAGAAGCAATTGCAGAAAAGTTTTTTGTTTAGTCCTAGCTGGAGCATACTCAGTGAGGTCTGGGGGGTGCAGCGTGGTCATTGTGGTGGGGATGGAGCATGCTTACTGGAAATGGAATGTTCAGAGAATTTTGTTGGTGGTCTCTACTAAACGTTTACTGATTGTGTGCAAATAGCAATTTCCAGAGGCTTATAATGTGGCCAAATTTGGGTGGATTTTCATGGGGATAGCAAAAGGAATTTCTCTCACCTCCATGTGATCCATCAGATAAGTTTCAATCCCTGCCCAAAAGCACGGAGATGATGTAGCTTCTCAGTGGAACAGCTGTAAGAATTTTTTTTTAACTGGGCAAGATAATGTATTTTCCCTTAACCTCCATTCTGAAAATGGTTAAACCGTGTTTGCTGAAAGGCGTATTCATATTAGTCATCTCGAGACACACAATTTCAGCCCTAATCATTAAAGCTTTTCAAAGTTATATACCACTTGCTTTAACCACCAGATAGATAGGGGAAAGGATCCTGCAGTGCAGTTCTATAAGCCAGTGGGCTCTTAGCTTGAATGATATTTTCCTTCAATTCTTTCTGTAACCTAAGTATGACTCTTGATCAATAAATGGTTGGGTTTTGCTCCCTTATCCATCAAAGCACTTTGGTTGCAAAGGTCCATAAGACTGACAGTGCTGCAAACCTAGTTCTGCTTTAGACTATGGTAAGAAGACTGTCTGGCTCTCTGCAACATAGCTGATATGTGTTGTCATGTCTTGCTGAGCCATGTTCCGCAGAGACTTGCTGAGTACTGTCAACTACACTTCACTGGTTTAGGAAGATAAGACTGTTTCTTCCTATGCACTTCTACTGTAGCTGCTGCTTATGTCCCCAAAAAATCAAGTTTTCCATTGCTTGAAGTACTGTTTCAATTTCATCCATTATCTTACAGTTTTTTACATCGCTAAAATGTAATGGTATATTATGTTAAACTTGTCTGTAATTGATCTCTGACAAGAAAAGTATATTAACCTAAACATCTTTGCAAGAGTATGCATTGTTCCTTTGATACTGCATCAGTATACACAAGCCAGATAATTTATATTGACTTAATATAAATGTTTTATCATAGATCTAAAGCAGGGGGCTCCTTGCATTTGGGAAAATTACTCTCTTCCCCCCACCCCCCATAAAATCAGTTCAGCACTTCTATAGTAGCACCTTCCACCTGACGATCCCAGTGCTCTTTGCAAATCTTATTTAAGACTTAAGTTTGTATTTAATAATACAAATATTACTATTGAGATTTCACAAATGAGTAAAATGGGGCACACAGGTTAGACTTTTTGGGGGTCGTGCAGGAAGTTAATTGTAGAACAAGGACTAGAACCAAGATAAGCTCACGCTCCATTTTGTGTGTTAAATAGAACTCGTATTAAGGGAGAGAATGAGCCTTTGTTCCTGTCTAGTGTCTGGAGTCCACTACAGCTGCAAGGAGACTTGGTCCTTCATTTCAAGTGCCAGAGCTGGTGCTTTTAGCATTCTAGTTTCTGGCTTCAAACACTGTTACCGTCCCAAATGGAGTCAGCTAAATAAACACAAGACTATTTGTCCTCCCAAGGAAAATTCAAACGTGCAGATTTTTTAAAGAAGCTGCCCTTTTAAAATTCTTTGAAAATTTAGGGCCATGTTCATTAAACAGAGTTTAACAGAGGAGGCTTGTTTCAAAGGATCAGGTACATTATGTATTAGGATATCTAAATTTTGAGAAAACATTTGGAGGAGGAGGCCAAAAAGCCTCTGATCAAGCAGAAGCAGTTAAAGTCAATGAGACTTTGTTGCATTTACTTTTTAGTGGATTCAGATCTTTGGTGTCAAATGAAGGAGTTGCTTCTACCCTGCCCAACTGGAGATGGTAAAGATTATAGCAGTTAAGATGGTTGCAGGAAATAACAGAGTGGGGAAAACAGAAGGGAAGTTAACTGAGGCTTAAACCAGGATTGTAGAGGCACTGGTCTCTCATATGCCAGGTATGATGCAGAGCCCTCCAGAATGAGTAGCAAAGAACTGATGTTCATGGCAGTCATCTTTTGCCATCTATCCAACCATTATATCACTGACAATATAAAGATTTTCTTCATCAATAGTACAGTACCTAACTGTAAACATTGTGCTTTATCTTGGGGTTTCTGTTTGTTTTTCATGTCAAGAAAGACAATGCAACAATCTTTCACTCCATCAGTCACTCATCTAGCTCTGCACTGGAATCATAAATGTGACTCCAACCAAAGGCTTTCACAGCTTTGCCTCCCTGCCTGCTGGCCCGACCCTAGCAATCCTCCCTGTTGCTTTTATATGCTAGGAAAGCTACCGCACACTGCAGTGATTACTATGGGACTATGCCAGGGAGCAAATGAAGATCATGAGCATGGTGGGGAAAGACACTTTTCACATGTCCTGCCACACAGGGAGAGCTTTAGGTCTGAGCAACTCATCAGTGTTCTGACAACTCATGTCTCAAATGCTTTTCTCAAAACTACAGTCAGATCCAAATCTTAAGGGCTGCATAGCTGCTATAATTTATGGATTTCCCTGTGATAGATTCCTTTATTTTGAATTTTGAATAGAAATTCTCCCTAACTTAAATGTGTGTGTATTTGATTTCTAAGTCTTGGGGAGATGGAAAAGTTTGTGTAGCCCCTTTCTAATTGCAGTATCAGAAAAAATGGGTCTCTGAATAGGTCTGATAAGTGTGCATTCTTCTGCAGGAGTACATCACTGACGTAGGGGAATTGCCCCTGTGTTACGCAGGCTGAGAATGAAAAATTGAAGAGCTTTGCCTTTATTTTTTGCATATTTGTTGAAGAGAAGCAGGGGAGCCAGGCTTCAGGTAGCATGTTCTACCATCTTGACACCACACGTGTGAAGTAGGAAGATATTTTACAGGGATGGCTCCTGGTGCAGCTGGAGTTTGTAGTCATTTAGGCAGCACGGTGAGGTTAGAAAGGAGGCAATGAAATGATATTGAACAGCAGTGCAATTCTACTGGGGCAAGATAAGTCACCACAGCACTCTCGCCTTTTCATGTAACAATAACCTCTGCTCATCTCTTCTCATTACCCAGCAACCCCTTTTCACCCCAGTATTAAACCTGTTACTTGAATGAAATGAGTTTAAGTAGTCTCAGGTCAATTCTTAATGGATGGTAATTCAAATGATGAGACCCAATTTGGTATGAATTATTGTAACCGACAATGTTTACCCAAGAGAGCTTCAAAACACATCTAACAGACTGTGTCTTTCAGTTTGAGAGAGATTGGATGTTATCAGCCTGTCCAGGTGTGAGGGGCTTCCCATTCCCATTTTTCCTTCCCTTTATTGGTTACTCTGTAGCTTTCATGCTAGCCAAAAATATAATTCAATATAAAGGTGTTAGTAGCTTTAAAACTAGTCTTGGACAACACCTAACAATCTCAATTAAATTGACCTTGGACATTGACATGAATGATGCCAGTGCTAATGGGCTCACTAAGGTACAAATGAGCTGACAAAGGATCTATGCCTGCTGTCATGCAAGTATTTGATACAAGACTCCTTTCATCCCATGACTTTAGGGAGAAAATGGGCCTTTCTTCAAGATTTAAACTATGATTTAACTTCTCTTACTAGTGCCCAAAAAAGGGCATTAGTATCCCCCTTCAGTATCAAACAAAAACAAAGCCCTATATATAAAATATAACAGTAGGGATCTATTATCGACCACCTGACCAGGACAGTAATAGTGATGATGAAATGCTAAGGGAAATTAGAGAGGCTATCAAAATTAAGAACCCAATAATAGTGGGGGATTTCAATTATCCCCATATTGACTGGGAACATTTCACTTCAGGACGAAATGCAGAGATAAAATTTCTCGATACTTTAAATGACTGCTTCATGGAGCAGCTGGTACGGGAACCCACAAAGGGAGAGGTGACTCTAGATTTAATCCTGAGTGGAGCACAGGAGCTGGTCCAAGAGGTAACTATAGCAGGACCGCTTGGAAATAGTGACCATAATACAATAGCATTCAACATCCCTGTGGTGGGAAGAACATCTCAACTGCCCAACACTGTGGCCTTTAATTTCAAAAGGGGGAACTATACAAAAATGAGGGGGTTAGTTAGACAAAAGTTAAAAGGTACAGTGACTAAAGTGAAATCCCTGCAAGTTGCGTGGGCCTTTTTTAAAGACACCATAATAGAGGCCCAACTTCAATGTATACCCCAAATTAAGAAAAACAGTAAAAGAACTAAGAAAGAGCCACCGTGGCTTAACAACCATGTAAAAGAAGCAGTGAGAGATAAAAAGACTTCCTTTAAAAAGTGGAAGTCAAATCCCAGTGAGGCAAATAGAAAGGAGCACAAACACTGCCAACTTAAGTGCAAGAGTGTAATAAGAAAAGCCAAAGAGGAGTTTGAAGAACGGCTAGACAAAAACTCCAAAGGTAATAACAAAATGTTTAAGTACATCAGAAGCAGGAAGCCTGCTAAACAACCAGTGGGGCCCCTTGACGATGAAAATACAAAAGGAGCGCTTAAAGATGATAAAGTCATTGCGGAGAAACTAAATGGATTCTTTGCTTCAGTCTTCACGGCTGAGGATGTTAGGGAGATTCCCAAACCTGAGCTGGCTTTTGTAGGTGACAAATCTGAGGAACTGTCACAGATTGAAGTGTCACTAGAGGAGGTTTTGGAATTAATTGATAAACTCAACATTAACAAGTCACCGGGACCAGATGGCATTCACCCAAGAGTTCTGAAAGAACTCAAATGTGAAGTTGCGGAACTATTAACCAAGGTTTGTAACCTGTCCTTTAAATCGGCTTCGGTACCCAATGACTGGAAGTTAGCTAATGTAACACCAATATTTAAAAAGGGCTCTAGGGGTGATCCTGGCAATTACAGACCGGTAAGTCTAACGTCGGTACCGGGCAAATTAGTTGAAACAATAGTAAAGAATAAAATTGTCAGACACATAGAAAAACATAAACTCTTGAGCAATAGTCAACATGGTTTCTGTAAAGGGAAATCGTGTCTTACTAATCTATTAGAGTTCTTTGAAGGGGTCAACAAACATGTGGACAAGGGGGATCCGGTGGACATAGTGTACTTAGATTTCCAGAAAGCCTTTGACAAGGTCCCTCACCAAAGGCTCTTACGTAAATTAAGCTGTCATGGGATAAAAGGAAAGGTCCTTTCATGGATTGAGAACTGGTTAAAGGACAGGGAACAAAGGGTAGGAATTAATGGTAAATTCTCAGAATGGAGAGGGGTAACTAGTGGTGTTCCCCAAGGGTCAGTCCTGGGACCAATCCTATTCAATTTATTCATAAATGATCTGGAGAAAGGGGTAAACAGTGAGGTGGCAAAGTTTGCAGATGATACTAAACTACTCAAGATAGTTAAGACCAAAGCAGATTGTGAAGAACTTCAAAAAGATCTCACAAAACTAAGTGATTGGGCAACAAAATGGCAAATGAAATTTAATGTGGATAAATGTAAAGTAATGCACATTGGAAAAAATAACCCCAACTATACATATAACATGATGGGGGCTAATTTAGCTACAACGAGTCAGGAAAAAGATCTTGGAGTTATCGTGGATAGTTCTCTGAAGATGTCCACGCAGTGTGCAGAGGCGGTCAAAAAAGCAAACAGGATGTTAGGAATCATTAAAAAGGGGATAGAGAATAAGACTGAGAATATATTATTGCCCTTATATAAATCCATGGTACGCCCACATCTCGAATACTGTGCACAGATGTGGTCTCCTCACCTCAAAAAAGATATTCTAGCACTAGAAAAGGTTCAGAAAAGAGCAACTAAAATGATTAGGGGTTTAGAGAGGGTACCATATGAGGAAAGACTAAAGAGGCTAGGACTCTTCAGTTTGGAAAAGAGGAGACTAAGGGGGGACATGATAGAGGTATATAAAATCATGAGTGATGTTGAGAAAGTGGATAAGGAAAAGTTATTTACTTATTCCCATAATACAAGAACTAGGGGTCACCAAATGAAATTAATAGGCAGCAGGTTTAAAACAAATAAAAGGAAGTTCTTCTTCACACAGCGCACAGTCAACTTGTGGAACTCCTTACCTGAGGAGGTTGTGAAGGCTAGGACTATAACAATGTTTAAAAGGGGACTGGATAAATTCATGGTGGCTAAGTCCATAAAAGGCTATTAGCCAGGATGGGTAAGAATGGTGTCCCTAGCCTCTGTTCATCAGAGGATGGAGATGGATGGCAGGAGAGAGATCACTTGATCATTGCCTGTTAGGTTCACTCCCTCAGGGGCACCTGGCATTGGCCACTGTCGGTAGACAGATACTGGGCTAGATGGACCTTTGGTCTGACCCGGTACGGCTTTTCTTATGTTCTATGTTGCATACTGTGCCTGATTCAAAGCTACCTAAAAGCAACTAGTGTTGTTATATAGGCTAATGTTCAATTTTCTGTTGTGCTGTCTATTGCTTTCCCCCCCCACACACCAAAAGTCTCTGTCTAGATATTTGTAATGTAACCAAATTCCCACTCCAATTTATCCATGCATGCCTTTAGTTGAAGGGATCATTTGTGTAGAGATTTAGAAAATCTTCTGAAAGAGTTGTTTTAACACCAATGAGTTTTCTTCATTTTGTGTGCTGGTAAATGCATTTTCCTCCAGACTGCATGCACAGATTTTAATCTGCTGTAATGTTCTGGGTTTCAGCCATTTCTTTGCTGTAAATGAATAATGAATGAGCTGTGGTTTGAAAGCTAATGGTTCAAGATGAAATCAGAAGCTCATTGCAAGTTGGGTAATATTCATTTGTCATCTCCATGGAAACATCTATTTATCAAGACACTGCAGTTTAAGACTGTAACAAGAAAGTAACCAATTGCTGTAACTTAAGGTCTTTTGTTCAAAACAGATTTAACAAAGTATAGAGCTAAAAAGTGCACCATTATATTTTCAGTGGAGCAGCTTTTTCCAAAAATGCACAAACGTTTGGTCTAGTGAGATATTGTTTGTGAAACTAAAGAATCCAAAATTGGCACTGCACAATCAAAAACATGGGATTCCAATTATAAAACTACTACACAGTATTCAAAAGTAGCAGTGGCCTACCACCTTCACTATATTTAGTATGTTTAGAGCCATTTAACAATGTATTAAATTCTTGCTCAGTTTCTCAGTAGCTGAGGTGAACATGTGAGAGAAAATACTAATTTCTAAGTTCTCTCCAGACTAGTTCCAGACTTCAGTTAGTGGAAAATGAGTGGTGTGCTGCAAAAGGTACAGTGTTATGACTGGGTCGCTTTATTTTTTCCTATCTGGGGCGTTCTGTTCTAATAATTAAAAAAACAAACACACACAAATAATGAAACCTCATTTAATATGCCAATCCATAGCAAGCTCCATGTTTCACTTGTATGAGTACAGAGCAAAGGCCCCAATCTATTTGTTCCAGGGTTCTTAACAGCTTATTAACTACACCCAGGTATGTAGGGCTTGTCTACACTTACTGCACGTGTGAAGACTGCTGTAATGCTTAGTGAAGACGCTACCTACTCCACCTCGCCGAGAGGCAATAGCTGTGTTGAAGGCAGGGCCGGCTCCAGTGTTTTTGCCATCCCAAGCGGTGGGGGGGAAGCCGTGATTGGCAGCACTTCGGCAGCAGCTCTACCGCCGCCACTTCATTCTCCAGTGGCAATTTGGCAGCAGGGCCTTTCCTCCAAGAGGGACTGAGGGACCCGCTGCCGAAGAGCTGGACATGCCGCTCCTTCCCATTGGCCGTCCCAAGCACCTGCTTGCTGCGCTGGTGCCTGGAGCTGGCCCTGGTTGAAGAGAGAAGCCCTCCCAACATCATGCTGTCTACACAAGAAGTTAGGTCAGTATAACTGACACACTCAGGAGTGTGGATTTCCCACACCCTGAGTGATGTGGTTGTACTGTCATAAGTTTGTTGTGTAGACCAGGACTAAGGCTCTGAACTTGGAAGAGGAGAAAAGGGGAAAGTTAAAAAGGTTTGCTTTCCTTAGATATGGTTGATGTCCGTGCCAGCCTGTCAAGGTTTAGGAAGGAGTTAGAGCCACGTGGGCTAAACTTGTCTCTCTCCTCACCATGGAGGAACAAAGCTAGCTCAGGGATGTCTGGGAATTGTTGTCCTCTAAGGCAGATAGGTTTGTAGTCTGGGGTCCTGGCAAGGGTTCTGAGATTTACATAAATAACCTACTTTCACAGAACGTGGGGAGAACAGAAAGGAGCTGTGGTGCTGAGGTATGTCTCATGCAAATTATGGGCAAGACAATCATTTCATTTTGTGGTTTTTTTTTAAATTTTTTTATTTATATAAACTCACTTTGAGGAAGAGTCCTCTGAGCCACTTGCAAATGGACTGAGAAATCAAGCACCTGTCAGGAGACTTTTCTAGTTTTAGAACAGTATGGTTTGCGGCTATTTGCTTTCTGTTCTATATTAATATGCATTATGGGTTCAGTTCTACAATGTGATGAACACTTTTGCCCTAATCCCACAAAGCACTTAAACACATGCTTATATTTTAGCACATCAGTGGTCCTATTGACTTCCTCAGGGCACCATTTCTTATATTGATTCCAGTGGGACTACTCATTGGTTACATCCAATATGCATGTTCATTCATTCACACATTTGTATCTGGATCAATATCCACAGGTCATGATAATTATTGTATTTTATTGTAGTGCTTCTTGTCTCATGTTACCATAGAGATAGAAGATGCTTCACAAAGATATTGCTCTTCTGGCAGGTAGGGACTTTAATGTTCTCCTTGATTAACTTGAAAAGGAAAATGAATGATGGGGGTTTGAAGAGGTGAAAGGGGGAGGAGAAGTTAAAAATACTGGATAAGAGGAGAGAATGAAGTGAAGGAAAAAATGTGAATTATGAATCTCATCTCTCATCACCACTCATCACTCAGGAATGAGTGCAACTTCCAGAAAAGCGAGTTCAGGGATTTGGAAGTGGTGAGAGTGACAGGCGGAATTTGGGTCCCCTAAAGTCTGAAAACGAGATTTATTATTTTTCTAAAGTCATCAAGCTTGGAGTTCTGCAATGCACATCTCCTGGGGTGGGGGGTGGGGAGAACATCATTTAAATCACTGAAGGGGAAAAAAAATTCTTGCTGGGATTTCAAAATAATTTTTCCTAGTCATATCTGGACAGAAGGGTGCTGATTATGAAATCAAGGCTTCTTGTATGGACAGTGTAAAGCAATGACAAATCAGAGGATCCTCAGAATTTATTGACAGTGTAGGTTACTCACACTAGGAGAAGGAAAATAATGAGACGTTTGCATCACTTATTTGTCAATGAATTGCTTCTAGATTGTTTGTTTCAATTTTTCAAACATTATCTGGAGGAACATTATTCCTTTTCTTTTCATCCTGTCCTCATTATTTCACTTAGAGACTTACCCTCTCCAGCAAATTGAATTTTTGCTGTGCTAAAAAGATCTGTAGTATTTGTATGTTGTGGCTTGTTCATTAAATAATTTACAACATTTTAGGCATTTAACTTGAAATGATTGATGTGTAATATTCTCTTACCATTTTAGCAAGCTGAATAATTGAAACACATTTGTTAAGCCACAGCTCCACCTTGTGTGTAAATAGAAGATTACAACACTGAGTACAGGCTGTTTAGGTAGATAGCTACATTTCGTGTTCATAGTAAATTAGAAACCATGTGACAAGTAAGGATTTCTTGCTCCCACATAATTGGATGTACGGTATGGGTGTATATGCAGGATCACAGCAAGAATGATGATACTGCGGTAAATATTTGCAAAAAGAACAGGAGTACTTGTGGCACCTTAGAGACTAACAAATTTATTTCAGCATAAGCTTTCATGGGCTACAGCTCACTTCTTCGGATGCATAGAATGGAACACACAGACAGGAGATCTTTATACATACAGAGAGCGTGAAAAAGTGGAAGTATGCATACCAACTGGAAGAGTCCAATCAATTGAGATGAGCTATCCTCAGCAGGAGAAAAAAAACCTTTGAAGTGATGATTAAGATGACCCATAAAAGGTGTGAGGAGAACTTAACATAGAGAAATAGATTCAATTAGTGTAATGACCCAACCATTCCCAGTCTCTGTTTAAACCTAAGTTAATTGTATCTAATTTGCATATTAATTCAAGTTCAGCAGTCTCTCTTTGGAGTCTGTTTTTGAAGTTTTTTTTGTTGCAAAATTGCCACCTTCAAGTCTGTCACTGAGTGGTTAGAGAGGTTGAAGTGTTCTCCCACTGGTTTTTGAATGTTATGATTCCTGATGTCAGATTTGTGTCCATTTATTCTTTTGCGTAGAGACTGACCGGACAGTTGCAGGGCCACCCAGAGGATTCAGGGGGCCTGGGGTCTTCAGTGGTGGGGGGCCCCCGCTTTGGTGGTAATTTGGCGGGGGAGGGGGGGCGGAAGGACCCCCTGCTGCCGAAGACCTGGAGTGGAAGAAGCTCCGGGGGCCCAGGCCCCGCAAGAGTTTTCCGGGGCCCCTGGAGCGAGTGAAGGTCCCACTCCAGGGGCTCCAAAAACCTCTTTTGGGGGCCCAGGGCCTGGGGCAAATTGCCCCACTTGCGCCCCCCCCCCCGGCGGCCCTGCCCAGTTGGGCCAGTTTAAAGAGACATGGAACTATTTAAACTCTTCATTTAAAAAAAAATATTTACTTTCCTGAGCACTCATGGTAACACTATAGCTAATTCAACAGTGCTGTGTATAGTTAGGGTGACAGTTCTGTCTCAGTTGTTGTTGTGTGAAGTAACGTTAAAGATGAGGCGATACGTGCTGGTTAATGTTATGTGTCTATCCGAGCCTCTTAACAGACATTAAAAATAGTGCATTCTCTCTGTCTAGATTTCCCTACAACACTTGGATCATTGAAAAAAGAATTTATGCCATATTTTTAGTAATCGTTATTAGTATTTGTTGCATCCCTAATAATGACTGATGAGAAAGTTCAAAAGGTGTGTGGAGGTTCAGTTAAAATGTAAACTTTGGAGCATCTCCTTGTTGCATGAGACTCTCCAAGACACTCTTCTCAACAAAACAGTGGTTTCCAGCTCCCCTCTCTCTCCACTCTGATGGCAGACAAGCTTCCAATGAGAGATGCTCTGCCACATGATGCCTCTTTTACCCCTCCCCCTCCCAGAAATAATTATAGAATCTTTTGGGAGGAGGGAAAGAGACCTAGATTCACCCTCTCTGGGTATGACAGATCTGGAAGGGGGAAGCTTAAACAGCTGTCCCCCTAGCATCTTCAAGGGAAGACTGATGCCTAAGCTCCTGCTCCTCCTGACATGTATGGCCAGGTAGAAGGACCCAGCAGCCTATCTTTTCTGCCTTGGTTTTGCTCTCCTATAAATGTAGCACTGCTCTGGGGCAATTCTCTTTGAGTTTCCACCAAGAGTTTATTCCACACCAAATACAAAATCCTTCTCTCCTCACAAGATTAGCAGTGTTCTCAGGATACTTTTTACTGGAAGAGGGGGAAACAGGCAGACCCCTAGTGACTTCTGCAGAGGTAGGAGAGGGTTACATGGAGATCCTGATCTCATTGGAAGGAGGGCTAAGGAATCACGTCCACAAATGTGATAAGGGAGGTAGATGGGAATTTTTTGAGTTGAATGGAATGTATCCAATTTAAGGGAAGGGGGGACTTCAGGGATAGGTGAGTGTTTGGTCTATTTATTTCTTGTCCAAATGATTTAACTTATCTTACAAATGGCTACACATTGTCAGTAATTGCAACTACATAGTAATTACAGAGTAAGCAGATCAAAAAGTAATTACCACCTAATTTATATTGAGAAAAACAATCATGTAGTCATCTTGTAATAGTGTGTAATTACTCTTCTGCTACATAGTAAATATGGTGTGATTGAATGGTTGGACATTACAATGTTATGTAAACAAGGTGCAGTTAAGGTATTCATATTCTTGATGTTACCCAGTTGAATTGCCTGCCTTCTTTGGAGATTTAGCACATGGCCTTGAAAATACAGCCATACATAACTGTTCCAGGACAGAAATTGAAAACTCACTTCCAAACCCAAAAGGCTTCTGCAGTATGTACTATTGGGTTATCCGGGAGAGAGGCGCGGAAGCCCCCCCCCCCAACTGATCCCCCCCCCCCAGGGAGGATCCACAGGCCACACGGACCCACTAAGTGACGGGGGACAAAAAAAAAAGAAAGGACAGGGGGAGGGTCAGGAGGGAGGGGGGAGGGAGGGAGGAGCCTGGACAGGACAGAGAAGACCGAGCCCGCCCCCTCCTCAGCGCCCGCGCCAGCGAGCCCAGCCCCCCAGAGGAGAGGGTGGCAAGCAAGCACCTAGATCTTCCACTGAATCACTGGTGGACTTGCTGAAAATTATTGGTTGTAAGTGGTTGTTCTTACTGTTCTAGTACCCCCTGGTGTCAGAGAGCTATGTTGCACGGGTCTTTGCCTCAAATGCCCTTGGTGGTCACTTCCATGGCCCTATGAGGTCCGGTCTGTCTGCGTCTTATCTGGCCTGGCCATCTGATCAGGTCACTTAACTGGGGTAACAAAGGTCCAGTTATAAATCTAGATAAATAACCAAACTAATAATTCTTCTGCACCTCATGGGTTACTCTATATTCTTCTGCTTTTGCCCCTACTCCTGAGCCCTGCAGAGTTCTTCCTATGCTGCTGCTGTTGCTTCCCCAGCAGCAATTCCCTACTGCTCCCTTCCTCAGGGACTGTGGCAGTTTACCTCAGTGGTCTCCCCTGCTCCTTAGGGCCTATCTCCATCCACCCACCTGGATCCTAGCCTGTTCTTTGTGAGTCTCTTCAAGACTGGCTTCCCTGTGCCTTTCCCAGAGAAAAAACTCCCTTTGCTCCTCTCCTGGGTCTCCTCCCCCAGACTGAGTTCACAGCTTACTTCAAGTAGTCCTCTCTCTGATCTCCTGCAGTCAGGGGTCAGTCATTACAATTAAAGCATCATCATACTCAGCTGGGGGATAGCTGTCTGGTCACAGGCAAGGCTGAGCCAAGCTTGCTTTAAAGGTCTAGCCAGTCTGTGACAATGATAAAGTAACAAAAGACCTAATTTTCAGTGATTGAAGTCAACAGAAGTTTTGTCATTGACTTCAGTGGGAGCAGAATCTGACACTAGGTATATATCGTTGCTCCTGCTGGAACTCAACAAGGAGTTTAGCGGATTTTGTAAAGGGCAAAATCCTCTACAATATCAGTAAAACTGTATCTTTGGCATTTCCAGTTCTAGGATTGATGGAGTGATTATTACTGGGGCTTGCAAAAACCTATAGTTTAGGAGAATTTAAAATTTGAGGAGTGGAGCTCTGCTGTGTTCAGGACTTAAGAAGGTCTGGGGAAGGTGCCAAAGTCAGCAGAGCAAGTGACCTCATCATGCTCTGCTTTGCTGCCTCCTTCCTGCATATTCCCTCCTATCCCCTGTGACTCCGTCCCCAGCCTTCTCATCTGAACCTGTTACTCACCCCCAGAGAACATAGGTAAACTTCCATTGACCTGGAGTTTGTTATTCCAGAGTCCTGACCAAATGCCAGAGAACTCTGTACTATTGTGGGAAGATCTTTAATGACTACAAGTGGGATAGACCTAGGGTTATTTCTTGTACAAGAATTCCAACATCAGTGTCCACTAATTATTCTGATTCTGGGTTCTGCCTCTTTGTGGGGAGATGTGCAACTCTCAAAGCAGCACCCTGGAACCCTCATATGCACCACTGTCTTATAATTAATACTGTTGTACAAAATATGCCTTGTGAGGTATCATTTTAAAAGTCTTGATCAGTTGAACATTAATATCCTGTTGGATTGTGTATGCTATCATTTTATGTGAAGTTATGAAGTTTTGCTATATGTGTGTTACTGAAATATGTTGTGAGGTTGGGAACACCCACAACCAGCCTTTCAGGTACAACAATGGAGTAGCCAGACAGAGGTTAATGGCTCATCAACACTCATTAAGGAAAGAATCCACTATCCCAGAAACTATATACAATGGAGACTTCTCAGAGATAACACATATACAGTGGAGACTGCTGGACCAGTGGGGATTTTCTGATCCCCATGTCACAGCAAAAGATGTTTTCAGTAAGCTGGAAGAAACTATAAAAGAGGGGAAGTGACACTATCACTTGGCCTCACTCCCCCCCACAATTCAACACGTGGAGACATGTCTGGAGGACAAAGACTTTGAACTGGGGGAGAGTGGTCCCAGGTTGGGTAAGAGTCCCAGCCTGTGTATTGAGGATCTGACACATGTTTGTGCCATCTGTCAGGCTGACACGCTGCTTGATTCAAATCCTGTTTAGTTTGTAGAATTCAGACTGCAAATTTATTTTTATTTCTTAGGTAACCAACTTGGATCTCTATGCTTACTACTTATAATCACTTTCTGTAGTTGATAAATTGGTTTTATATTTTACCCAAAACTGTGTTTTGGTTGAAGTGCTTGGGAAATCTCAGCTCAGTTTACAAAGGCTAGTGTGTGTCCTTTTCACATTGAGGGAGGGATGGACTGGGTAATTAACTTATACTAGCCAGGCTTCTGAGCAGTGCAAGACAGTAGAGTTCTGGGGTGCAAGTCTTGGGGGAATTGGCTGGAGCCTCCCTATTGATGGTTCATGAGTGGCTGGGAGATCATTCATGTAACTCAGTTGGGTGTGTCCCTGCCAGTGGATGTCTGTATAAGTGCAGTACCTGCCAGAGGTGTGTGGCTTGTCACCGCATCACAGGTTGTGAGGGACACCCCAGGTTGGTGGGACAGAAGGCTCAGCAGTCCCACAGTCCAGGTTGCACCCTGGGAACCTCGTTACAGGAAGATAGCCATTTGGATCACCTTCACCACTTACTGTGACATTTTTGTTTTTTGTTTTGATGTCTCTGACCCAGTTACAGACTAGGTGCCATCCTGCTAAGGTTGTGATTCTTACATGATCTCAACCCACTGCAGCATGGCTTATAGGCATTACCTTTTCTGAGATTCAGTTGCATCCTGAAAACCCTTTGAAGTTGGGGCCTGAAGCAAGTCATGTTGACTTCAATGGAAGTAGGATTGAGCATGTAGTGCCTGAGACACACTGCTGCTTTCAGTATTTACCAGACTAGTAGAAGCATTATTGTGTTAAACACACAGCAGGGCAATGGTAACGTTGAAATTTTACTTCTGGTATGATTTTTTTTTTCACAACATGGTGCCAAGTTTTCCATAATTCCATCTTTATCTCTCTAGTGTACTTGAACACAGCACCTGCATGAATTACAAACTCAACAAATTCTGCTTAACTGTGTAGCCTGACATTTATCATGTTTATCACATCATCCCCCAAGAGGTGAGGGATCACACAAGTGAATCACTGTGAATTTAGGTCTGTTAGACTTGTGTTGATTGTAGCTAACAGAATCAGAACACAGACAATATTTATAAACAAAACAATCTGAAGCTGTGCAAGGACAGATAGCGAATTGCATAACTGCTAGGACCTCCAGTTCAGCCATTAGTTAGCCAGCTATTGTACCTTAACACATACTGCAAGAGTGGTGAAAATCTTGGAGTTTTCTTCAAGCCAATTATGCCGCAGACAACATTAAAAAAAAAAAAAGCACATAATATGCAAATGCTTCTATCTAGTACTCCTGGTACAACAGGCATGAATAAGAAATGCTGCTCTGATAGCAGATATATGCCTGTGAAAATGTACATATGTACTGTTGTGCCTGAAGAACCATGCTTAAGCCTATGATTCTGGCAGGGAAAGTTTAAGTGAACTTCACAGTTGAAGTGTGAGGTGGAAAAAAAAAAAGATTAGTCATGGAAGTTGGGGGTTTGGAGGGGAGCTGGAGAGCAAGCCCACCCCACAGTCATTCTGCAATGGGCCCAGCTCCCCGCTCTGGGCATTGCAACTAGGTGCACTGAGTAATAGTGCCACTTAGGTTTGGACTGTCTTCCCCTCTATAGATGGAGATATAGTGGTGGATGCCCTAGTTTAAAATGCCACTTAGTTCGGGGGCCTAATCAAATATGTTTTTACAGCCATTTCCAAGATTTCACTGACTTTATTCAAATTCATGATGGACGTGACCTCAGTGACAAAATCACAGCCTTAACCATGATGCTCCCAAATTCCTGTGACATCACTTCTGTCTCTACATTTTCTTCTAAACTATATTACAGCTGCTACTAAAATGATCCAAAAGTATGTAGAAGAGGATGAATTTTCTAGTAGTTTAACCTTGCATGCAATGCTGTTCACTTGTAAAATCAATGAACATGTGATTGTCCGCATAATGATGAATGCAATAGTATTACAGACTATCCCAAGTTTTTCTTAACCAGCATTTAACTGGAATAATATACTTTATACCCTTAAAATTATCTGCTTTTAAGAAAGGAGCTATTTTTCTGATGAACTAATTACTACTTTAAATATTAAAATCTCTTTTTTCTTTTTTTTTCTTGTTATAGATGAGTTTGTTATACAGGAGTTAATTTTTTGAGTCATCTTGCCAAGCACTTTTTTCTTCTGATTTATTTGGAAGAGCTCCTCTTGAATCCCTTTAGCTCCTGCAACTATATTAACTTTATTCTGTGTTTTGCTGATTGTAATTCCCTTCAAACATTAATGGTATATATAATTTTGATTGTCTTCCCCCATTCACTTTCCATGTTCATGTTTTTTTTAACTCTCAAATGTTTGAGTATTCCCTCCTGAAGCCATACTGTCCATAGCTTTTTCCTCGCACTGTTTCTTGTCACATTCCTGGATTTTTGTGCTTCTTCCCATCGTACTCACTAGATTTTTTTTAATTCCTTAGAACTTGCTGCCCCAAGAGTATTGCTGTGTTCTGTGAATATACTCTTCAATAAGGTTTTGCATTATATAGCACTTTCCATGTTCAGTGCACTTTAGAAACAAGAATCCTCACAACATTCCTGTGACGTACATAAGTACATTCCCCACTTTATAGATGGAGAAACCGAGGCGGGGAAGTTGTGACTTGTTGAGGGTAAGAGAGAAAAGCACTGTCAGAGCTAGAATTAGAATTTAAGACTGTCTAATTGTCACTCCCCTCTGCTCATAAATGGTCCAACAGACTTTTTCTTTTTGTTTTTCATTCCCTTTATCTAATTTCAGTACCGCTTTCTTAATAATCAAATTGTAGCTCACTAGCACTGTAAATACTTCTGACATTCAACAGTACTCCTCCACATCTCCTTTCCCTTTGTCTGTCTGACTGATATCGACTATACTGACTTCCCAGTTTGAGAGTATCCCACCACCACCAGCTTTCAGTTATACTCAGTAGCTCATCATCCCCATCATTTAGTAATGCATCTATTGGAAACAGTCTCTTTGAATGGACATAGCTGAATGTATAACACTTATCTGTGACATTGTCTCACTGCTAACCAAGATAGAACTTTAGTCTACACTGAGTGCTCCCCTCATGGCTTGATACCCTGGGAAGCCCATCATTGGAATAACAGCCTCTTTATATGGACACTTATATTTATTTTACACCTTCTCCATCTGTCGTGTTAACGTCTGCAGTAGTAATGGAAACTATTGTCAAATAATCTAAGAAGTGACTTCAAGCACATCTAAAGGTCTCTTTGGATTGCACTTTAGATTTATTGCCTACAGTCTGCATTTAAAAGAAAGAAAAGCTCTCAATTTTCACTTTTCCTGGAGCATAAAAGTCTAATAATTAGATCATATGATCTGGTTATTGAAAGGATTGTTGTTATTCAGCCCCAACTGACCCTCTGGAATTTGAAGAAGGTGCCTTGGAGTTCAGGGTTTTACATTTTCTGTTATTTTATTGCCCTTATGACATGAAATGCTACATTATCACCACACTTGTATTGTTTTTGTAAGGGTTCCAGCTGTAGTGTACGACTTGTTGAAACCTTGACATCTGTTTTCCTTTTTTCTGCTTTCTAGAAGTCAAGCATGTCACCCTTTTCTAGTGTTGCATACTGAGACTTGACTTAGCATGTGTATCTAGCCAAAAGGCATCATGCATCTCAGTTCAGTTCCAGACTGTATATAATTGAGTGATGTCGTATACTCTTTATCAGTGATCATGCTTGAAAGAAATGCAGTTTACGACACTATTGCTAGAGTCCTCTGTTAGTCACTGAGCTAACACGAAAACGCTGTCATAAATATTAAAATGCTGTTGGCCTGCAGGAGAACATTAATATTTTAGAATTAAAATGTCTTCAAAGGAAGAAAAAGTTAATCTCCCTTTTGAAATGTATTTGTATACTTATTGGACGTTACAAAATCCTTGTGCCATAAGTAAAAGGAGTGGTAGATTCAACTTTAAGCCTTCACAAAACCTATACTGCCTGACATCTTATTCTAGCTCACTGTCTCCACAGAGGCATTGCATCACATCACATTGTCCCTGAATCAAGAGAGCACTAAGCATGGTGTAAGAATTTTTTTTAAATGGCTTTCGGGGGACTGCCTCCTCCATTTGCAGGAGATGGACTTGGTGACATGGTGGTTCTTCATCTCTAATTTTTATGCTCCTAACACACTGCATAAATTATAATTTTGACCTGTCATACCTTGGTGAATAGCACATACAGCTGCATTCTGATTTTAGAAGGATTTGGTAACATCTGGAGGTTAGAACCTAAATCAGGAGGCCTACATTCTATTCCAGACTACACTGACTCATCATCTGCCGTGTATATTTATTTTAATCTCTCTTTTCCCATGCAAAATGGGAATAATAATATATACTTTACATAAAATTTAAGATTTTCTGATTTAAAAGCTGTTTTAACAACATAAAGCAAACTTACTGATGTGGGAGGTTCACTGCCTTATAGGTCATTGAAGAAATAGATTTTGGTAAAGATTTGGTTGTATGCACTGTAGACGGGTGCTGTCCAAGAATACCCCTCATCCTGATCTGGGATGGCCCAGCAGGCATCTGGCCTCAGTTTCCCTCAGAGTTCCAAGAATAATCTATTTACACACACAGTTTTCAAGAACAATGTTCCCTTACTTCTGAGGCTAATTTCTTCAGATTAACCAGTTTTCCACCAAAAAGCTTCCATTTTTAGATTGAGTTTCAAAGCCCTCCTTCTTGGACCTATGTGTTTCTTGACCCGGCCTCCCCAATCTGTAAACTCTCTCCCTCAAGTTCAGAGTCTTCACAGCTCTCCTCCTTGGGGCTTGTGTTTCTCCAGTCCTGTATCTCTGGGCTGTAGACTCTCATCTCAGGTTCAGGGTTTTCACAGCTCTCCTGTGGCTGTGTCCTGATTTTTTTTCATCTCAGTCTCAGCAGCTTCTTTCTTGACTGAGCTTGGAGATTCCTTTTGAGTCACCTGCCGAGTCAAATAATCACTCTCTTGAGTCTCCCCATTTGGGTCTAATAACTCACCCACTCTCTACAAAGCTTCTGGCTCAGGGCTCTTAAAAGGAGAAATGGTTTGGGAGGGGCTTCTACCTTCTCTCTCCCAAACACACACTCTTCCTCAAGACCATCTTTCTTTCTCCCAGTGATAGCGTCAGTTATTTTTCTGACCTTCGTCCGCTTTCCCTGAACACATGGAATGAGGTAACTGGCTTCCCAAACTACATCCTCTGGCCTGAGAGGCCTGTATCTCTTACATGCACCTTACTTCTAAGTTTTATAAACAAAACCCAAGCCTACACATTTTTGGAAAAAATATATTAAAACTACTTCAGAAGTAACAGAAAAGCTTAGTGATGCATGAGATAGCACAGTTTATACTGCTATAAAACAAGCCAATTTTATGTGTTCATTTAATACATTTAAGTATGACAGGCTACAATACCTAGGTTCTTCTAATATGACTACAAAATGTTTTCTAAAGTAGTACTTAGACTTGAATTTAAAAAAGGCATTCCATTCTCTTGGTAAAAACTTGTATTATAAATTCCCAGAAATTTGGCACTTGACTCCATTTTTCTTTTAAACTAGCTCAGTTCTCTAATTGTTCTCCACCCCTCCTCTTAGTGCACTGAAGAAGTTTCAGATTATATCTGCTGAAGTTTCCCATGGAAAATGAACAATGATAATCCTGGATTGTTCCTTCTTACTTGCTTTAATAAAATTCAATACATGTTCAGCAGTGTGATGTGCAAACTAAACTAAACTATTGGTTTTCATGTCTAGATACACCTGGCATGTTAGTATGAGGAATATTAGACCCAAAATGCTGAAAAATAGAGGTTTCATTTGTAAACCCACTTAAATTACAAACTAAATATCACTCTGCTGTTCAACGAATGAGTCTAAAATATTGCCTTGGCTTTTTTCCCCTCCTTTTCATTCAAGACAGATTTTTTTTTTCACACACACAGGCACTCTTGACCCACTTTTGCTGCTACCAGTGTTTACTTTTAAAAGATATATTGACAGCTGCAAGGATAGTTAATCAGATTGCTCTGAGGCAGGTACCTGTGTACTCAAGCCCTGCAGCAAGGGAAGGATGGCTTACGTTCATAAATACATAAAAATAAACATTACACTGGCCTAGAGAGCACTGGTATGATTGGCTGAACCAGATGTTTGGGGTTCTGTTGTTGTTTGTCATGAAGAACCTATATTAAGTTTAGAGTACTTTGCTATGCTTGAACTTCTTTTCCTTTCCTTTGTCTCAAGTTCTAGAATTCCAGAACAAAACGAAAAACCCCAACCTCTCCTCTTCCCCCTCACCCTGTGAAAGGGTATTACAGCACTTATTTCTAGTAGGAAAAAATAGCCTTTTGTAAAGGGGTACATATATTTCAAGCTACCATATCCTGAAACCCATATATCTTTACAACTTTTCTTTAATCTTCTAGTAAAATAAAACAACAAAAATCCATGGAGCTGTGCAATTGGAAAATAGTGCTGCTGGAACTGGTTTGAAAACTATCCCTGTTTTAATCTTTTAAATTATTTAAGTGCCATCTGTGAGCTTTACCCCAAAGTAATAAGAAACCTCCTTTTTAAAGCAACCACATATTAGTATAATTAAACTTCCTCGTAATTAGAGTGTGTCCTGTTGATCATTGTTAAAATTGTCTTGATTGGAAAAGCTATAAGAGAACCACTAGGTCCCATAGGCATTGTTTTTCAGCACTGTGTGTGTCTGGCCACCAAATGGCAGTACTGCGCTGCACTTGCACCAGAAGAAATGTGTGAATCTGGCAAAGGAAAATTAATCTGCATGTAGTTGAATACCAGACACTCAAATGCATTTATTTGGGCCTATTTATAATCCCTTTTGTTGTTAGAATTGCTATACCTTAAAACCTGATTGTACTGAAATACCATCCTCATAACTGCAATAACTTATGTCAAGTCCAAGTGGTATTTTCTCCTACCTCTTCATCCCATTGCAACCTTTGTTCTTGTATGTGAAATTTCATTCACAACCACATGCTGATTAATTGTGTCGTGGGATTAAAATGATTATACTTTATGGCATTTAGCCTGGGTTTAGTTTCCTCCAGTGTAGAGGAAACCTATGACTGACATGGCCAAATGGTTCATTATCAAGGGGAAATGTTCAGTGGTCCGTTTGTAAGACTTTTATGAACAGGATTGTCTGTGGTTTTCTTTACTGTGAATTTGCTTTTCCTTTAATGGCAGTGTAAAAGCGTGCACTGCATATTTGGTGTAAAAAGAGAATTCCTGGTAATAGATTAGTGACTAGAGAGAATCCTGCATTTCTATCAGGCTAGATTCCTAGACAGGCTAGATTCCTAGACACTGAAGATTCTATCTTCTTATTCCTAGAACAAAACAGTTTTTAGAAATTGTGGCAGTCCTGAACTTGGTCCATAAGCCTGTGTTCATGAGGAAGTTGTATTGGTTGCTCAGTTTTATAAACCTGGTTAACAAAACGGATCTGAGATACCAACTTGCAGTGGAGTTACTATTGTAGGTCTGATACAAAATCTATTAAAGTAAATAATTTTTCTGCTGACTTCAGTAGGTTTTGTATCTGGCCCTATTTGTGAATAGAGCTACAGGTATGTGGGGCTCTTTGCACAGGGTTTATTTATTATTTGTTTGTTACTGTCAGTTTGTTCCACATGATGCTTTCCAACTGTTCAATAATGGATAGTTCAAGTCATGAGACGTTCAAAATCAAAGGATAGACAGACCGAGAAGCTAGAGTTGGCTGAAAAGTGGAATTCTAAAACTTCAAAGCTAATGTTCTGAAACTGAATGAAAAACTGAAATTTCCCATTGAATGGGAATTCTAAAATTGTGTTTGAAAAAGGATGAAGAAACATTTTGTACAAAATGTTGTACACTGCCAAGAGTCCCAGCAGCACATGAGGTGGGAAACTGGTCAGCTTGAGGAGCCTAGAAGCTTGGGCTCGAGGGCTTCTGGCCAGCCTGGGAGCCCTAGTGCTGCAGTAGTCCATTTGCCACGCGCTGCCCTGGAGCTGTGAAGCCTGGAAACCTGGGCTGGTGAGGAGTCGGGGACCCATTAAGCTGGAAATGATTTTCTGACAGAAAATAAAAATTTCCAGCGAAACTGAAATGTTTCAATGGCAGGAAGTTGAAAGGAAAAGACGGTTGCCTGAGGCCCTCTCAAGAGGAAGAAGTGACAAGACATAGCAACAACCTAAATGAGGACTGAAAGGAAGAGGAAAGCGCTGAGATTATGGACTTTGGAAACAGTGAGGCTGGTGGAGTTATCAACCTTAATGGAAAAGGTATAATTTAGTGGAAGGAGGGAAGACTGAGTTCTGGTTTTGCCACTGTGAAATTTTTCACTGGCAATAGTACACGGAAGAAGAGGGACTGTTGCAGATGTGAGTATGAATGAAGAAGCCTATATTTGATATAGGGATGGTAGTTGAAGCCATTAAAATGAATGAGCTCACCATGGAAGGAGATGAAGGGGCCAAAGACAAAACCCCGTGAAACTGACAGAATAGGGTAGGTGAAACTGGAAATGCCAAAGGGTGCACTGAAGGAGCAGTGTGAGCTAGTGGGAGAACCATTAAAACTGGAGAGAAGAGAATTTCAAAGAGGAGCTATGATCAACTGTGCCAAATTGGGATACGCTATTTGAGGATGGAGAAGAGGAGTGTCAGGAAGAGATTGCTATTGCCTTTTGTGAGTTCTGTGAGTGGAGGGAATGAAGGTAGACTCCAGAGATTCAAAAAGAGTTCTTGTATTTGGTGATGTCTAGTAGACTCTCTGATACTATGGGGATAAAAAGTTATAAGAGTATAAGAGTAGATAGTTGTGGTGAGGATGTAGAGAGATCCTGCAATGTGCAAGAGGTCAGACTAGATGATGAGTCTATGAGGGGGACAGTATTCTGAAGGAGTTTGGATGTATGGAGAGAGAGAGGGGATGCTAGAATGGGGGGTTGAGATTCTCTTAGGATAGGGAAGATCATGGTGTCTTGAAGACAAACCGAAGATGGGAAGAGGTGAGTTTTGAGTTGGGAACTGAAGGAAGGTAGCATGGTGTACAGGATCAGAGAGAACATTCCAGGCATAGGAGTCAGTACCAGACTTTATTAAATGAACAATGCAAAGGGTGTGCAGGGCTTGAACATCAGAGTTATAGGATATGAAATAGGGTGGGGAGGGACAGTATGATGTCAAGACTTTGAGAGAGGACAAAAGTTAATTTGATGCAGAAGGAGAAACAAATCCAGCGAAAGAAATCAGAGGTCTCTTCCAGACCAGGCCCCAAGGTTTCACAGTCCCTGCACAGCTCATTTTTCCTGTGCTAGCTTATGCCATCTGGAGCCATGTAGTCGGTCAATGCAGTAGTGCATTGGTGTAGCTGCAGACAGTGCAGCTATTGAAGTAAGCTAACCTCTCTTTGGGAGAACGTTTGGGTGTGGATAGGTGCCATTTGTTCCTTGCTGCTTACCACTTACTCAGTAGTGATGTCTGATTTTAAAAAAGAAAAAGAAAAAAGCTTGAACTGGCAGTTAATGAGAGAGGCCTTTCGCAAGACAACCCTAATAGCAGTTTTAAAACTCCAGTGTTCACAGATAACTCCATATGATGATGACAACTTGCAGGGGTTGGGAGGAGGAGTACTATATATGGCAAGAAACCCTTCTTTCCTCTCCTTCCCTCCCCCAAAACCTCTTTTTATCCAGGTCCTGCTTCATGTAGCAGGCTCAGTGGATGGTACCTACAGTCAGGGCCGGCTCCAGACCCCAGCGCGCCAAGCAGGCGCGTGGGCGGCATTGTTCCGGCAGGGCGGCATTTGGCTCCAGCGGACCTTCCGCAGTCATGACTGCGGCGGGTGCGCTGGTCCCGCGGCTCGGACGGAGCTCCCGCAGGCATGCCTGCGGATGCTCCACCGGAGCCGCGGAACCAGCGCACCCGCCGCAGACACTTCTGCCCCGGCCGCGGGACTGGGGAAGGGCGGCGAGCGCGCCGCCCTGCTTGGGGCGGCGTAATTTCTAGAGCCGCCCCGCCTACAGTATCTTGTTGTGCCCACATTTCTGACAGCTTCTCCCCTACCTTGGATTTAAAAGATGTAAACTTTAGATGGCTGATGAATCATGTTTTAAAACTTTCACATCATAAATCAAACTTGTTCCTCAGAAAAAGATAGTGACATGTTTACAGAAAGCGTGGTCTCACCTGAAGTTCTCTCTTTTAAAAAAAATATGGCACAGTGTTCTATAATTCAACAACAGAAAGACCAAGTAGGGGATTATAGCCTGGCATGAGAGAGAGTCTGGAGAAGCATTCCTCTCCTCAGGAAAGACGACTCCCCACTGAACAAAACAAAGTAACATGTTAGTTATCAGCAGCACAAAATGGAGGTTGAGGAACATGTCAGTTATTGAAGTGAACAGCTATTAAAATTAATAATTGCATGAATGAGCTTTCAGTCCTCCTGCTTCAGGGCACAAACAGTTCAATGGTGGGATTAGGAAGAATTTTACTCCTTTGGTACAGCAGTGCCCAATTAAATACACGATTGAGGGGGTCGAGGCTTGATTACATCTTATTGGCAGCAGGATTCCAGGCCATTTTGGCTTTTCAGTAGGGAAATTCACAGGTCTGTGACTCTTGATTATAATGATGGTGACTTGTGCTGATATAATAATGTGAGATGCGAGATTGCTTACTTGTTTCTGAGGCATTAGGCTAATATGTGACACCACAAGCATCTGGTAAAGACACAATTTCTATGTAGCTTTGGCTGTTTTGAACCAAACGGTGCCTATAGTAACATCTTCTGTTCATTTACAGAGGGCACTCTTGTAAAGAGAATCTCATTATAAAAAAAAACCTGCTTTGCTGAAAAGCTTTCACAGCTTGATGATGCAATTGTCACCATGGAGATTTTATTCCAACAGAAAAGAATGAATTCTATGCGGTCCTGCTTTTGAAATGTGTAAACAGCAGATACCTTCTAATGCCTTTTGTCTAAATCTTCGCCTTGTAAGATAACTTGGACCAGAACATAGGAAAGGAAGTCTATATATGTTAATGGCAAATTTTATTTTTCATAAACAGCCTGATCTCCAGGGATGAGATGTGCGTAATGGCAGATTAATGAAGTGGGCATGAATAACAGACTTTGAGCCAAAGACAATAGGGAGGGAAGTATACTTTCTTCAGATTTGAGAGAATTATTCAAACACACTGCTCTGTGAATTTCAGTTGAAGTCTGATTCTCTTTCTTTAAAGAGGAGCTGCCTTTCTGTATTCTCCTGTGGTCCACTTTGAAGGCAGCAGGCAGAGACTGCTTTAAAATTTGCATTTTAGTGTTTGACGTAACACTTTTTGGAAGCATTGCCAGTACCGGTGAGCATCTCCTTTCACAGTAATGACCTGTAAAAGGAGCCAGGTGCAGGCTGATTACACTCTGATTCAAACAAAGCCAAGAAACCACTCTGGATGTGTAACAGCTGATCACTTTGTTTATCTTTCTCTGGCATAGTATCTCAAGGGAAGTCCTATCTGTTGACTCATTTATAACTAAACTACTGAAAAATATACTTTAGGGAGCAATCTTGCACTGACTGAGGGGATGAACAAGACGACATAAGAGGTCTCTTCTATCTCTGAATGTGTTATGATTATTCAAGAGCAGACAATGGATATCAGTTACAATTTTACCATCCTAATACATTACATGGCACTGGCAATCATTCAGCAAAGTGAATATCACCAGATTTCTTAGGGTTTGTCTACAGAATTTTGGAGCAAGCCTTTCATTTCAGGTGGCTGGTTTTGGGCTAAGGAAGCTCACGCTAGAGCTCTAAAAACAACTGTATAGACAGCACTTTAAAGCTGTAGCTTGGGCTGGATCTTGGGCTATGAAGCCTAGCCAAGGCATTACTTAAACTGAGTGGTTTATTTTGTTTTTAGCTTAATTTGGCTCCTAATAGACATCAGTTAAATTGATTTTTAAACCATGTTTAAATTGTTTTTTAGAATTTCCATTTAGCTTTATGCATTAACTAAATGTGATTTTAAATCATACCTGTAGTAAAAGCAGTTCAACTTTGTGTGTAGACAAACTCCAAGTGAACAGCTTTCTGATCACTATTACTTATTTGCTAAAGTCTGCAACTGTGCTTAGGGCTGTACAAAACACACAAGTAAAGTCTGCCAAAAAAACTTAAAACCGAGAAGATACACACTCAGGAAACAAAGTGGGAATAGGCTACTGACACTTCTTTAAATGAAGAACACTTCTAAAACTCAGTACGTTTGTGAATATTGCGGCAAGGATGGGTGCTTTAAAAGGAACTAGACTGAAGAGAGGGTTGAGGTTGTACAGATTTTTTTTTTTTAAGGAAGGGTGTGCCATGAATGGGGGCATTGTGAAGAAAAAGCATAGAGTTGGGAAGTAGGAAGAAATGACAAAGGGGATATTTGAGTCTTGCATCATTGGTGGAGTATATGTTGAGAGGGGAACACAATAAGAGGTTAGGTTGTACATGTAGGCTAGTGCTCCAATGCCAAGGTGATGGGTGTGGTATGAAAACTTAGACAGAAATGCAGTTGTAAGGACTTGAAGATAAGGATGAAAAATGTGAACTCTCTAAGCTGCTTAAGTGGCAAGTCAGTGGAGAGATGCAAACTACTGCATCTCAATCATCCCTTTTTTGTCTGCTTCTGATCTAGCCTGAAGCATTCTATGTCACAAATCTGGCTTTGCAAGCATGGTCAAAAGGTGTATAGCTATCCATCTGTTTTTAAGATTCTCCATGTCTATAGACTGTTACCTTTCCAAAATCCTCAAGTCTTTTGAACTTTCCCCATGAGGTATGGTACCGCATGAGAGATGTATAACTATTGGCTTTCCAGTCATTAATATTCTTTTGCAATCTGCTAAAAACAAGAACAACAATCCCTTCAGAAACCTTCCCACCCTCAGCGGTTAATTTGGTCATGTAGGGATCTTTTAATGCAGTAGACACTGAAGACAGGGGTTTCCTGCTTTGCATGGCAGGAGGATGTGGTTCAGTGGGGCAGCTCGCTTCTCCTCTTGATAACCGTTACAGCTTCTGTTTCCACCATCGGTCCTCTTCCGATCTTGTCATTCTGAATTCACCTGCTCTCCCATATTATTGTGGAACTCCTAAAAAGTGAGTCTGCTCCCTCTGCTGGTGGTGCAGCATGACTGGATAAATGAACACTTTTCATAGAACTCTTCTGTCCAGATGTTGGTACAAAAATATTTAGTTGTAAAGTATTATATAAAGAAAAAAAATTAAAAAATGTGGTCCCATGTTCTTTGCCAGATGTGGGGCAGCCAGAAAGAATATCATTGTTTACTACATCAAAAAGAATAAAATCACCAGGGGGTAATGATGCTGAAGTTCCTAAAAGGATATTACAAGTAATAACTTTAAAAGCTCTTCTCTAATCTAATCTATATAATTCATACTGTGCCCCTTGTTTTTTAAAAGGTAGTTAGATTTCTAATTTGTTTTTAGAAGTTGTCAAAACAGGATCAAAAAAGCCAAAAGATAGAATTTGGGAACATTGCCAATCTTTTGCTGGATGGCTAGTGAACTAATTGTAGAGAATGGAAAAATTAAACCTTTTATTTAAAACAAAGTTAAGAGTGAATGTAATGAAATATGGCTTGTGTTAGGAGATCTCAGCTATGAACACTAATCTACCCTACCCCAATTCTGACTTTCTATATCAGCTTGCTTTTTTAATCTTTTGCTCAACATGAAGTCAGATTCCTGGCTGGTACTGACTTGATTGCTCAGAGGTATGTCTGCTAGAAGGTGGTTCACATTTCTATGGGTTGCTGTTTGGAGGAGGTGAAGGGGATAGTGGCAGAGAATATGTAACTGCTTAAAATGGGGGTTTCCCCCTTTTCATTTAGCCTAGAGAAACTGACAAGGCATATCTTCATTGTCACACAGCTTTTGCTGAAATAGCCACAGTAAATTTTGCCTGCAAAACTGTTAGCTGATATACCTGCTGTCAAAGAATATAAATGTGAACTGTAAAAGCAAATTAATTATCCGGTAGCTACTGAATGCAACCTCATATGTAAACAAAAGGCTCTAGCCTCATACCATAGTGATACATCTTGTAGTAAATGTGACATTTACATGATTCTATCTTCTTTAGATCTCTCTTCCAGAAATGTCCATAAAAATGTTTCTTACTCATAACAGATGGTCAAAGCACGGCTTTGAAATTTCTCTGGAGAAGAATCTCTGTTGATATCATTAGACTTGAAGAGTGTTCGTGCAGCTATAGACTTGGAGGAATTTATTGTTATAATTATTATGAAAAATCACATGTTGAATGTATTCCTTTCCTTTTCCTTTGCAGGTGATGTGCCTTCAGGATTTCTTTGGTGATGATGACATTTTTATTGCATGTGGACCAGAAAAGTTCCGTTACCAGGATGATTTCTTGCTAGATGAAAGTGGTAAGAAAATAGCACATTTTAAAAAAAGACACAATATTAAAGTGTGGGGCAGCTTTCCAGATCTGATTTAGGCTGTAAAATAAGGCCAAAATGGTGTCAGCTCAGAGTATAATACTAGTTTTTGATACAATATCAGAATGTCTGTTCTTTAATTTTGATTTCTAATACGGAAAACAAAAATAACTGAAAGCTTACGATGAGGTTAATAAGGGCCTATTATCAGCTAACTCGCAACAAATCCCTATTTAAAACCAAGTTCATAGTAATTTTTATAGGAAGCAGGGGTGGTGTGAATGGCTAAATTCCCATTTTATATGGTCTTTATTTTAAATCAAATTTGAATGGTTATAGATCTTCTACCGGTCCTTCTTGGCTTATCTCCCATGTACATTTATTCTAGTTTGACATCACACAATTGCTTAAAATTGTCTCTCTTGCTCCCAATCCCAGTAAGTGCTTTCCTCCCAACCCCTCCCATCTAAATCTTTGGAATGTGGATTTTGGTAACACCCCAGGAGTAGCATGAAAAAGGAAGCTATGTTGTATATGGAAGCCAGTTAATAATGATAAATTAAGACAAACTCCTCATAGAAAACTAAATGAAATCTGTGTTCTATGTAAAGTCTCTCGGAGTCTGATTGCGTAACTTAACTAGAGCAAATAGACCCTTAGAGGAAAACATGTTTCTGGTCTGAACTTGCCTACCCTTTATTAAAGGATATTAGGATATTTCTAAGTGCTGGACCATGAGTAGTAGCCAAGAAACTGCAAGTTGTCTTGTGCATAAGGAATACCAAAAAAAAAAAAAGGTGGGGGGCCTGCAAATTATCTCATTCTTTTGTGATGTAGATCAGGAACCGACTAAAGGGCTTGTTTTTCCCTCTCCTTGTCCAGATTTTTTCCTCTGCAGCTGGATAAATGTATCTTCAGCACCTTTTTTCCCCCCTTTAAATAATTTATAACATAATGTCTGAGTCTTACAGGACAGTCCTTTGCTTAGAATAAGGAGAAATACACACATTCATTGTAGATATGTTTAAAGATCACTACTTTCTGATTTTTATATTCAACATATGATAGAAAATGCAATTGTATTTGTCTGACCTATTGAATTGGAAGGTTTGGAGGGGTTTTGTTTTTTGTTGGGCTTATCTGGATCCAGATTTGAGCTTTTGGAAGGTGGGGAAAGTCCTTTATCAGTATCTATATTTTAAGCTGGGAGATGTGTATGGAAAAAATAGTTACTACATACTGGTAAGCAAGGAAAGTAACATTCTGAACTGCATGCATGCACTCGCATGCAGATGCCTTACATCTGTTTAGAACCTTTCATTATAGAGTTAATGTGAACATTTTACACATGGATTGGTCTGTCCAGGGATGAAAGTAAAATACAGCTCTTACTGGTGTGGGTCCCACTCCTCCCCCCTCCCCCGGAAGGGGCGGGGCCTCAGACAGAAGGGGTGGGATCAGGGGTGAAAGTAAATTACATTTCTTACCTGTACAGTCCAAACACAAGCAACCCACCTCTCCTACATACTTCATGGATCCTTTCCATTGCATGACTTAGATATAGAAAATAAAGCTACTATTACTACTACCAGTACGGTCTGTAATAAAACTTTACTATTGGAATAAAACTGAAAAACTGAAAACTCACTGTCACATTTTTCTCCTTGTCCTCCCTTCTCCTCCAGCCAGGCTGCCTGACACGGCTAGGCTCCCTGTTCCCCTGCCCCCCGCACTCAGCAGGGGCTGCAGGGGCTCCCCTCTAGCTTGTAGCAGGGAGCAGGGGGGACAGGCTGAGGGAGAAGTCTCCCCAGGTAGCCTGCTGCCTGCATAGGAACAGTTTAAACTTAGCTGTTCACCCTGCGGTCTGAACCGCAGGATTTGGGGCTATTTCTAGCATCCTTGTTAATTTCACTCACAGTTGTTGCGGGGGGCAAAGCCAGGGCAATTCTTTTCTGCCCCCCTGGATGAGGCAATCTGGAGTCCCTGCTGAGTGGGAGGGTCAGGGGAACGCGGAGCCTAGCCAGGCTGCCTGACACGGCTGGAGGAGGAGAGGGAGAGAAACAACAAACAAATGTGACAGTGAGTTTTCCCTTTCCAAGCTTTTATTAGCTTTGAGTTTGAACTTTTTGTTATGCAGCCAAAAAAGAAGTGAAAGTAAGCCAGTACTGAATGCTCCACTGATTTGCCGGTACACTCCTGCACCTTTTTTTTTACTGGTACTCCATACTGGGCCGTACCGGCTTACTTTCACCTCTGGGTCTGTCCCACATTGACATGTACTGTACCCTCCTCTGAGGTGCAGTATGGTAACTGCTGAACAACAACAGACAAATTTAGGACAAGGGAAATTTAGTAGGCAGCAATACAGTTGCCCAAGCTGGAATGTAGCCAGGATGGGCAATGTTAGTACTACTTACTCATGTGAAAAGATCCAAGTGATCTTTAATGACCAGGACTTCCATTTTGTCTTATCTGCAGCTGCACAGTGTCTCTTAGCATCACCCTGTGGCCTTTGTACAGATCTGACTTGGAGGGAAAAGTGGCAGCTACATGCCCAAACTCATTCATGTAGATGTTTTCTGGAAGTCTCCTATCAAAGTGTCAACTTGGCCTGACTCTCTCTAGTTCAATTTGCCTGACATAGCATCCTGTCTGCAAGGATGTAGTGTGTGTTTTTGGAATATTTACACTTAAACCTTTATTGTCTAGGGCCAAAATAAAAATGAGCTGCAAATCGTCACCTGCTTGTGAGAGTTTACCAGAGTGGGGCACTGTTTGATTCTCCAATATAGAGAGCTTCAATGAGCAGTCACAGTTTTTATGTTAGGAATTAGTAAACATCATAAAATCTGACCCCAAAATACGTTTCTGTTTCATTGCAGGGTGTGAAGTCTTGCAGCCACTTAATTAGTTCAGTATTTTTCCTTAGGTTTTTACAATGCTGAATTTGCCCAAGTAGCCTACAGTTGATGGCTGACACACCCACCCACACTTTCCAGAGATTCATCTCCCTAGGGCTCTAAAACTGTTACAAATTAAATAAATGAGCTTTCCAAAAGGTTTGTTTTGAAACAGTGCAAAATTATTTATCAAAAGTCTGAGTTGCATTAAGATTATTAGCAATGATTGAGTTTCACTCCAAATGGGTGAGCATTGGCAGGTCTGCCTCTGCTTCCCTGGAATGCTGCTGGAAACACCACTTCAACAGGTTTTTTCACTACATTTCTGGTACTTCCTGATTACAGCCAGATCATAAGAACTACACTTGTGTTAGTTTGTCCTGAAAAAAGGAAGTGAAGAGGAACGTGATGTGCAGAAACTGAAGGTGGAGGGTGGGAAATTAATAGGCAAAGCTTTTTTGAACGTTAATATTCTACTTATTTTTATTCCTATTTTATCAGGAAAAAATGCCCATCCTTAGCTCAATGTTTCCCTTACTTCTTTTAATCTCATATGAAAAGGCATTGTATAACCCACCAGTGATCAACTGAGGGAGCTCCTTTAGTTATTCATTCCTCTCAGAGGGAAATATATAGTCTGTACTGTGTGTTAAGTGCTTTGATTCTCTATCCCTTGACATTAACTTCTAGGTACAGTACTCAGATTTCATCCCGTTGAAATACACAGTAAATAAAGACCCCATCACCAGACTTCCTGGCAACCATGTCAATATTTGATCGAATTGGTATCTTACCCTTCCATGAATAAGAATATAGCTGAGCCAAAGACTATGGGTGGGCTCATCTTAAAATTGAGTATTTCTGTTCTTTATTTGATTTTATTAAAAAAATTAGGAGAACATTCTGATATCTACCTACTTTCTATATTTAAAGAAAACTGGCACTTTGTAAATACTGATTTGTGCTATATTACCTCTGTGATATATAGCCATATATGCAGCTGTAGCAGCTACTATGTGGGAGGCCCAGGTACTTCAGTCAAGGAGCTGTATTGATTTTATTTCTGAGTTGGTTGTTTGCTGGCAATAGGATTATATAACAACTGACAAAAAGCTCAAATAACTTTTGTGCATTCTCTTGGCTTTCCAAGGATGTCATCTTGTGACTGCAAAACATTAACACAGAACATATGCACTAACATCTCCTAGTTCAGGACTCTTTTTGTGTGGCAACTGATCAAACAAATTAAAAAGGGATTATCAATGAAGTGCACTCAATTTCAGTCAGATTATCAAGCAAGTAAGAAACTTCCTCAGTTCTCCAACCTTCATTAGCCTTTCCAATTTCAAGTGTTTCTGATACCTTAGAGTATAGCCATAGTCATCTTTGTGGTTGGAGCACTGTTTTAGGAACTCTTCTTTCAAACCGAAAATTGCCTGATGAACATGGGGTTAAACAATAATATAAATAAAAAGAATAGAGTATTAGCAAGAGGACAGCTTGTTATAATACCACTTCATGTTGACAGAGCCTATGGTGCCAGATCTAGAGTCTACCTGAGTTTGTACAAACTCCTAATGCCAGGTCTTCTTTCTTAGTAATGTAAAACATCAGTAAAAAGCTGTGTGGTTGGTGATGTAATAATATGTTTAATTTTCATCTGTTGCTAACATTGGTTCAGTGCTTCAAAGCTATAAGCATCACACAGTACAAGTGTGAAAGTCTTGGTCATCTCCTATTGAGACACCTCCTTTAAAGAGGCTACTGCAAAACAGGCCAAATTAATATCTGCTGCCAACAAATATAGAATGGCTGGATGCAAAAATAAGTTGAGATCACTTGACAAGAACAGATATTAATGTTAATGGAAACAGTGATGAAAATGACACTCTTCTAGGGAAGAAATAAGACTGGACTCTTTGAAACCTATTTCACCTTGACTTGCTGGCCAATGTTAGTCTTTAGCCTTAAGTCTTTGTGCCAGCAGCTTTATTACATCCTCTTGCCAGGAGGAAACATTATGCCAGGAAAATCTGATTACTATTTCACAAAGAAAAAAATTAAGGTCAGCAGCATCATGTTTATACCTGGTAAATTCCTGTAACCTTGATTATGTCCTGCCTACGAAAAGGAGAAAGGGAAAAATCAATGATAATCCCCATCTGCTCTGATTTATAGAACACAGGCTGATGTGTTGAGCAGCTTTTTGGCTGGATGCGGGAGCAGGGAGCTTGCTGGCTGACTAACTCTGTCCCCATCAGAAACTGACACTTCGGCAATGGGAAAATTACCAGGGGTTCTCGAGACTCATAGATTTAACTGTACTTTCAACAGAGGCATACATATAAAGTTTTCCAGTGCTGTGTGATGTTTTAATATGTTGTGAACTGCCAGGCTTGAGAGAGAGACAGATTCTGTATTTGAGGCAGAAACAAACTAGGGCATCATGAGCTAGACTTTTACTGTATAAAGGGAACTTTTATTTTAAGAAAATGTTAGCTCTCCTCAGTACACTTTTCTACATGATGCGAGACTGTCCCACTTCAAGAGTTTTGTGGCAGTATATGATGAATACTACAGCTCATTATTGACTTGTTCTGGTCCTTGTGGTATTGAAAAATATCTTGGATTGCAGTTAATTGTTTAAAAGAGAATGAGCTCAAAAGAAACATAACCTAAGCTATATAAAAATCACTGTTGATATAGTATTCTACTAAATAAAGCCTTTTTTCCTCTTCAGGAATTATTCACTAGCATTTTGATTATTTTATAAATATGTTCATTATTTGAATGTTTGCTTTATGCAATCATATATATTTCATAATCCTACACTATATATATTTGCAAGCTATTTGCTTTGACTGTGCCTTTGACTATTCAGTATTCTCTCTCTCTTTATTGTATTTGTCATAATTATTTCTGTAATGCACTTCACCTTTTTATCTAACACACTTCCATAGAAATATGGGGTTAGAGGGGACCTCAAGAGATCATATAATCCACCCCTCTGTGCTGAGGCAGGACAAAGTATACCTAGACCATCCCTGACAGGTGTTTGTTTTACCCGTAATGAATCACCTCCAATGATGGGGATTCCACAACCTCCCTAGCTATCTGTGCAGTGTAGGTGTGGTCAATAAGTTATAAGGCACTGGTTCTGCTCCCTGAGTTGATGATTAAACATTTTATAAACAGGAGGAAGGACACCACAGAGTCAAGAGAGCCACATGGACACTGAACAGCCTACACCTTCACTCACACTATTTGCATGCATGTTTACATAGCTGACACTTCCTATGAATGTTTCTGTGAACAAAAGGTTACCTCTGTCTAGTCACAGAAAATGATTACTTAGCATTTATATTACTGTAGCCTGTCATCAAAGCCAATAAAACAGGATTGTTAAGTTGAAACTAATTCACTTTGGAGGTTTGAAGCAAAAATTTTTTAAATTGTTTTGCAGTATTCGCCTGCTCTTACTTCTTAAAAAAGAATCTGAAACATTAATCAATAAATTAGATCTGGTCAAAAAATCAAAATATTTCATGGAAATAAACTTGAATGAAATTATTTTGGGAAATTTTTCACAGATAATTTTGATTCTTTTAATGAAAATTTTGTCAATTCTTTTGGTCAAAAGATCAAAAACTTCATTGAAATCAAACTATTTTCACAAAACCTTTCAATTTTGATGAAACTGCATTTTTTCAACTGGAAAAAAATTAGTGCAAAAATTTCAACCAGCCCTAAATAAAAGGAAACAAATGTGAAGGTGTCCTTAGCATGAGATCAGCCACTATAGTGAAGACCCTACAGATATTGCAACAGTGATCAGTTAATGCCAAAATGCGGGCAGAATGTATTTGCTATTATTTTTTCCATTGTAGCTGAATTTTTTAACTAACAGTATTTTATTCTTTTTTTGGTATCATAACCGCTTGGACTTGATTTAGACACTGGGATATTGAAGTATCAGAGGGGTAGCCGTGTTAGTCTGGATCTGTAAAAGCAGCAAAGAATCCTGTGGCACCTTATAGACTAACAGACGTTTTGCAGCATGAGCTTTCGTGGGTGAATACCCACTTCGTCGGATGCAAGTAGTGGAAATTTCCAGGGGCAGGTATATATATGCAAGCAAGAAGCAAGCTAGAGATAACGAGGTTAGTTCAATCAGGGAGGATGAGGCCCTGTTCTAGCAGTAGAGGTGTGAAAACCAAGGGAGGAGAAACTGGTTCTGTAGTTGGCAAGCCATTCACAGTCTTTGTTTAATCCTGAGCTGATGGTGTCAAATTTGCAGATGAACTGAAGCTCAGCAGTTTCTCTTTGAAGTCTGGTCCTGAAGATTTTTTGCTGCAGGATGGCCACTTTAAGATCTGCTATTGTGTGGCCAGGGAGGTTGAAATGTTCTCCTACAGGTTTTTGTATATTGCCATTCCTAATATCTGATTTGTGTCCATTTATCCTTTTAATCATCGCGAGGAAAGTGTTGTCACTGTGAATGAGTAGCTCTTTCCCCCAACATTAAGTATCTGTTATATTTTCAAATGCAAAAAGATTATGGTCCTGCTTTTAACTGCCAGTTCCATGCACAAATTGATGTATATGACTATGGATAAAGCAAGTAAAATTGGTATGCAGATCTTCATAAGTGTTTTGTGTGCGCACTTGAACCCCTAATTTGCTCATGTGATTCTGCTTTTGCACATATGATTTCTTGTTTTGCAGCCTAGGAGCATCATCTGTGGCTTATGTAGTGCCCCATTCATGTGCATAGAACTTTTTGCTTTCTCAAGGCAATGACTCCTGACTATGTTAAGCTGCTTTGAGTGGGCTTGGAGGGACTTTCATCCATCCTTTCATTTCAGATTGATAAAGTTGCAAAACAAAAGGAAAAAAAAACCCCACCAACTAGTTGTGTCCTGTGAATTAGCTCTGACTCAGTCTCCTCTGAGGCCCCTTAAGCTGTTCAGTGGCTAGATGTTCTATTTCCTCATACTAAAATTATAGCAAACTTCTTCAAGTGATGGCCCCAAAATGGATTCCAAATGTGGATGCGCATGTGCGCCAGGCTCTAGAGCTGGAAGGTTTTAGTAGCAGTGTCCACTGACCCACATGTGCATTGTGCATCCCCTCATGCTCTCAGCTGAGGGTATAATAGGCTGTGCAGGTCAACACCTGTCCAGTTCCCTCTTAAGCCATATGGCTTGAGTCGGAACCCCTGTTCCTTCACGCGCTCAGCTTAACTAAGAGTGACCTTCTGTCAGTTTTTTTTCTTGTACGTAGTTGTAGATAGCTGTTTTACTGTGTTTGGTACGTGTTTACTATTATAGTTAGATAGTTAGCATAGATCTTCCCCCCATTTGGGGAAGTCCTCCTCCCTCCCCACTCCTGGGGACTATGCCCTGGCTTCCAGTCTTTAAAAACTGTGCCTCTTGCCTGCATTCATTTTCTATGAGCAACAAGCACCAGCATTGTCTGTAAAACCTCAGCAAGGCCCACATTGTGGCCCATTGTACTGTCTGGACGTCATTCCTGCCCCGTATGCGGGAAGCTAGAGAACTTTGCCTTTGGAAGTTCTTAATGGTGCATTGGGAACTGGGACTGGTGGAACTGGGAGTGCAGTGTCCGTCACCAGCGGCGAGAGCCCCTCCGACTACCTCTGCAGCACTGGATCTGGCGGTACCAAGGAAGTTGGACAAGACCCACCATGAGACCAAGAAACATGGCCATGGGCATAAGAGCAGATCCCCTTCCAGGACTGCTCAGAAATGCAGCATTTCCTCTCTGAGCCGTGCCAAGTCAGGTGAGAAGTCATGTGTCAGTCCTGCTGGACCAGCTCCCAAACTCCCCCGGACAGAGGATAAGTAGAAGTGCAGACAGGATCTGCTGATGCAGGCTTGTCTCTTGCCCATACCACCAACACCACCTGGACCTTCGGGATTGTCCCATGTGACGCCTCGTACTCTCAGTCGCCTAGAACTGCTGCTGTGAATGGAGGAATTGCTCCTTCCATGCCTTCACTCCCCTTTATTCTCTGGACCACTGCCTACCTCTGTCCTGCTTTTTCCAAGGGATTAATGCCTACTGCTGCTGACGAGTGGCATGTCCCTCTGCCGCACTGCAGCCCTCCAGTACTGATGGCACTCCCATTACTGGAACCCGTTCTCTGAGTCCAAGGGATTCTCAGAGCCAGAATCCTCATTCTCTCCCACTTCACACCTGAGTCCAGACTCTCAACGCTGGTCACGTCAGTCCCCAGTTTACGATCCTGCTGCGGAACCATGGGACCACTACCTGCGAGGACCACCTATGCCAAGAGACCCTTACAAAGTACTCCGCTTACGAAGGAACAATCAGTTACATACATACAAAATGGGAAATGACTGCCTAGGAAGGAGTACTGCAGAAAGGGATCTGGGGGGATCATAGTGGATCACAAGCTAAATGAGCGTCAACAGTGTAGCACTGATGCAAAAAACAAACATTCTTCTGAGATGTATTAGCAGGAGTGTTGTTAGCAAGACAGAAAAAGTAATTCTTCTGCTCTACTGCATGCTCGTTAGGCCTCAGCCAAAGTATTGTGTTCACTTCTGGGCAGCACATTTCAGGAAAGATATGGAAAAATTAGAGAAATTCCAGAGAAGAGCCACAAAAAATATTAAGTCTAGAAAACAGAGGGAAAATTGAAAAATTGGGTTTGTTTAGTCTGGAGAAGAGAAAACTGAGAGGGGGCATAACAGTTTTGAAGTACATAAAAGGTTGTTTCAAGGGGGAGGGAAAAATATTCTCCTTAATCTCTGAGGATAGGACAAGAAGCAATGGCCTTAAATTATAGCAAGAGCAGTTTAGGTTAGAGAGTAGGACAAACTTCCTACCTGTCAGGGTAATTAAGCACTGGAATAAATTGCCTAAGGATGTTGTGGAATCTCCGTTATTGGAGATATTTAAGAGCAGGTTAGACAAACACCTGTCAGGGATGGTCTATATAATACTTAGTCCTGCCATGAGTGCAGGGGACTGGACTAGATTACCTCTCAGGGTCCCCTTCAGTCCTATGATTCTCTGATTCTATTGGCCCTACTAGCCACCCTGGGATCCCTACTGGGGATTCAAGCACCATCAGTAGCCTCATACCAACTGTCCCCTTTGCACCCTCCAGCACCACCTGCTTATGAGAAAGAGGAGGGAGAGGTGGAACTGGTGCCGCTGGTTCCCATGGTGGCCTCTTCATCCCAGACAAGGCACTTCTTCTTGCCTTCCTGTCCCTACTGGATGACCACCGCCAATACCAAGGACTGCTCCGGCAGGTTGCAAAGGATTTGGGATTCCCATTTTAGGAGGTCCAGGAACTGCATCAGCTCCTGGATATCCTCCAGCCCCAGGGGTCTTCTCGAGTAGCTCTCCCCTTCAACAAGACCATCCTAGAATTGTCATAAACATGTGATACACCCCTGCCTCTTGTTTCCCCTCTTCTGAGAGGGCAGAGAGGAGATACTTTGTTTCGGCCGATGGAAAGGAGTTTCTTTTTACCCATCCTCCCCCCAACTTCCCAATGAGCCACACAGTGGTGGAGCGAGCCCACCAGCACCCTCAAAAATCCACCTTCTTGGACAGAGCAGCTAAAAAGATGGACCTGCTAGGCTGGAAAACCTATTCCTCTGTTGGGCTCCAGGTCAGGATTGCCAGCTATTGAGCCCTGTTAGCTAAATATGACTTTAATAATTACTTGAACCTAGCAGAGTTCAAGGATAGGAACCGCCAGAGCACCAGCAGCAGTTCCCGGCACTTTGGATGAGGGTTGGTTGGTGGGGAAGGTAGGCCTCCAAGTTGCCATTGATGCGGTCAATGCTGCTTCCTGCTTGCTCGCAACCAGAGTAGTGCTCTGTAGAGACTCGTAGCTGCAGTCCTCCAGCTTCCCCATGGAAGTTCAAACCACCATAGAGGACCTCCTTTTCAAAAATTTTCAGTGTCAAGACTGATGCATCCCTTCATTCTCTTAAGGACTCTCGCACCAGACTCAGATCTCCTGACATCTCTCAGTGCCAAGATGCAGGTAGTAAAAGCAACTATACCGTCCCTGACCACAGGCCCCCTATCTGGCATACTACAAAAGTCAGCAGGAGGTGCCATGTTCATGGCACCTCCTAGAGACCACACTACCCCACCTCCACAACCACCCCATTGACACTCTCCCCCCAACAATCCAAACAACACTTTTGATATACTTGTCAAGAACCACAACCCAACTACCATCCCTTCCTCTGGCACCCCATATAATCTTTGAGGACTGTCTTGCCCTATTCGCCTGCAATTGGGGCAAGATCCCCATGGACAGTTGGGTACTAGAGATCATCCACCATGGACACTATATAGAATTCCTGTCACTTCCACATCATCAGCCCCTAGTTGTCCTCTGGGTGGGGGGGAACTCTTCCCATCAAGTCCTCCAACAAGAAGCCAACACTATTCTCCTCAAAGGCACCATAGAGCTGGTCCCACTCACTACAGGGGAAGGGGTTCTATTTCCTGTACTTCCTTATCCCAAGAAGGGTGGAGGGCCTTTGCGTGCTCAACATCTTTATCCAGAAATTCAAATTCCATATGATGATGATGGTTCTTTCAAAAGTTTATTACTGAAGATTGACTTAATACAGCTTTGAAACTTTACTATGCAGAAGAAAATCACTTTTAAAAGAAAATTTTTAACCATCTTAATTTAAATGAAACAGGCACAGAAATAGTTTCCTTACCTTATTAAATGTTTTTTTTTAAACTTTCCCTTTATTTTTTTAGTAGTTTACATGTGTGTACTGTACAGTATTTTCTACCCCTCACACTCTGCTACTGCCTGGTAGCATACTTCTGGTTCCAAATGAGGTGTGTGGTTGACTGGTCAGTTCGTAACTCTGGTGCTCATAACTCTGAGGTTCTACTGTATCCCTTCCCTCTCCCCAGGAGCCTGGTTTGTGGCTCTCGACATGAAAGATACTTACTTCCACATCACGACTGCCTGGACAGCAAAGTCCTGATCCCCTGGCAAGTCGTTACTCCTTTCAAACTCCTATACCACAAGCCACGCTCACAACAGACACCTTCCTTGTGGTTTGAGGAGCTAACCTTGACCGCCATACTGCACAGTGGGTCTGGATGTCTCGGGAAGCCAGGATGCATATAAACGTCCTGGAGCTGTGGGCAGTCCATCTCGCCTGCCGCTACCAAGCATTTCTTCCCCTCATACATGCCAAGCACATCCAATTACTCTCCTACAACATTGCAGCAGTAGTTTACATCAGCAAACACCGTGGTGCCAAGTCTCCCTACCTCTTCAGAATCCATCCACCTTTGGACTGAAGCATCAAGTCTCACTCCAGGCCACGTACCTCCCAGGCACCCAAAGCACCCTGGCAGATGTACTTAGCCGGACACTCTCTATTTCAGTGGTCCCCAACCTTCGAGCCATGGAGGACTGTGGCAGCGGACGAGCATCCGCCGAAATTCCACTGACAAGCGGCAACATCAATAGGCGTCGCTGCCGAAATGCCGCCGACAAGCAGCGTCATCCAGAGGCGTCGCCGCCGAAATACCACTGAAAATTGGCGGCATTTTGGCGGTGACGCCTCTGGATGACGCAGCTTGTCTGTGGCATTTCGGCGGATGCTCATCCACCAGCCAGTACGTAGGCGCACTTAGACGCCCCTGCGGGCACCGCGTTGGGGACCCCTGCTCTGTTTGAACCATGAGTGGGAGCTGAAGGATGCAATACTCCAGTGCCTCTTCTGCCAGTGAGGCACGCTGCACTGGGACCTCTTTGCCACCTGAGAGAACCGCAAACTGTGTGGGAGTACTCACAGGGTGACACCCTTTTCTTTCCCTGGACAGACTCCCTCCACTATGCCTTTTCCCCCCTTCCCCTCCTTCCACAAGTCTTGCACAAGGTCTGCCAGGATCAAGTGACTGTGATCCTCATAGCCCCATTTTGGCCACATCAGTTTGGTTCACAGACCTCCTGAACCTCTCCACCTACACACTACTGCACCTCCGCATGCTACCAGATCTCCTCACACAAGAGCAGGGCCAACTCCGACATCCCAATTCCGGCCCTCTTCACCTCACAGCTTGGTTTTTGGATGAACTCGGGAATAGACCGAGCGTGCTCCACCACAGTGTGACATCTCCTTACCTAGAGCAGGAGGGCATCCACCAGGGCCTGCTACTAGACAAAATGGAAGTGCTTCATCTCCTGGGCTCACCATCACCAATGCCCACTGCGTATGATATCCATACCTATAGTCCTTGACTACTGTCTCAAACTCAGTTGGGCCTACCGCTCAGCTCCATATGGGTCCACCTAGCAACCCTCAGTGCCTTTCTCCCCCTGATGGACAGTGCGTCCTTGTTCACACCCTAATACCATGCACTTCCTAAAAGGTCTGCTGAACACCTTCCTGCCCATACTCAAACACACACCCTCATGGGACTTTAATCTCATTCTCTCCACTCTCATGAAACCACCCTTTAAGCCTCTGGCAATGTCCTCCCTTTCCCATCTTTCCATGAAAGTAACCTCCTTACCGTGGCTAGATGGGTCAGTGAACTGACAGCCATGATGGCTGATCTGCCCTTACATCATCTTCCATAAAAATAAAGTTTCCTTACCTCTCCACCCTAAATTCCTTCCTAAAGTGCTGTTGGAGTTCTACCTAAATCAGTGTATCCACCTCCCGGGATTCCGCTCCAAACCCCGCACCTCCTACTAGGACAGGGTCCTCCACAACCTCAACATCTGATGTGCATTGACATTCTAACTTCACCAAACCCATGCCCTGGGCCCATCACCAAGACTCATTGTAGTGATTGCCAACCATTTTAATGGCCAAGCCCCTCTCCTCACAGCGCATTTCCAAATGGATGTCCAGGTGCATTTGCGAATGCTACACTCTCAATGTAATGCCCCCGATGTCATCATGGCACACTCTACACTAGCACAAGTAGCCACGGTGGCTCACCTCACCAACATCTCCTGACAGGACATTTGAAGTGCAGCAATGTAGTGTTCCATGCACACTTTCATGTCTCATTATGCTAGCTACAGATGCAGCTGTGGGCTGTGCTATACAACAGACCACATTCCTGAGCACATCCTTTACCCATGGCCACGCTGCTCACTACTCATCCATGTTTGGGATCCATATAGGGAATCACTCAAAAAAGAAGAGGAAGAGGTTCTTTTCCTGTAACTGGAGGTTCTTTGAGATGTGTGGTTCCTATTCAGATTCCAATATCCTCCCTCCATCTCCTCTGCTGTGGACTTGACCATTCAGTGGTAAAAAGGGTACCGGAGAGGCGTCAAGCCACATGGCCTATTATACCCTTGGCGGAGAGCATGAGGGGGTGCATGACACCCGTGTGGGACAATGGACACTGCTACAAAAACCTTTCAGCTCTGGTGCATGGATGATGCGCACGTACACCCACATGTTCGAAATCCAAATAGGAACCATGAACCTCGAAGAAGCTCCTGTTACAGGTAAGTAACCTCCTCTTTTGATTTCAGAGTACTTCTGAGACTGGCCTGCCTTGTCTAGTTTTTGGGTTTTTTTTGTCCATCTTGTTATAATTCATTTCCTCTCTGTTGTTAATTAGTTTTGTAGGAAATGTAGTGTAAAATAAAATACTTGTAGTCTTGGCCCAGTCCATTCATATTTATATTTATTATATTCCATGGATCCCTTCTACTCTAGGGACGACTGGAATCTGAACTATTTGGAAAACAGAAACACTTTGATCCTTTGACAGGTAATTCTTTGACCATGTAGTACAGAGAAGCTTCAATTTTTTCTCTAGTCATCATGAGTTTGTATGATGTACCTTCAGCATAAATCACAGAATTACAGAATATCAGGGTTGGAAGGGACCTCAGGAGGTCATCTAGTCCAACCCCCTGCTCAAAACAGGACCAATCACCAACTAAATCATCCCAGCCAGGGCTTTGTCAAGTTTGACCTTAAAAACTTCTAAGGAAGGAGATTCTACCACCTCCCTAGGTAGCCTCACCACCCTCTTAGTGAAAGAGTTCTCTGCTTCATCATTTAGTTTGAAAACGTGAATGTACAATGCCATCTATTAAATGGTATTAGAATGTGCCCCAAAGACCTGGCTCTTCATCAGTTGTTGCTGGTTGGTTCAGAGGTTCCTGCACTGGGACAAATGTATTTAGTGTAATATCATGTTAGAACACCCTGACGCTCCACTTCTCATACTTGGGTATTTTGAGGTCCTATAGGTGGAGAGTTACCAAAAGTCTTGAATAAGCACACTTTTCTTTCTAACCAGAAATGTCCACAGATTTTGTTATACTGTCAGGATCCTTTGAAAAAAGCATAATTATTCAAAATTCATAATTCATTAGCTTTTAGAAAGTAGCAAACTTTCTAAAGGCACATGAGGATAACATATTCATCCTTAATATTCATTAAAGCTTTTTCTTAATCTTATCAAACACAAACTCCCGTACACCAGCTGAGAGTCAAAAACAACCTGGAAAATATTTCAAAGTGCTGAAATCAGAAGCACAGTCCATCAGTGGTAGGTGTGCACTTCATACATATTTATATACTTTGTTTACAGGCACAGATATATTAAATATAAAAAATACATTGAAACCTTACTGCAAAGATGTTAGTACAAAACCACTGCATATTGGCTCCAGCGAAATCCACCGTGACCACCCTTTTTTATGACATATTCTGAAATACTGGTACAATGGCATATGTCTCCAAAAAACAAACCCATGAAAACAGTGGATTCTCCTTTCCTCCTCCTCCCTTCCCCTTACAAATTCAGTGTGATGTACCTCAATTCAGTGTGTCTGTAAACCAGTTACCTTCAAGGGAACTCTTCACATAGCATAGCTCATTGCAGGACTGTATGCCAATGTTCTCTGTGGAATATTCTAAGGATGACTAAGAATTAAGAAAGTTTCCTGTTGCCATGGTATTGAACACATGTAGGTGGTGGGTCATGCAGCTGTGATTTGAATTCAGCAGTTCTTCAGTTGGAGCTTTATCTTTTTAATTTTGTTTGGGAGAAATTATAACACTTGTTTTATGGAAGGAAAGTCCTGTAGAGTCTTGAAATGGATTGAAGCAAGATGGGGGAAGAACCTGTGACTGCCTCTTTTTTTGCTGATATGAGGAAGGTGCAGGGTTGCTACTCATTAGCAAGGGGAGGGTGATTAAAAAGCAAAGGAATTTAAATCTCCTGAGTATCTTGTTCTGGCACTGTAAAATAGAAGAAAAAATATCTCCTCTAATCATTTAGAACTGTGACTGATTACCAGCAGAAAAACAAGGCAAGGGAGTTTCTAATGAAGACACATGGTCTGTGAGGAGGAATTGTCTTGGACACATGTAAAGAAAGACAAGATTCAAGGGAGATGGTTTAATTAGGCTGTAACTTTATTACGTAACTCTTCTGGGAACTATCCAGCAATAACTCATACAGTGCAGGTCATGATTCCTTCCTTAATCATTTCCACCTGGTGTGAGGTTGCTGTCAGCCACACAGCTTTCCACACCTGTTCCCAGCCCTACTGCTGGGACCTCTTGTATAAGGATTAGGGTACTGGTTTTGCTGTACCAGACATTTGGAGCCCGAGTCCCAATCCCAATCCTCACCGTATTTAGACTTCTCCTAAATCTACTTCCAATTCCAGATTGCCTGTGGAACAAATATCTGCACTGTACACCTGCCACAAGAAGGTGCCAGCAAGTACCTTGGCTACTAATCTGGGCATGAGAGGGGGCTCAAGCTGGAGGAGCAAGGTTTATATAGCCTCTCCTTGGTGTGCAAACTGAAATAGCTTACCTGAGCTCCATTGGTTCACCCACTCTTGCAGGTAATGTCTTCTCTTTCTTTTCTTTCTGTCCCACTCTCCTGACCCCTGAGGGAGGGAGAGTACCCTTAAAGGAGTCACTACCCTTTTTCCCCATTAGACCAGACAAAGACCCCCACCTTGGAGGTTTCAGGGGTTGCACTCTTACCGAAGAACAGATTCAGTGAAGCCAGGTGTATGTGGGGTAGTTTCCTTCTGTACTGACTTTGCATGGTGTTGTGCACGCTCTCTCTCACTCACACCTTACTATCCATTAAATAGATGAGAGGTGAGGAAATGAGCTATCACAATTCACAATGGGATCAGCTGATATGTAAATACTGGTTATTATTCTGGAGGTCTGGAACACAATAAATATGGCTGTTGCCCCTTTTTGAGCTGAGCAGATAATCAAAGTTGGGTGTTCCAGTTAGGAGTAGAAATTGGTGATACTCAGATATTAGCAGTTTTCATAGAATCATAGGACTGGAAGGGACCTCAGTAGGTCATCTAGTCCAGTCCCCTGCACTCATGGCAGGACTAAGTATTATATAGACCATCCCTAACAGGTGTTTGTCTAATCTGATTTTAACAATCCCCAATGTTGGAGATTCCACAACCTCCCTAGGCAATTTATTCCAGCGCTTAACCACCCTGACAGTTAGGAAGTTTTTCCTAATGTCCAACCTAAACCTCCCTTGCTGAAATTTAAGCCCATTGCTTCTTGTCCTATCCTGAGAGATTAAGAAGAACAAATCTTCTCCTTCCTCATTGTAACAACCTTTTATGTACTTGAAAACCGTTACCATGTTCCATCTCCGTCTTTTTTCCACACTAAACAAACCCACTTTTTTCAATCTTCCCTGATAGGCCATGTTTTCTAGACCTTTAATCATTTTTGTTACTCTTCTCTAGATTCTCTCCAATTTGTCCACATCTTTCCACACAATACTCCAGTTGAGGCCTAATCAGCACGGAATAGAGCAGAAGAATTACTTCTCGTGTCTTGCTTACAACACTCCTGCTAATACATCCCAGAATGATGTTCTCGTTTGTTTTTGTTCTTTTGCAACAGTGTGTTACACTGACTCATATTTAGCGTGTGAACCACTATGACGCCCAGATCCCTTTCCACAGTAGTCCTTCCTAGGCAGTCATTTCCCATTTTCTATGTGTGCAACTGATTGTTCCTTCCTAAGTGGAGTACTTTGCATTTGTCTTTATTGAATTTCATCCTATTTACTTCAGACCATTTCTCCAGTTTGTCCAGATCATTTTGAATTTTAATCCTATCCTCCAAACCACTTACAACCCCTTCCAGCTTGATATCTGCAAACATTATAAGTGTGCTCTCTATGCCATTATCTAAATCATTGATGAAGATATTGAACAGAAACAGAACTAATCCCTACGGGACCCCACTCATTATGCCCTTCCAGCATGACTGTGAACCACTGATGATTACTCTCTGGGAATGGTTTTCCAAACAGTTTTGCACCCACCTTATAGTAGCTCCATCTAGATTGCATTTCAGTAGTTTGTTTATGAAAAGGTCATGAGAGACCATGTCCAAAGCTTTACTAAAGTTGAGATATACCATGTCTACAGCTTCCTCACTATCCACAAGGCTTGTTACCCTGTCAAAGAAAGCTATCAGGTTGGTTTGACGCGATTTGTTCTTGACAAATCCACACTGACTGTTATTTATCACCTTATTATTTTTTAGATGTTTGCAAATTGATTGCTTAATTATCTGCTCCGTTATCTTTCTGGGTACGGAAGTTAAGCTGACTGGTCTGTAATTCTCCATGTTGTCCTTATTTTCCTTTTTATAGATGGGCACTATATTTGCCCTTTTCTAGTCTTCTGGAATTTCTCCTGTCTTCTCTGACTTTTCAAAGATAATAGCTAATGGCTCAGATAGCTCCTCAGTCAGCTCCTTGAGTATGCTAGGATGCATTTCATCAGGCCCTGGTGACCTTGAAGACATCTAATTTGTCTATGTAATTTTTAACTTGTTCTTTTCTTATTTTAGTCTTTGATCCTACCTCATTTTCACTAGCATTCACTATGTTAGATGTCCAATCACCACCAACCTTCTTGGTGAAAATCAAAACAAAAGTCAGTAAGTACTTCTGCTATTTCCAGATTTTCTGTTATTCCCCCCCACATCGAGTAAAGAGCCTACTCTGTCTTTGGTCTTCCTCTTGCTTCTAATGTATTTGTAGAAAGTTTTCTTGTTACCCTTTATGTCTCTAGCTAGTTTGATTTAGTTTTGTGCCTTGGCCTTTCTAATTTTGTCCCTACATACTTGTGGTGTTTTAGATTTATCCTTTGTTTATTTACAAAGTGATACTAAATCCTGTGTGTCTGAATGCAGAGGGAATCAAATAGCAGGAAACAGTTACTTATGCTCACATCATCAAGAGAGGTTTTTTCAAACAGCACCCCATCCCAAAAAACCTCTCCCCAGTTTTCTTCCAAGATCAGACACACATTTTCAGCTACTCCTTCTGGCTCTCTCTGATCCCAGGCACAATATGCAGTTGAACCTTTCTCTCATGTGGTGACTTCCAGAGTCCTCCGTGACTTCAGCCCTTGGCAGCTGGGAGTTGCAGTGGTCCCTCCCCCCACCGCCTGCAGTGGCAGAGAGCTCTGGGGTACATTGGCTGCTCAAGGAGGTGGGGACCCCTGAAAGCCCCAAGCTGCTGGGAGGACCTTGCGGTTCCAGCTGCAGCAGGCAGCTAGGGGCTCTGAGCTGAGTAGCTCCTGGCCGCTGTGGGTGGCAGGAGCCCCCCGTGGCTCCCAGCCACCATGGATGGTGTTGGGACTCCGCTGCTCCCCATTTTGTCACAGTCCAGGGGAGGTACCTGGCTCAAAGGAAGCAGATGCAGTCAGGATGTGCTGTGCCTACAAGAGTAAACCCAATCTTCCCTTCATCTGACAACAGATCCTACCCAGGCTCCTTAGGCACTGGTCAGTCCAGAAGGTTTAATACCTGTCTGTATACTAAAGGCTAAGTTAATTTGTAAAATGTCTCTTGCTGTGTGGGAAAGATTATGTAGGAGACCCATGAAGAAAAAGAACATATTTCCATACATTATAAAGACATTTGGTAAGAGTTAGAATCCCTGACACTGTGTACCCTTCTTTAAAGCAAAGACAATTAGTATTGGCACCAAATGTCTTTCATTCCTCTTCCTAATCTGGTTGCTCATACTGCAGGAAAATGAATATTTCCTTTGCATTTTTAGATGGTGTTGTCAGTCTTACTGGTGATCTCATCCTTAAACCTGAAAGTAATGCCTCTAACATCTCTGCTTAACTGAAGGACATAGCTCTTAGAGATACATTATAATAAATGTTTTTTTGGGGTGCCTGTAACTTGGGGTTTGCCTAGCTTATCAAGTATTTTCCAACTTGAAGTTCTTTAGCATTTCTTTTTATTCAAATGTAGGACTGAATGCTCCCCAATAAGTGTTTAGGGTAGGACCGGCCCACAACATTTTGGCACCTGAGGCAGGGAGCTCAAATGACCCCCCCCCACACGTCCCCTCGCTTGGGCCAAAATTTTGAAAGGTCTCAATTCTGCCTTCTTCCTGTTCTACTCCTCTCATGGTACTGCTCTGCTACCTACCCCAATAAAGGAGAACTAACAACTTAAAATGCCTGGTTCAAAAATTTTAAGTAACACTTCACTTTCAAATTCCTGAACAGCAAATGTAACTTTTCTTGTCTGAATAGTAAACACTGGCATTCTTATCTGTTTGAATAATCAAAGTGGTGCTTTCCATGCCACCTTGGTTGCAAATATTTGAACTGCTTCCTGAAGGTCCACAGTCTGGGCCAGCTTATTCTCTGTTGAGATGGTTGCAAGGCCGACCAGCCTCTCCTGTGTCATTGTGGAGCGTAGATGTGTTTTCATTAACTTCAGCTTGGAGAAGCTGCGTTCTCCACTGGCAACTGTTACAGGAAGTGTTAGAAGTATGCGCAGAGCAACAAAAGCATTTGGAAAGAGAGTGGTCATCTTATTTGTGCACATATATTCCAGAACAGCCTTTGTAGTTGATCCTGCTGGAGTGTATCTTGAAAGGGCTTTCAGTTCATCACCTAATTCACTCGCATCAATATCGTGCATGTCATCATGTGTCAACACTGCCTCAAACAATATATCATGCCACAACACTAAGACACACAGAAATTTGAAATTATGTAAATTTCTGATGATTCAATTTCCCTCTGCCACTGTTCTCTCACGCACAGTTCCTGTCATAGCATTATCCTCCATAATGGCAACTATGGCATCATCTATCTTCTCCATTTGGTGTTTGATAGGCTTTATTGCCTCCACTCGACTTTCCCATCATGTGGTTTCAGTGTTAGAGACGATGTTCCCAGATGTTGCTTCAAAATTTGCCATTGATGAGTTGATGCAGAGAAAAATACATAGATGCTTTGAATTACATTAAAAAATTCAGCAGCCTCACTAGAAGCTGATGCTGCATCACTGTCCACCAAGTTCAATGAATGAGAACGTAATGGAACAAAAAAAAGCCTGAGGGTTTAACTCTCGGATCCATGTCTGCACTCCTATGTTCTTTCCTCTCATGTTGGCACCATTAGCATAGCCCTGACCTCTCGTGTCAGCCATCGCAATTCCCGTATCTTCCAGCTTTTTAAGAAGCACATTTGTCAGACCAGCTCCTGTAGTATCATCAATGTCAATAAATTATAGAAAATGCTCTCTGACAGTCACCATTGCAAGGACGTTTTCACTAGGTTCTGTTGTTGTTACAGAATGCACCATTAAAGTCATTTGTTCCATATGACTGATGTCAGGTGTGCAGTCCAGAATAACAGAGTAATATCTTGCTGACTTCAGATCTCCCACAATCTTCTGTTTGACACTTGTTGCCAGTAACTGTATGATCTCATTTTGAAACTCAGCAACAGCTGTTTCTTGTGCCTCCACCACACTCTTCTCTGATCTACACTTTTCTTCAGGAATGTGCATGGTTACATCCATTTGAGATGGCGATATGGATGCTGCAGTAGCTGCCAGGTCACCTGCACTCTGACTAACTGGAAGATCAGGCATCTCCTCACCACTTACATCCTCACTGGGGCCGGAAGGCTCACCGTGAACATTTGTGTCTATGTATCTCAGGAGAGCTCCTTCCTGCTTAGATAGAAAAGCTTTCTTTCTTTTTTTGAATGCTGCCCCAGAGGGGCATGGTTTTTTTTTTTTTTTTTCACTCATGCCTGCTGTTCTGTGCCAGCTATAGTTGCTCTCAACACTCAGTTGAAGGGGATAAATAAGCAGGCTGGTAGCGGGGCCTGAGTGAGGGAAGATATCAGCATCTTAAGGGCCTAACTGGCTCCTACTTCTTCAGCTGACTGCCTGTTCTCCTCAAGTGGGTTCAGGGAAGCAGCAGGAAACAGGAAGCTCCCTGAGAAGCTGGTATTAATCAGTCCAGGCTCCTGGGGGTGCTAGAGAGGTACATAAGAGGCTCCTCCTCCTCTCTCTCCCTGCAGCTCCTGCTGCTTTCTGGTGTTCCTTCTCATCTTTTCTCTTGCCTGCCTGTTATGTCTCTTGTGCCCTCCTTCCTCCAGCAGAGCACTCCACCATCTCTGTGCATCTAGAGCAGAGAAAATACATATGCACCAGCAGAAGGCACAATTTTCTACACTCTTGGTCCTAGTGGCATCCTCCTACCGCCACCAGTCTGGCACCTGAGGCAGCTGCCTCAGTTCGTCTCATGGAAAGGCCAGCCCTGGTTTAGGGTGCTGGTAAATATTCTATATAAAAATTCAAATATTTTGCTTTTAATCTTTGAAAAGCCACATTTATCCCAATATCCCACTTTTGAACCATTGCCAGGCTGACTCATGTCTGTTTAGCTATAACAAATTACAGTAACAATTAATTTCCTGAGCCAGATAGTATTTAGGAAAACGTATCATATTGGATTTAAAAGCAGCCCTGGGACACCCACTCCCTAAATTCATGAGGATACTGTAGGCTTTGGTATTTTGAGCAACCTTAGGCAGCTGTTTACAATGTACTGATTAGACCCTTTTTATCCTATAATAATAATTATAATATTGGGGTATGAGGTTATTTTTTTGTAATACAATTATAACATAAAAAACCCATAAGGTAACTCCTTCATATAGATCTTTCATCATGTCTTCCCTTTCTGTATCCATCTTCTAGACTCTTTAGGACAGAGAGGGTCTTCAGTATTTGTGTCTTGCTACACTACTTAGTATATTCTGGGTGCTTAACAAATAATACTGTATATTGAAGAATTGTCAATATCATTCAAAATCCCTAATATTTAAAAAGAAAACAAGAACAGCACATATACCTGTCATCCTTTCTGTTCTTTTCAGCTGAAGGTGAGCAGGATTCCTATCCCAGTGGTTATTGGATTGATAGGTGGTTTAATTTTTTTAGACAGCTTAGTTTCATGTCTGTATTCATCAAATACCACTGCCTGGCACTGACTTTCATTAGCCATATTATAGGCAGATCTGAGGCAGTAAATGGAAACTTTGACTTCCCAATATTCTGAATCCCTGGAGGTACATTACATAATCTTATTTGCTGGGAATGCCAACTAGCAGGCAACGGACACATGCACAAGAATGGTTTCTTAAGGTGAAAAAATGCTTTTATCAT